>NC_050577.1:9561648-9868315 GCF_011100635.1 Trichosurus vulpecula
AAAGTCCAAATATATCTGATAAAAATCATATCTAAAATACGAAGAATTGGCAGAACTACGTAACACCAAGAGCCATTTCCCAATAGACAGCGGCCAAAGGACAAGACCGACTTTCAAAAGAACTGCAGATAATAAAGAACCAAACAGAAACATGCTCCATATCACTACCAATTAGAAAAGAAAAAGAAAAAAGAAATCCTGAAGCTCCATACTGTACTATGCGAACGGACAGTCAAGCGAGCAGCACCATAGCACAGGGGATAGGGCATTTGGAGTCAGGAAGACTTGTGTTCAAATCCCACCTCAGACACTCCTGGCTGTGTGACCCTAGGCAAGTCACTTAAACTCTCTGGTACTCAATTTTCTCATCTCTAAAATGAGGGAAATAGATTTGACGGCCTCTGAAGTCTTATCTAGGTCTAAACCTATGATTCTCTTTAAAAAAAAAAAAAGAAAAGGAAAAGAAAGCAAAGGGAAAAAAAAGGGAAACACTCCATGATGGAAAGGTTCTGTTCATTGATACACTGTTGACAGGTATGCAACAAGGTTCATTATGCAAGAAAAATGCTAACCTATATGGGATCCAGCATTCCCATCCCTGGGGTTGGAAAATCAGTATAAGGACAAAAGCATCAATAAATACTTGAAAATAAAATAAAAAATAAGCCACAGATTCCCCACCCATCTTTTAGTCTCATAATCCCATCAAAAAAGGAAATGACCTTAGCCTCATAAGACCTATTCCTGATGAAGTCATGGCAGCTCTTCATTTACTCACCAAGCAACTATTAAGGTTTACTATGTGTCTATCTTTCTGCCTGGTACTAGGAATATAAATCAAAAAATAAAACCTCACTGTTCTCTTGACAGTCCTGACCCATTCCTCTAATAATATGCTCCAGAATATCACCAATCTCACTGGTCTATACTTTACAGACTCCATCTGACCTTATCCAATTCTGCTGTGACTCTCTCCTTCTCCACACGAGAAGAACCCAAGTCCAGGCTACCACCACTTTTGTGTCTGGACTATTTCAACAGTTCCTAACTGACATGCCAGTCTCTAGTCTCTGCCTTCTCTAATCTAGCCTTCTTATGGGTGGCAAGCTGATATTCCTAAAGCACATCGTTCCCTTGCTTAAAAAACTCTAGGGGCTCTCCTTACCTCTAGGATAAAAAAAATCCTCAGTTTGGTTTTATAACCCTTGACAACATCTACTGCCCTATGATACCCAGCATACTTCATATATTCTAGCAAAACAAGACTACTCGCTGACCACAACTTGGTACTCCGGCCTCCATGCTTTCACAAGGCTGCCCTCAAACCTGGGAGCCACTTCCCCACTGCTTCTACCTCTAAGAAAACCCAGCTTCCTTCAAGACTCAATCCAAGAGTCTCCCTGAATCTCTCCAAGTCACCTGGCATCCATTTTTGTATATATGTATCTTTTCAAGTCAAAGTGTTGGCTCTTTGAGGGAGCTTCAGGTTTTATTTGTTGGACACATAGCAGGAACTTCACAAATGCTTAATGATCTGTCAATTGACTGATTGATCCCTTCACCCATCTACTTTCCTTGTCTTCTTTATCCCTGACTGTTTTCAGGGGAGAAATGGCAATGAAGGGAATAGGAAGGAGACTTAGGATTCAAATAGGTACCCAGTCAACTAGTACTTGTAAAGCACTTACTAAGTGCCAGGCACTGTGCTATACCACACTGGGAATTTTAAAAACAGGCAAAAAACCTGCTAATCCCCACTAACGGGGAGGGCATTAACAACATGGGAGAAATCCTCAGAAGCCAACGTGGAATCCAGACATGCAAACACTGTGTTTTCTATATACATGTGTTCTAGCTTCCATCTTTTATGCCAAAAAGTTGCATACCATTTGAGTTGAGATAAAGGAGATCAGGTTTTAAAAAACAGCAACAACTCTATGACCTGGTGAGAACCTACAGGACGCCATGAACCACCTGTCCAAAGGTCCTAGGTTCAGAGCCACCCACTTTACAGGTGAGGCAAGTAAAGCCCAGATAGTGTCACTGACATCATACTGACGAGGACATTGATGATAATGATTATTATTCTAATTACAGCTAGCATGCATATAGCACTTGAAGGTTTGCTAAGTGTTTTACAAACATGAACTAATTTTATTATTATAACAACCCTGCGAGGTAAAACCTTGTATCATCTCCATTTTATTATACGTGAAAAAAAACTAAGGCAGCAGATGTTAAGGGACATGTCCAGGTCACTTGGCTACTAACAGTCAGGTCTTCCTGACTCCAGATACAGGCAGCTAGGTGACACAGTGGAGACAGTGCTGGGCCTGGATTCAGGAAGACTTGAATCCCAATCTGGTCTCAGACCTTCCTAGCTGGGTGATGTAAGCAATTCACTTTATCCCTGCCTGCCTCCATGTCCTCAGCTCTAATATGGAGATAATAATAAGCATCTACCCGCCAGGTTTGTTGGGGAAATCAAATGAGAGAAAACTGAAAGAAGCTTAGCACAGTGCCTGGCACACAGTGCTCCCTTTCCCACTGAGCCATCTGATTTGCCCAATGACACAAAGTAAATAGCAGAGGCAGGAACTGAACTCAGGTCCTCTGCCTCCACTCCAGCACTCATTCTACTGTGCCACACTTCCACAGTCTAGCAGGAGTGTGGGACCCTCTAGCAAGTTAAAAATCAGAAACTTTCCTAGAGCAAGCTGAAGTTTCAGCTTTACCTTACACACGCTAACAAAAACCATGGGTCTCTTCCAACTCTAGGTCTGACAAAGCTAGCTAGAGACAATGGAGAAAAGGGGCAGGAGACCCTCTAACACTGGTTGGTTCTCAAGGTTATGAGATGCTCTCATCACTTCTGTGATCAGTATCTCATCCCAGGAGGGCACCCAGGCACTCACTGCAGAGCCCAAGTGGAATGTCCTAACAATGCAGAAGTCAGACTTCCCCAAGAATCACCTTTTGCATCTGGAAAGCCAAATGTGGCACCTCCCTCCCTTCTAAGTCACCTCTCACAGATGCAGACTGCAGACAAGGGAAGAG
Organism: Trichosurus vulpecula; assembly: GCF_011100635.1. Taxonomy (NCBI): domain Eukaryota; kingdom Metazoa; phylum Chordata; class Mammalia; order Diprotodontia; family Phalangeridae; genus Trichosurus; species Trichosurus vulpecula. The sequence continues at coordinate 9,564,706 of NC_050577.1, forward strand.
ACTGGATCTTCACGAATTTTAATCGCATCTCATTCCCTCAGTCTATATTCTCTGAATATGTATGAGGCAATGCCACAGGTTTCTTCAAAAACAAAAAAATATGTTGCAGAATGTACAATGAAGTCGGGAACAGAAGCTAAAGACAACCGGTATAGTTTCTCTTTGAGATAGAAGAATGCTTTCCCAAAGTGTAAACTGATGAGGCCCAAGTGGGAAACACTGCTATGGAGGCGACACATGGCCTGAATTAGGGAGCCCAGGGCCATCTCCAGCCCAGAACAGGGATGCCTAAATAAGAAACCATCTATGATCTAACTGGGAAATAGCCAGAGGGAAGCTCATTAAAATCCCGGCTCTTTGGCGGCCTCAAGGGAGCTGACTTGGACACCTTAATTCAGGCAGCTGGTATCACAGCCAAGAATTAATGTGAGATAAAAACTGTACTGTAAAGGCCAACGAGGTGGGAAGCGTTTGTCAGTCTGAACAAAATAGAAATAATGCCCAAAGTGATTTTTTTTCTTAAATAATCAATTTTCCCAGGTTGTCATTGAGACCCCTGTGTTAGGGAGGAAACGGAAAGTGTGTTTTTGTTTGTTTGTTTGTTTTTGTTTGTTGTTGTGTTTTAAGGGAAGGAAGAAAAAAAATTAAGCGAGAGAAAAAAAATGGATAAACTATCGGCACCATTTTGGTGGAGTATCCAACCTAATAAAATGAAACTGAAGAGAAATCAATATGACTCCTACACTGAGCGAAAAAAATCAGCTGCACCAAAATAACTACTGCTACTGCTACGGCTACTACCACCACCACCACCACAACCACGACTACTGCCAGTACCATTACTACCACTACTTCTCTTCCTCCTCCTGCTGCTGCTGTTACTAAATGAGGTGGTTAGCGGGAAATAGACCGTTGGCAGGTTCCTGTGTAATAACAGTAACAGTAATTTACATCTGCATAATTTGTATGCATTTATGCAGTACTTTAAGGTTTACAAATGGCTTTGCATATGTTCATTCATTGGAGCCTCACAACAACACTGCCTAGTAGCTGAGTTAGGTACTTTTATTATCTCTATTTCTACAGATGAGGAAACTGAGCCACAGAAAGGTGAAGGGATTTGTCCAGCCAGGTCCACACTGCTGGTGTGAGACAGGATTGGAACTCAGATCTTCCTGGCTCCAAGTGCTGAGCTCTATCTTAACAGAGGCAAACTCGAACAGAACTGGAGGCCATTAAAGGGTCCATAAGCATCCCTGGGCACATAAGTTTCTTCTTGTGTAAAACAGGAAGAAGAAAACCCCCTACCCTATGGGACTGTGGTGAAGGCCACAAGACAGAATAAATATAAATTACTTAAATTTCTATATTTTTATATTTTTAAAATTGCTACTATTATTGATTCTAGCCCATGAGAACTGATGAGCGGGAAGGGAAGAGAAAGAGGAAAAGAAGAGGAATGGGGAGGGAAAGGGAAGGAGAAAGGGAAAAGGAAAGAGAAAGCGGAAAGGGAAAAAGGAATAGAGAAAGGGAAAGGGAGAAAGGGAAAGGGGAAGGGAAAAGGAAAAGGAGAAAGGGAAAAAGGAAAAGATAAAGGAAAAGGGAGAAAGGAACAGGAAAGGGAAAGGGGAAGTGGGAAGGGAAAGGAGGGGGGATGGGGAAGGGGAAAGGGAAAGGGAAGGGACCAGGTGAGAGCCTTGAAGAAAACTCAGTCAGGAGCCAGGACATGGATCATGAGCCAATGAAGCAGACTGAGAAGGAGCAGTCAGGAGCAGAACAAGAGAATGCCATGTCATGGGGGAAAAAAAGAACAGAGAAGAGGGAGGATTCAGGAAGCAAGGCCAATCATCAGGGTGAAGGGCTGCAGAGAAATCAAAGCCAGGGCTCCTGACTCTTCCAGTCATACTCTGCTTCCTCTAATTAGAATAAATTCTTTCTCTTTCTTTTTCTTTTTTCCCCTTGTCTACAAATTGTCGTTCTGGCCTCATCCACTTCCTGTTCCTGCTTTATTTTTCTCTGGCAGTACACTGGGCATCCCTCATCCAGGTCTCCAATTATCTGAAGGGAGTAATCACATCCTTCTTCAGACTTCTCCAGACTAAACACTCTTCGCTTCTTCCTATGGCATGGCTTCAAACCTCTTGATCCCACTCCCTCTCCTCTGGGCACACTCACATTCCTCAATACGTCTTTAATTCTGGGAGACATCTGGGATCTCATCCATGTAGACACACCCTTCAGTAATCCATCTTGAAACCTAGACACATGCCGCCATCTTGGGTCAATCTTGTTACGTCCTCCTATAAACTGCCACAGGTATCTGATGTACTTAGTGTAGACCAACCAATCCAACAGGTGTTAATTAAGCTCTCACATTGTTCAAAGCACTGGGCTAGGTGCAGAGTATGTTAAGATAAAAACCCCAAAGTCCCCTGCCTTCAAAGAGCTTACAGTCATCTTGAGGAGTACAACAAATAAAAGATAAGTAGAGGCAATTCTCTTGACACCACACTGATGCCAGTGAAAGATGAGAGCCCCCCATTGGTGACTCAACCATGGGTCACTGCATCTCTTATTCTGTGGCACACAGGACAACAATTGTGAGGGAGTAGCCCATATGAACCAGCTCTCTCACCCCCAAAAATGATTTTATGTTTTCTTTTTTCCCCTTCAGCATTTATACACTTATGAATAGCATTGCCACTTTCTGCTGTTGTTAAGTCATTTTTCAGTCATGTCCAACTCTTTGTGACCCCATCTGGGGTTTCCTTGGCAAAGATATTGGAGTAGTTTGCCATTTTCTTCTTCAGTTCATTTTACAGATGAGGAAACTAGGCAAACAGGGTGAAGTGACTTGCCCAGGTTGACAGAGGTAGGAAGTATCTGAGGCCAATGTGAACTCAGGAAGATGAGCCTTCCTGCCTCCAGGCCCAGCACTCTAGGCACTATGGTGCCACCTAGCCACCCATATTACCATTATCAATACCATTAATTATCACTAAGGATTTTCCCCCCAAATGGTTAATTGCTTTGATACAACTACAAGAATGAAGTCTTGTATCACTCTCCTCCAGAGCAAGGTTCTGGAGCAAATTTCATGCCTCTTAACCAAAAATGAGCTATGGGTTAAACTACACATTGTCCAGCATTCTACTTCCTCTTCCATTCTCTGGGGAGGGTGGGGTGGCAGAACGGCTGAACACCACCAAGGAAGTTATTAAACCAATTACAAGGTACACATCTCCCACTTGAGGGGGGGAAAGGGAAGGCTTCTATTCTTCTTACTCAATCCACATCTGGAAATCCTTGTTACAGAAGGCTCCCAGGGTTCTCTGGCACTATCCTGTACTTCAGGGGGTGCATGGGAATCATTGGGAATGGTTCTCAGAGGAAGGTATCAGGTTCAATATGTATACACACAAACAAGTGAAGAATTGAAGGCAAAATGCCTTCAAAGGCTTGGTGGCTTTAAGTCTTGGAACTGGGTCATTACTTAAGCTTACAATTAAGTACTAAAATTGCTATATTCTCTGAAGTATTTCATTTTGAAAGAAGCTGAGCGTTAATAATCAATTGTTTCAAACATTCTTCCAGCATCTTGTCTCCAAAACCATGAGCATCAAGGCCATTGTTTTCCACTTTAATCATGATTTTGATTGAAACTTCCGCTATTTTACCAACATAAGAATCTTCACTCCACTAAAAATTCCCTTCCAACGACTCATTAAGGCCAGGCGATGAGTCAAGTCTGCTCTAAGTCTCAGCCAGTGGGATCCTGTTGTGCAGAAAGAAAACTCAGTGGCACAAGGGCTAGAGTGCTGAACTTGGAGTCAGGAAGATCTAAGTTCAAATCCTACCTCAGCCATTTACCAGCTGTGTGGCCCTGGGAAAGTCTTTAACCCACTGGCCTCAGTATCGTCATCAGTAAAATGGGAATAATCCTAGCACCTCCCTCTCAGGGCTCTACAGTGAGGATCAAATGACGTAACGTATGTCAGGCTTCTCGCAAACCCTGATGCACCATGGAAATCTCTGGCATTATTGGTATTGTTATCACACTGGAATAGCACTTTTACTTTCTCAAGATTTGTTCCCTGATTCTCCATTAAGTATGCTGTGCTAAGTCTGCACACAGGAGGCCTAGCAGACAAGGTGAGGCCACCCACCACCTACTCTGCATTTCTCTTGCAGCTGCTGATGCATAGGCGCCATTTCACGCATTAAATATTCCAGGAACAAAGTGCCTAAAAGATCTACATAGTGGAAGTGGGAGGTAATCTCAGCAAGTGGGCCTTGGGGAGGGAAGGGGAAATGAAGAAGGCCTCCTGGAGCCCCTGGGATTTAAGCTGAGTCTTGAAGGAAGTCAGGAGAGCATTCCAGGAATGGAGGACAGAGAAAAGGCCCATGGTCAGGCAATGGAGGGCCATGTTTGAGGAGCCCCAAGGCAGTCAGTGTGGCTTAATAAATGCCTGGTAACCCCCAAGGGAACTCCAAATCAGCTCTTTTGTGTTTTGACTACAGGACAATACAGATTATCATCAAATTCTCCTTCTTAAACAGTATATCTCATGCAGAATCATTCAGGAAATCTTAAACAATGCAATGATCTCTTAAAATTCCTTTTCTACGCAGACTTGTTTCCATTTGGCATCAGAAAACGTATCATCTATGAGCCCATGAAGATCACACCTCATCTCTGCTGCTGCCCCTTTAAATGATCAGTTAACTGTAGTCAAATCTGAAAAGTCTGATTGAAATAGAAGACTGTCAATGTACAAACCTATTAAGGACCTATTATGTGTAAGGGGATAGAGAGCTGGCCTTGGCCAGGAAGACATCATGTCAAGTCTCACTTGAGACATAGTGATGGTTAAAATCATTCAACCTCTCAATGCCACAGGCAAATTTCTAAGACTCAAATGACAAGTGGTTGGCAATCCACAAGGTTAGTGGGAGCTCCCTCACTAATGACGCCCATCTCATAGGCCTAAGGCACTTGGTGTGCACACTTCATCCAAGCCCCTGAGTTCTAGAACTCCCTTAAGGCAAGAGTCTCTTTACCAGTAGACCTTTCTCCTTTGTGAGGCCTGACCTCTTAAAGTTGCTGTGAGTATGAGCTAATCCAAGCAGCTGAGGTCTCCTCTTATCCAGTAAGAACTTCATGGTGGTTAATGTTCTATTCTCCCAGTGGGCCCATACCAATTGGGCAGCCACCCTGAATTCTTGTCATTTGGGCCCAAGGAGGTTAAAACAGTTTAAGCTCAACACTGCACAGGTGCAGCCAAGTCAGCTCATCTTTACCAAACAGAGCGAGCAGAAGTGAGTGGGAAGGCATCACGCTAAGCTCTGGAAAAAAAAGGAAAGGTGAAAGCAGTCCCCATTTTCGCAGAGCTCAATTCTAATGTGGAACACAACTCCCAAACTATGTTGGAAGTAAAAGGACAGGGAGACAAAGAGAAGAACCAACAGGCCTCAGCACTAAACCAAAAAAGAAACTTCCTGCCCTGGGGGTCAGGGGGGTTGGAAAGGGGGACAGGGGGTAAACAGAATTTTTTCAATGCTAGGCACAGGAGTTTGTATTTGCTCCTGGGGCTAGACAGAGAGAGCAGAGTCAGGGAAGACAAGAGAGGGGAAAGCATCCAGGTATCTGTATTTTGTCCAGAAGTGTGGAGAACTGTAGAGAAGAGAGAGGATGGGCAATGAGAAGTGGCCATTGGACAGAGGCCCGAGGGCTGCTTGGAGGGAACTGATTCAGAGGAACAGCAGGGCTGGCTCAAAGAGTGGATGCGTGTCTCAATCTTTATCTTCTCTATCTTTCTCTCACTCTCCATCTCTCAAGACATATAAGGAGTTATCTTGAGGGGCTGGAACAGTCCAAGGAAGACTTTTTAAGGAAAGAGGAGATTGGACAAGCTCTGATTATTTTTCAGTCTGCTGAAATGTGTCGGCCATGCAGAACTTTCCATGAACCATCTCTGTTTTTCCTGCCCCCTCTTATATGCTGTCAGGTCATGAAGTTCCTGTCTGATCCCCTTCAGATACATAATCCTTTGTCTATCTTTAATTAGTGACAGGAATCAGCACTTGGTGACTGATGGATTGTTTCAACAGCCCCTCTGGGCTCGGAGGGTTAATGAGGCTGTGGTCCCAACCCCGTTGAAGGGTATTGGAATTGAGGGTGAGGGTGTCCTTGGAGAAGCACTCACTGCTCAGAACATTTTAGTTTAGCTTAGGGGTTTGTGCTGAAATACAGATCCAGGGATTGCTGCTGTGGGCTGGGGTCAGAGGCAGGATCTACCAGGACAGAAGTTCTGCTATCTCTCTAGACAAAAGGGTTCCCTGGAAATTCCCCCTCCCTCAGCTGCCTTTCCCCACCATGGCTGGCTAGAGAGACACTAGCTGGAGATGGGGGTGGTATCTGTCTAACAGAATGAATAAACTAGAGCTTATCTGCATTAACACCTTACATTGGAAAATTAGTCTGTCAATAAACATTTATAAAGTGCCTACTATGTGCCAGGCATTGTGCAAAGTGCTGGGGATACAAAGGAAGGCAAAAGACAGCCCCTGCCCTCAAGAAGCTCAACGTCTAATGGCTGCCACAACATGCGAATAACTGAACAAGCAAACTATAAAGGATGAAGTGGAAATAACAGTCAGATTGAAGGGAAAATGTTAAACTCTAACTGGGAATGAAATACAGCCTTATGGAACATAAAATCTGAAAAGCTGAATGAAAAAAATCTGTTAAAAGTATTACTGTCAAAATAGACTTTATATATATTTTTATAAACAGTGCTCTTTTCCCACTTCATTCCCCTTACCTCTCTCCCTCCCTACCTCCTTCTCTCTCTGTTCTCTCTCTCTCTTTCTCCCTCCCCTCCCTTTCTCCCTCCCTCCCCTCTCCCCTATCTCTCTCTCACACACTCACATACGTACACACATTCATACACACACACAAACACACACATATACATACACTCACATATACACATACACACAGCACTGTAAACACTCCAATGCAGAAGGGCATGCTGAATATTGGAAATATTTTCTTTGGCTCCAGTGAGCCCACTCTCGACAGGCCCCATTCACTTCCAAAGAGTGCCTGCCTCACCAGAGATCCGTGCATTCCATTTTCTCAGGCTTGATCTATTGTTATAAGCATGTACTTAACTTGAATGAGCCCAGTCCAGCTACAACCGGGCTCATTAACACCAATGGGATCTTTCTCAGAGCAGCACTTAATAAATGTCTGTTAAATTAAAATATACTTAAGTGGTATCCCTGGAAAGTGAACCCCATATACGTCTCAAGTCATCAGTCACACAGACTCGTGATGATCACACTAGAGAACTCCATGGAATCAACTTCTCAGAATTTTGGCATCAAAGGCCATTGGGTTTAACTCTCTCATGCTACAGATGTGGAAGGTGAGGAACAAGAGAAGCTGAGATATGTCCAAAGTCAAGTGGCTAGAATATAGCAAAGGCAGGACTCAAACGCCTTAGGACCTCTCACTGCTTTCAATGTTTGGCTCTAGTGATGCTTTTGAGTAGCCCCTACTGCTAACACCCTCCCCACAAATCACCTGGCATCAAGTATGTGGCTACTTGGATTTGTTTGTGCTGTTTCCTCCTAGAAGAATGTAAGCTGCTTAAGGGCAGACACAGGAACATTTTCGTCTTTGGCTCTCCGGGGCCAGGTACACAGAAGGAGCTTGATAACTGCCTGCTGATACAGGAAAGTCTATGCTGCTGATTCTAACTACAAGGCCTTTTCTTCTAAACCCACTGCTTCTCCAATAGATGTGAAGAATTTCCTCCAAATATAAAAACTCTTTTAATTTTCCAATTTCTTCACCAGTAACAAGATTCTGTTGGGGGTTTGTAAGTCATTAATAATTATAAGCTAACATTCAGGAGCAGATTTAGGAATCAGATGCACCAATATCATATTTGCAAGGCACACCACTACAACATGAAAGTAAGGGTCCTTTACCGACTGGGATATGGCTGGTAGTCTTGGGCTCGTTCCCAGAGAGGTTAGGGAGCCTTACTGATCAGCCCGCACTGATGCCTCCTCCCTTCTTGTGACCCATGGTATGGGGTAGAGGCCACAGAAGTGGAGAAGTATCCAGATGGAAGGAAGAAAACTGCAGTGAGCTGGGAGGTGTCATGATTTCTTTAACACATTTTTATAAAGTGTTTGAAATCTTTTTCCACCAATACTTCATGTGACTTGACTCATCAACGGGGCAAATTTTCACTTCATAAAGACAATTCTTTCATTGTTTTACCCTAAGCTTCATGCCAAGACAAACACAAGCCGCAAATCCTTTGGTAAATATTTTAAAAAAGGACTCATGCTCATATGGCTGACTGGAAATACGTCCATGCATGCTGACAATTCCTAGAACTGAGAGACTAAACATCTTCGAAAAGGACTATTTTTCCTGGCACATGTAAACCCTACAAAGGCTGATAAGCCTGGGCCAATGTCTTCAAAACAACATGAATCTCATACGCTTGAGACTGAGAAACAAACAGAAAAATATATATTTCATGAAACTGGAAATTTATAAGGGAGAGAAAGGAACATGAAAGCAAAAGCTTGGGGGGAGAAAGAACCCACTCTATTTTGCAAAACAAAATATCTGATTCAGGTCTGGTGGAAAGGAGGGTGGGCAAGATGGCAGAGCCCACTGATGTTGCTGGAGGGTTGTCTCTTCCTCCCAAATGCTGAGGGGGCTATGCCCCCAAACCAAGTTTAAAAGACTGATTTTTATCCCATGGAGAGTGAAAGGAATGTTCTTCTAATGAGAGGGAGCTAGAGAGACCCTCTGTCTAAAAGGAGGGAGCTAGACTGGACTGCTGATACGACAAAGAGAAGGCTTGAAGCCACGGCTTTGAGTTTTAAAGCCATTTCCACTTTTTCTACAATGTCACATGGTTGGAGTTAAGGCTTGTTTGTTTTTTTAATTTATTGGGAGAAAGTTAAGGGTTTTTGTTTTTATTTATGTTTATTTGACATGACTGTGAAGGATTATTAACATGTTTCTACTAGAGAAAAAAAGTTTAGATTACACATTATTCTTTAAAGCCCCTAGCTTCTCGGATTAATCAAACTAAAAGATATTGACTCTTCAATCTAATAGCTAAGGAGGTTCCATCAGACTCTGTGTGTGTGTGTGTGTGTGTGTTGTACTGTTGACCTGAAAGTTTGGTTAAAGGAGGCAAACAAGCTAGGTGATATGTAAATTCATAATGCTTATTCCCTTAAAGCTAGCAGAGCTAGCTTACTTGTACATACAAGGAGCCAGAGCTTAAGTTCTGACTGTATGAATAAAAGAATGAGAAGGTTTAAATACATTTTTAGTCCCAAATCAGCATGCCTGTGTAACTCAATTTTATGATGCCCATGTATGTTTAACCATGATACAAGAAAAGGACTTTTCTTAATTGACTAGGTTGTAAATACAATAAGATAAGAGAGTTGACAAAGGTCAATTGGAATTACAGCCCAGGATCTTTGTGTTTAATTTACCGTTAACATGCCATAACGCAGTATATGTCCATAAAATATTAAGATAAGAAAAAGTCACATTATTCAAGAGAGTTTCTTGGGTTAAGGGTCGCATCCTCAATAGTCACAGACAGAAGAAAGAATGCTCTTAAGTCAGCCTGATCTGGCCTTGTTGACATAGGAAGAGGTATTCTCTGAGAAAACTCAGAGACAAAGAGGCTGAGTTCCAGGCTCTTCTGGTTGATTATTAGTTCAAGCTCTGGCCCTTATTGAAGTTACTAAATTGATATCATATTATTGTCATTACATATATACATACATACATACATATACATATACACACATATATATGCATATATATAATATATACATAGACATATATACATACATACAATCGCACTCAAATCAATTGCCCAGGTAGAAAATACAGGCACCATGATATGAAACAAGTCAAAGAGCTTAGCTTGTTTCTAGATGGTTGGCATAGGACTGGAAGGGAAGGTTTCTAACTTTATAGTAATTAAAAACACATACATCATGACAAATGTACACAAATAATAAGCTTAATGGATTGAAAATGATGAGGAAATACCTTTTTAATCCAAAATGATCTCATTACAGTACAGAGTCATAAGGCATTTTATCTTTGAAACTAAGGGGTTCTTTACACTGAGAAAAAACAATACCAGATTAAGAAAAAGACGACAAAGATATGAGTTTATGTACCTTGGCATTCCACAAAGTATAATTTAGGGCTTCCCACCCCATTAACACAAAGCTACGATGTAGGTGGCAGAGTCTCTTTTAAAAAAATGCTACCTTCAATACAGTTAAAAGAAACTTACTGTAGTTTTATGGCCAAAAATAGGCTTATTATCTATGAATAAAGACTGTTCAGGCTCAATCAAAAAGGCTCTTCAGACATACTGAAGAATACTTGACAGTCACTGGATTCTGAGATATTATTTTTATTTATGGTTTATTTTTTTAAATCACTGAGTTTGGGGGGTTATAAATGTAAATCTTTTTTTTCTCTAAAATTAGTTATTTGTGTCTACTGTAATAAATAATCTATAATGATTTTCTAAGTCACCTCGTATGTAATTTAATATCCTCTTCTGGGCAATAGATTTAGCAGCTAACATCATCGTTAGCATTCTTCATTTCTAAATCTGTAAACTTAATTTCCAAATGACCAGAAAGGACAGCAAATAGTGATCATTGACTGATAAATGGAAACATCTGGAAACCAAGATCCTCATTGGCTTCACATAATGCCCCCTGGCATCCAGCTACAAAACAATGTTTAAGATTTGTCCATAATTGCTAAGTTAATTGGTGTTGGGCAATGGCTTCTTTAATAAGGATGAAACAGGAACAACATTTTGTTCTGGAGAAATCATGGCAGCTATTGTGTGCTTAGCATAATTTTAATTAGAAAAGTTTGGGAGGGCCCAAAAAAAATTGGGGAGTAGGGAAGAGGATAAAAGCCTTGGAATAAAATTCTGTACTGAGATAGAAGACAGTAACGAAGTGACAAATGTGTTAAACCTTATGATTCTACAGTAAACCACCTTAAAGTGCTACTTTCATTATTGGTGATCTGGGAAGAAACTTTACTAGAATGAAGCATTTGGAAAGGGGGCAGTGTGGCCTAATGGGGGCCAGGTTTGAATTCATCTAACAACAATTACTAGGAGGGCGACCAGGGGTGAATCATTGAAATCTAAAATGTCCCTTAGCAATTTCCTCTTCTGTAAAGTAGGGATAATATCAGGTTAGTGGAGAAACTCAAATGAGATAACATATGCAAAGTATTTTGCAAACCTGAAAATACCACTTGAATGTCAGCTGCTTCCTTTTTTCTTTCTTTTTAAAGGTCAATCAAATATAATGACTGTGTAGGTACTTCAGCCATTCACTTCTGTTTGCTCAATTCTAATTTGTCAAGAGAGTCTGTTACTCCGATAAGGTTTTGCCTACAGGAATGGAATCAGCTGTTAATACTTTTCTCATTTCTTTTCCAATCTATTTCCTCTAGAGCTCTCATTTCATTGAAATATCACTTTTAGACATGTTTTAATCTCTTATATCATCTCTTCCAGGAATTCTGGTTGATCTGGTGAGCCAGCTGGGTTTTCCCTTGAGGATTTGCATATGGATGTTTTCTAGTTAATTCTCTCTTTCTGGGTTTCAGTTTGAGGTATCCCTGGCTCTTTCTCCTCAGGGTCTTGTCTTTTAAATTTACTCATTCTTCTAGCCTTACTTCCTGTTAGGGCCAGGCTCTGCATACTTCTGGAAGGAAGATTGGGGGCTAGCATGATTAGGATCTGTGTTCTTTGGGGTGCTGCCATGGTGATCTCTGTAAGTGTTCTGTTCTTCAAGGATCCCAGGACTGCTCACTTGGGATAGGGAGCTGAAAACTTCTGGGGGGCCTATCTAATCTAATTGTTTGCCCCCAATCTGAATGTCAAAGACTCCTGAGCTCAGTTTAGATCTGAACCACACAAATACAGATGTCTTGCCACAGTAGCCAGTTGCTGGCCCTACTCCTAGCCACTAGGTGGAAGGATATCTAGCCTCAGATTCAGAGCTGTTGGCTGACCCATGGTCCAGACAGTCCACAGTCCCTGCCATGGTTGCTCAGAGTCAGGCCTCAGCCCAGGTTCTTGGGCTGAATCCACAATTTCCCTCTGGAGTCAGAGTGACAAGGCATCAGGTCCACCCCAATGGAAGTCCCTGCCCTGGTTACTTAGCCAGTGAGCTCAATCTGAAATCTTGGCAGGAAAAATGACACTGAGTTTCTCCCTCCATCTCCTGATGACTGCTCCAGCGGGGCTCTCCTTAGAACTCTTGCAGGAGTAGCTATGGTGGAGAGCAAAGTGGTTTCGTGTCCTCCTACTCTGCCATCCTCTTTGTAGCTGAGCTTGACCAGAATGCACCCAGGCACAGGAAACAAAAATGTTTTACATGTAGAATTCACCAAAGAGGAGAAGGTCTCTCATCATCCGCCATGACACCATCAGGTGTCATTAACTTACAGTGTTTCTTTGTTTCAAGGGAAAGTTTAATTCCAAAGGATGGACTTGGGGGACCTAAGGGGCTACAGATCCAGAAATGACTGGCATGTAAACATCAATGACATCCATTAAAACCTTCTTTTAAGTTCATCCTGCCCTTCATGTTAAAGTTAAAGAAACCAGGACACAAAGAAGTCAAAACACTTGCTTACCTTGCTCAGCAGAAGCGGGAAATTCTTCCCATCTCCTGACTCTCGGTATATACCATCACTGAGCTGAAGCTAAACTGGGCTGGCTGGCCCTGCAAGGAGCAGAAAGTTGGCCTGCTTTCTTCCTCTTTCCTTTTCCTGCCTTCCCATCCTCCTTTTGCTGTCGGATACCTTCCTATTTTCTTTACCTTCCCCTTGCTTTTCAGGCAGACATATCTCATACCACAATTTACACTCATTGAAAGGTTAACATATATTTATATTATGAATGACTTCTATGGGTTAACTCATACTGACATATTTTATTTTACATATTTTAAGGCCAAGTTAAAGACATTTCAATCATAAGCAAGCAGGCAAGTTTCAATGGGGAGTACGGTGAGGAAGAGAGCCCTTAAAATAAGTTTCTTTTAAATTTACCTCTGAAGAGTCACATCATTTTGTTCCAGGAGGCTTGGGGAGAGGCAAAGTCTGAAGAGACAGTCCCCATGGTACCATCATCTCCCCTTGTCTTCAATCCCTTGACCTCATCACTACCATTTGGTTCCTTATTCCTTAGGGAGGAGCTAGAAAGACATTCTCCAGCCTCTCACTTTGTGCATTCCTTTCATTAAGAGAGGTTTTAGGGAACTTGCCCACAGATCATTTAAGCAACAATATAACAAACCAGAATTTAGGAGACAATTCCGGCAAGTCACACTGGAGAAGTCTGATCAGCATGTCAACAGCACTAAGTGAATGAATACTGTACGCAGGAAAATAGAATGACCAGAGGCTAGGTGCCCAGTCTTCAACTCTGCAGAAATTACTGTTTACTCTATAATTCTGTACAAGCTGTTTCCTTTACAATCTTCAACTATAACTAAGTCTTGATTACTGGAGAAAAGAAAGAAAGAAAGAGAGAAAGAGAGAGACAGAGAGAGAGAGAGAGAGAGAGAGAGAGAGAGAGAAAGAGAGAAAGAAAGGAAGGAAGGAAGGAACAAAGGAACAGAGTCAAGGGGAAGATAACCAAAAGTAAGGACAATCCTAAAGCTTCAAGGACTTTTGATCCCATGTACTTAGGGTTAAACAAGGAATGACGTTTAGTTAATATCCATGGCAGCACATTTGCATGCAGTTAATGCCAGCATCTTGCAATAAACCTTTCATTTACCTTCCAAGGCTTTCCACGGTCTGCCTCCCACCTATTTCTCCAGGTTTATGTCACATGACAATTTTCCCACACTCTGCACCAGCCCTGCTACCCCCACAAGTGAGTATCCTTGTCCTTCTCACAGTCAGCAGCCCAGAAATGATTGGCCCCACTTCTCCTTGTAATTCAGCTCCACATTCTCTCTAAGGTCACCAGGGCAGTGGAGGGCACTGGATTCAATGGTAGAGGGCTGGAGCAAGTGAATATGGAAGCAGAGACAACAGCAGCAGATGTCATACACACCAGCAGGAGCCAGGGTGGATAGGAAGTGGGTTGGATCAATTTGTTTTATACTTGGTGTGGTGAATTAAGCAGAGGAACTTGTCTTTTGTGAAGCCCTGACCTTGGGGCCAGGATGAAGGACAGGGGCTGCTGGGAGGCAGGTGAGGGATGGCATCTGCAAGGAGCCTCCTCAGTTCTCTTTCATCTTGGTGTCTTCATTCTGAGACGACCCTCAACTTATCTGGTCTACACCTTCCTTGAATATAGTTGTTTGCATGTTGTCTCCCCCATCGGACTGTGTTTCTTGAGAGTAGGAACTGTTTTCTGCTTCCCTTTACGTTGCCAGTGCTTGGTACCTGGCATATTTTGTCATTCGTGTCCATCTCTTTGTGACCCTGTGAACCATACTGTCCATGTGGTTTTCTTGGCAAAGATAATGGAATGGTTTGCCATTTCCTTCTCCAGCAGATTAAAGCAAACAGAGGTTTGACTTGCCCAGGGTCACACAGATAGTAAGCATCTGGCACATAGAACCTGTTTAATAAAGATATGAGAGCTGGCTGACTGACTGAAACATTAAGCAGTATGTGACAGTGCTGGGCTCTGAAATACTGCTTTGATTTCTTCTAAAAGACTGAAGGTCTAGATAAATAAGCAGCAGAGAACACAGACTACATTTTCTCCATGTTCTCAGCAATGGAAAATGGGTATTTGCCACAAGGACTGACTATAACCCACTGAGACAGCCATCCTTGATGGCCTAAAGGCCTTAGCCTAAAAGGGTCAAGGTCTCCCATTGCATCCTGAGTCATCTCCAGTCATCCTGATGAATATCTGGTCACTGGATCCAGATGGCTCTGGAGGAGAAGGCGAGGCTGGTGACCTTGCACAGCCTGCCTTCACTTAAATCAAAGTCAACTGCAAGTCATGTCATCATCTCCCTGATGTCATGGTCCTCTTCAAAAACCAAGGACCAACACAACAATCTCCACCCACCACGTGACCTGAGCTCCAGAAGGGCTTGGCTGCCAGTGTAAGTATGGGGGGTGGAGGGCAGAATTAGCATAAGTGTCACAGAATTTGATAGCTGTCAGGGGACTCACAACCCACAAATGGAAGCATGCAATGTCTGTCTTTGTAAGTCCTCTGAAAGCATGATTGCTAACTTAACGAATCTGTGTAATACTGATGTCATACACAGTAGAAATGGTACTGCTCACTTCACTCTGCATTTGTTCAGACAAACCTTTACAGGTCTCTTTAAAACAGTCTCTCCTCATTCCCTGCACCCACAATGGTGGGTGTTCCAGCACATTCACACACCACAATGTGCTCAGCCATTCTCTTAACTGATGAGCAGACCCCTTAGTTTCCAGTATTTAGGGAACCCTAGAGATTCAACTTGCTATTAATTGAAACAATAACTTCAGAAAAGTATCAGGATAAAAAACAAACCCACAAAAACCAACAGCCTTTCTAAATAGTCCCAATAAAACTCTGCAGGAAGAGACAAAAAAAGAAATTCCTTTCAAAATAACTTGAGAATATCTTGAATGTTCAGGAGTCCACTTATTAAAACACACATGAGAATTATATGAATGTAATGACAGAAATAACCAGAAGGAAAATGTATACAACATCATAAAAGAAAATGACTTGGAAAGACTTCAGAATTCTTTTTTTTTAATTCTTTTTTTTTATTATTTATTTCGTATTTTAGTTTTCAACATTGATTTCCACAAGGTTTTGAGTTACAAATTTTCTCCCCATATCTACCCTCCACTCCACTCCAAGATGGCATATATTCTGATTGCCCCATTCCCCAGGCAGCCCTCTCTTCTGTCACCCCACTCCCTCCCATCCCTTGTTCCCTTACTTTCTTGTAGGGCAGGATAGATTTCTATGCCCCATTCCCTGTATGTCTTATTTCTCAGCTGCATGGAAAAACAACTTTTTGCTTTTGGGCATCTGATTTTAAAACTTTGAGTTACAAATTCTCTCCCCTCTTCCCTACCCACCCACCCTTCCTAAGAAGGCAAGCAATTCAACATAGGCCACACATGTATCATTATGTAAAACACTTCCACAATACTCACGTTGTGAAAGACTGACTATATTTTGCTCCATCCTATCCTGTCCCCCTTTATTCAATTTTCTCCCTTGACTCTGTCCCTTTTTAAGTGTTTGCTTTTGATCACTTCTTCCCCCATCTGCCCTCCCTTCTATCATCCCCTCTTTTTTAATCCCCTTCCCCCTACTTTCCTGTGGGGTCAGATATCCAATCGAGTGTGTACGTTATTCCCTCCTCAGGTCAAATCCGATGAGAAAAAGATTCACTCATTCCCCCTCACCTGTCCCCTCTTCCCTTCCTACAGAATTGCTTTTTCTTGCCACTTTTATGTGAGATAATTTACCCCATTCTATCTCTCTCTTTCTCCCTCTCTCAATATATTCCTTTCATCCCTTAATTTGATTTTATTCTTTTAGATAGCATCCCTTCATATGTATATTCCCTTCAACTACTCTAACACTGAGAAAGGTCTCATGAATTACATACATCATCTTCCCATGTAGGAATGTAAAAAAAAAAAAAAAAGCTCAGTTCAACTTTAGTAAGTCCCTTATGATTTCTGTTTCCTTTTTACCTTTTCATGCTCCTCTTGATTATTGTGTTTTAAAGTCAAATTTTCTATGCAGCTCTGGTCTTTTCACTGAGAAAGCTTGAAAGTCCTCCATTTTATTGAAAATCCATATTTTGCCTTGGAGCATTATACTCAGTTTTGCTAGGTAGGTGATTCTTGGTTTTAACCCTGGCTCTTTTGACCTCCAGAATATCATATGCCAAGCCCTTTGATCCCTTAATGTGGAAGCTGCTAGATCTTGTGTTATCCTGATTATGTTTCCACAATACACAAATTGTTTCTTTCTGGCTGCTTGCAGTATTTTCTCCTTGATCTGGGAGTTCTGGAATTTGGTGACAATATCCCTAGAAGTTTTCCTTTTGGGATCTTTTTCAAGAGGCGATCGGTGGATTCTTTCAATTTCTATTTTACCCTCTGGCTCTAGAATATCAGGAGGGTTTTTCTTGATAATTTCTTGAAAGATGATGTCTAGGCTCTTTTTTTGAACATGGCTTTAAGGTAGTTAAATAATTTTTAAATTATCTCTCCTGGATCTATTTTCCAGGTCAGTGGTTTTTTCCAATGAGACATTCCGCATTGTCTTCCATCTTTTCATTCCTTTGGTTCTGTTTTATAATATCTTGATTTCTCATAAAGTCACTAGCTTCCACTTACTCCTATCTAATTTTTAAGGTGGTATTTTCTTCAGTGGTCTTTTGGACCTTCTTTTCCATTTGGCTAATTCTGCTTTACAAGGCATTTTTCTCCTCATTGGCTTTTTGGAGCTCTTTTGACATTTGGGTTAGTCTATTTTTTAAGGTGTTATTTTCTTCAGTAGTTTTTTGGATCTCCTTTAACAGGTCGTTGACTTGTTTTTCATGGTTTTCTTGCATCTCTCTCATTTCTCTTCCCAATTTTTCCTCTACTTCTCTTACTTGCTTTTTCCAAATCCTTTTTGAGCTCTTCCATGGCCTGAGACCAATTCATATTTTTCTTGGAGGCTTTTGATGTAGGTTCTTTGACTTTGTTGACTTCTGGCTCTATGTTTTCATCTTCTTTGTCACCAAAAAAAGATTCTAGAATCTGAGTTTGAGTCTGAGTCTGAGTCCTTTTTTGCTGCCTGGCCATGTCCCCAGCCAACTACTTGACCCTTGAGCTTTTTGTCAGGGTGTGACTGTTTGTAGAGCATGCTTTGTCCCAAGCTTTAGGGGCTACGCTGCTGTTTTTAGAGCTACTTCTACTCTACTCTCACCACAAGCCCTGCCACAGCAGTGCTCCTCCTCCCCCAAGAACCACAACCAGCATTATGACCCAGATCCAAGCAGGGCAAAGCAATCCCTGTACTCCCGCTCTGATCCACAGCTTGATTCCTCCCACCATATGAGCCAGGGACTGAAAAAGCAGCTGATGCTGGAGCTCCCCCGCTGCACCACCTCTGACACCTTCAGGGCTGGGGCTGGACCACTCTCTAACCCAATCTAGCAGTTTTCCCACTAACCTGCTCTGTAGTCTTTGGCGTTTGTGGTTTGAGAAGTCTGGTAATTGCCACAGCTCAATGATTCATGGCCCTAAGGCCAGCTCCAGGCTGACTCTCGGTCTGGTCTGTCCTGGTGCAGCCCACGCAGGGCTATCCTCCACTCCCAGCACTCCCATCCAGCCCATGCTGGGCTTGAGACCTGCTTCCCTCTGCTATTTCGTGGGTTCTGCAGCTCTAGAATTTGTTCAGAGCCAATTTTTTGTACCAGTGTTTGGAGGGATTTGGAGGACAGCTTAAACAAGTC
Source organism: Trichosurus vulpecula (assembly GCF_011100635.1). Taxonomy (NCBI): domain Eukaryota; kingdom Metazoa; phylum Chordata; class Mammalia; order Diprotodontia; family Phalangeridae; genus Trichosurus; species Trichosurus vulpecula. The sequence goes on from NC_050577.1 coordinate 9,583,276, forward strand.
CCTACTTTTCAGCCGCCATCTTGGCTCTACCCCCAAGAGTTCAGAATTCTGATAAATGCCATGACTAACTGGAGGACCACTGATGATGTTTGCTGCCAACAGCCAAGAGATGATGGCCTAGAGGTGCTCAATGAGACATACATTCTCAAACACGGCCAATGGGTGCATTTTAAAAAAAAACTTGATTATGCTAACTTGTTAATGTTTTTTTTTTGTTTGTTTGTTTTTCCTTTTTGGAGAAAGGGGGGAGGAGGAGAATGGGGAGAGTAATAGCAATAACAAAAAAAAAAAAAACAAAAAAGGAAAAGTGGCAATGAAACATTGAAAGCCAAAGCACAGTAAAGTGCAGAAAGAAATTCAAAGACATGCAAAGAGGCTATGGAAGCAACAGGCCAAATTGAGGAGACACTTTTAAAAGCTTATCTATATGATATTAGCAGTTCCATATATACAGTCTTCTTCTTCAGGTCTTTGCATATGGAAATATTCATGTTTATGGGTTTTTGTCAGGTTCAGAATAACAAAAATAGTGTTTTCTTATTTTAAAAAATGAAGAACAAGCCACACTTTGCCTTAGTTTTCCACAATTTCCACTGAGTTTTCAGGAGAGCTTTTAAAATAATTTCCCATCCTTACTTCATAGTAAGGAAGGAGAGATAAAAGAAAGGAAGGGCTCATCTCTTCAATTCTCCAATGAGAGAAAAGCTAAAAATGAGGATGTGTGATTTAAAAAGAATGTGATTTAAAAGAAAATTAATTAAGTTCATTCAGTCCGGACCTAGACAACTGCAGCTTCTCTCTGGGATGGAACAACCTTTTGAGTGTTCACAATTAACCATTTGTTTGTTTGTTTGTTTGTTTGTTTAGTACATGCCTTCATTGGTTTGGTGGAATACCTGCATCCATTAGCCATATACAACATGTGGCTTCTCTATCATTACCTTCTTGTTTACTACTTCATTAGTAATGGTACAATGGAAATACACAATAAGCATTTCTGGACAAATTTCTGGGGGATTTTCTTGAAGCTCAGGATAGTATTTCTGGGGTACGACCCAACAAGCAAACTTACAGTTTTCTGTTTAATTCAGAGATAAAGACATCTTATTAACATTTCAGATTAACAAACTAAACTGCCCTAGCATGAGTATTGTCACATTGCAAACAGAGGAAATGGGGGATTTCCTGAAGCCTTCTCCAGTCTCATTCTGCTGAGGGAGGAGGTTTTATATTTACCTTCTATTCTATAGGTCCCCCAGCCTTGAAAGATCCAGTCAGTCATTCAACAAATACTTAGAGTGGAACAAATACCAGCTGATCCTATTCAAAACCCTCCATAATCTGGCTCCAACCTCCTTTTCTGGCCTTGTCTTAGACTACACTCCCTTTTATCTATTTCCGTGTCAGTCAGATTCTCAATCAGCCATTTTTATCTTCCCCGCTCCATACCTTGCTTACCCAGCCCTGATCACTTGGCTACAATTTGTTCTCTCCTTCCCATCTCAAACCTGTTGAATGTTTTCTCTCCAAGAAGCCTTCATCCTCATCCTCACAAGCACTCTCTCTCCACCAAGTTCTTTGCCTGGACTGCTTCACTGAACCTACACTCATCACAGCATCACTAGAGCTAGAAGTGACCTTCAAGGTAATGTAATTCAAGCTCTTTTGTATTGCAGAAATTTGCATAAAATATCAGGCAAGCTCCCAGAGGTCAGAGTCTGTGTCACATTTGGTCCTGATAAGAACCTGAATCCTTACTGGGCTTCCCCATCCAACTGAATTGGTAAGCAGAACAATCCAAAGAAATGTAGATGGTGGTCCTTTCAGAGCCTGAGGGTCAGCCTGGTGTCTTAATCCACTAAAGAGAGGGACCAGGTATCAGGGGACAATCGCAGGTCATTAGGATTTCCCTGCAACATGGCCCTAGTCATGGCTTCCCTCCTAAACTGAACAGATGAGCTTGTCCCCTGTCCCTCAAACCAAACTCTCAAGGCCAACACCAGCCCATTCATCACCAGTACATTACAGTAAAGGAGGATTAACACAAAGAACCACATTACTGAATTTCATTCTTCTCATCTTTACGATCCATGGAGTTGGTACAGAAACAGTCCTGGGGCAACTTTTCCTGCTACTGTTCTTTCATGTTTAGTGTTGGGTGAGTGGCTGTACAAGTGGATTAAATGATTGATTTTTGCAATCCAATGCATGTATGGGAAGACAAGTTTGTCCTCTGTTGGCTCACAGAAGTCATCTTTGGGACCATTCCAACACCTGAAAGAATACCAGCTAGGATGGAGCCTTCTTCCTGTTCTCACGAGGTTTTGATCCCTGTGCCCCACTAGGTTTCGATATTTTGAAAGATTTTATTCCAAATAGATTAGAGATCACAAGTGCACACAGTGTAACAGATGCTATGGACAACAGTTCTGACATTTCTGTGGGTCAGTTATTATTATTCCTTTTGTTGTTATAATTATTATTTGCTTGAAATCCTTAATACAAGGTTTATAACCCTTGCATAGCCTCAATTTCCCTAGGACTGCAAGTGCTAACTTTACTGGGCCAATAAAGACACTGCAATAAACATGTATGAGCCTTTGGCCATCTTTTCAAAGATGTTGTTCCCCACTCTTCTTAATGGTCATTTGAATAGCTGCTGCCTTTTTCAAGAACATAAGCTCCATGAGAACAAGGACTATTTCATTTTGTCTGGTATCCCCAAAGACTAGTACATAGTAGGCACTTCTTAAATGCTTGCCAGTCAGTTTATTATTTAAAAAATTTCCAGACCACCACGAAAACTTTGGCACTTCTGTCACTTCAGGTTTCCAGTCTGAAATTCTCACGCAAAAGCAATGTATAGAGGTACACAACGTTTTTATCCAAACATCTCTGATTATGCTTGGATTAACAAAAAAAAATCACTTTAAATAGAGATTAAATGACTGAGCCATCCATGACAACACACCCAATCTCTTTCAGCAGCAAGCATTTCTAGCACACATGGTATCCACATACAATAAGCAGGGCTTCTTATCTGCACTGTGCAATCTCCCTAGTTTCTTTCCTGGGTAGAACAGAGAGATAGAAGCAATCCTTGGGCAGGGAGTGGTGGAAAATGCCTAGCTTGCCATCCTCTAACCAGGCAGATGTGAGAAGCTGAGGTTCACAGAGCCACAGCAGGGTTGGCAGCATGGAAACCAACTGGCTACAGGTCCTGTTCCTGGCACACTGAAGATGGTAGCACTCTCACTGTCCTAGAGTGGCTCAGCATAGAGCCTGCCCCCCCCAACTACATACAGTATTTTTTGTAAAGCTGCTGACTACATAATTAGCATTTGGCAAGAGGGAAGTATAAGTTACTCTGGATGTTGGAAGGAGGGATTTTGCACATCCATATGCATGGAAAAACTGAAGCAGGGACAGAGCTGAAGGCAGAAGTGCTCACTGCCAAGGAAGGCATCTCTCCATGGCTGCCAATACCACACAGGTTGAACCAAACACAAACGGCAACAATTGTTGTGATTTTCTATTGATAATCTGTTTGACGGCAACATCACAGATCAACACAGAGCGCTGTGATGAGCCTGTTTATCAAATGTATGTATTTGTGAAGAGCTTTGGGAAGAAATGAGCCTGAGACTCAGAGTTATGGACAGAAGGAGCTCCCCTGAGTTGGTGGGAAGATGCCCTGGAAAGCAATGGTTCCCAGAAAGCGTGACTGATAGAAGGCAGCCAATAGAAATCAATGGGGGCCTTCAAAAAGCTTTGAAATCAAACATAACTGGCTCAGGCTATGCACTCTAGATAGGATGGTTTCCAAGTTTTGATCTCCTTGTCAATTCTCTCTTTAAATACACACACACACACACACACACACACACACACACACACATATATATATATATATATATATATATATATATATATATATATAATACTCCTATATGCATACATACACACACAGGTATGAATGTGTGTGTGTGTGTGCGTGTGTGCGCGCGCGCCCGTGTGTGTGTGCTGAGAGATGATTCCAAAGAGGACAGGGAGAAAAAAAAGAAAGACCAGTGGAAGGGCCAAGGCCACAGTAAAGATGAAAAGCTGGAAAAACCCCAAGTCACAAGCATAACCACTACTGTCAACACAAATAAACACATGCACAGGTAAACGGACAAACACCTGGCTGTGAGAATGGCCTGCATCACTAGAAGGCTCAACAATGCACAGGATTATAGGCGTAGAGCTGGGAGGGACCTTATATACCATTGAAACCAACTCCCCCATTTCATGGATGAGGAAACTGAGGCACAGGAAAGTTATGTGACTTGCCCAGGATCACACAGGTAGAAAGTGTTTGGAGCAGGATTCATACCCAGAGCATCCCAACTCCAAATAAATGATTCCATCTACCACAACATCCTGCCAGTTTCCTAGTTTCAGCCCCACAACAGTTGTAGGAAGGCAGACTGCAAATCAGAAAGCCCAGACGTGAATTCCAGCTCTGCTTCTGACTGGTTGCATGACCCTGGGTAAATCACACATGCTGCTTTATGTCTGCCTCCCCTCCCTCCTGGAGGACGACTGTCCTGACTGCAAAGCAAGACATGAGCTGCTCTGCTGAGGCCAGAGAGAGCAAGGGCAGGCAGGGACATGAAGACAGAAGTCACCCAAGTACTACTCCACCTTGTCTCTTTTCAAGGTGAGTGACACCAAGCCCACTGCCTCTCTCTGTTTGGCCCCAGTGCGTAGAACTACAGGCAATGGGTACAAGTAGGGGAGAAGCCAACCGGATCTACGGAAGGACTTCCTCACAGCTGGAGTTCTCCAAAAAATGGAATGGGTTACCTCCCATGGTAGTGAGCTTTCTGTCACTAGAGCTCTTCAAGCTCTTCACGTAGAGGGGATTCTTACCCAGGTTATTGACTGGGCTACATGACCTCTGAGTTCCCCTCCAGCTCTGACATTCTCTAGGATGGTGGTTACTAAGAACCGAAATGAGAAAGCTGGGAAGAGGAGGAGGAGGTTTGGGGAGGAAGACATAACCCAGACATAACTTTCCCAGACCTAAACGCCCCCACACACAAGAAGTTCCATTGTTAATTCCTATAGTAATACATCTTTTCCCACTCTAACCATAAATAAAAAACACTATCTTAGAAGTACAAACAAAAGCAGCCTTTGATGATTACATGAATGCTAACAATCGTGTTTTAATAAATTACAATGGGTACTGTGTTTATGAGAAGTTTCTTTAGCTAAAAAAAAGGCAAAAAAACAGAGCAAGGCCTATGGGATAGAGAGTGGCACACCTCAAGTATAAGAATGCCATTGTGAGCTTGAAAAAAAACCTTGGGGGCAAAAAGAGGGAAAAGTAGTTGTGAAATAAATGAACACCTGCAGCCCAGGACCTCATCTGTCAAACACAAAACCCAACTCCTGACTCAAGAGGCCCATTTTCCCCTTCAGTGGTTCAGTACTAAGCTTCAGAAATTCCCTTTCCCTTCAAAGGGGACTAATTCTAATAGTAGCTACCATTTCAATTGAACTCAACTCAATTCAATAGACATTTATTAAGCATCCATTATGTGGCAGGCCTGGGGATACAAATAAGAAAAATGGAGACACTGCCTGACCTTAAGGAGCTTACAGTCTAATGGGGGAAAAAAACCCAGAAAAAATGGAGAGGGTGAAGGAGGCCAGGGGATACGATGTGTTCCTGGAGCTGACACCAAGCACAGTTGCTGATGGACGATGGAGAGTTACCTGGACAGTTCAGATCCCAGCCCTCTCAATTTCCTTAGCACTTGGCACTTTGTAAAGGGCTTTCTACAGGTTCCCACTCTGGATCCCCCACACAGCCAGAGAGGTTGGCCCTATTATTACCCCTCTTTTTTTTTAAGATGAGGAACTTGAGGCTTTCAGATCATCAGTGACCTGCCCAGAGCCACACACCTCAGAAGGGACCAAACAGTCTATGCACTTCACTATTAGGAGAGCAAGGAGAATCATAAATGATACAGCTCAATGGCACTCAAGAAAACACTTATCTCACTTGAAATTCTGTTCACTAGACAGTTAAACTGATCTGGAAGGCTCCACACTGATGGTGGATGGATTCCCACAAAGATATGGTCATTCACTAGGACCATGTGCTAGACAAATAACCAGGTGGTTCCAGTCTTAGAAAATACAAGAGAAATGGAACACAAGTTCACTTTTTGGGTGTCCCTGATACAAATGTATGTATGTGTGTAAACACATGTCTATATGTATGTATATACATGAAAACTCAAAATTAAGTAACAATCCCTATCTCAGAATTGAAGTATGTGTATTCACCAATTCACAAGGCCACTGGCTAATAGAACAAGATCTGGCCTTGAACCCAGGGAAATCTAAGTTTAAGCCGCTGACAGACTTTTTGGTTGCATGACCCTGAGCAAGTCACTTAACCTCAGTGCTCTAGGCAACTTTCAAAGACTTAGTTGCAGAGAAGGTTCCACTCTGCTTTGGCAAAGGAAGTTTCCTCCCACAGAAGTGTCTACTTTCAATAAAACCATGGGTCTGTTTCCTATCCCTGCTCCCTAGCTCTAGTCAACCATATCCAAAATCCTACTAACCCTCTCCCATGCGGAGATCCATGATGACTCATGAGAAATCAGCCTCATCATACACACAGGACCAAGTCAAACTGAGAATGGGTGCTCATTGTCCAGAACGAGCTGGACAGCCGAACGGTCAGTCCACTGAACTAATTCCTAAGTGTACCAATCATGCACAGGCACTGCCCATCGATAACTGATTCCAGATTGAATATGAAGAGAGCGCCAGAAACATACTAAATTGCTAACAGACACAGAAATCGACCATTTTTCTTTGGCTACGGATCTTGGAACTCCAGAATCACCAAAAAATCAAAATGTGCTGGTGATCCCAAGGTCAGCGGAGAGACCCTGAGTGGGTGTGAGCAAGCTGCAGTAGATTACCAAGAGAATCGAAGGAAAAAAGAAGAGATCACCACAGATAAGGCCAACGAGGTGGGCCTGTCATAAATCAAAAGGGAGGGAGAAGAGAGGAAGAGCCCCAGCACAGCCCTGGGTTAAAGAGCTCCAGAATGCTAAGCAGACACTTCCTTTTTGGAGAACTTTAGGAAAACCATGATCTAGAATCACACAGTGTGAGAAGCCAGGGGCATTCCTAGAGGGAGCAGCCATACTGCTGAGATCCCAGCAGCACTGACCTATCCAAGGAGGTAGGGAAATAGGTGAATGCACGGACAGTGCCCCCCACAGAAGTACAGAACCTCAGGTACACCCAATAGTCCCAGACTAGCCTAGCCTCTAGGAAATGCTAGAATGCAGCCTGGCACCTGGAAAAAAAGAATTAGAACAAATAAATATTCTGTGGTTTCCCTATCTGGCTGCATGAATTCTAAGTCCAAAGTAAATTTTACAGTTTTATAGGAAGAAAAGAAACAAGTATTTATTAAGCACCTACCATGTGCCAGACACTGTGCTAAGCACTATACAAATGTAGTGTCAACTGATCTTCACAGCAACTGCAAGGTTGGTGCTATTCATATCCTCCTTTGAGGAAACTGAGGCAAAGAGGTACAGTGGCTTCCAGGGGGTGGGGGGGGAGGGTGTCATATGACTGATAAACATCTGAGTCTGGACTTGAATTCAGCTGCTCCTGACTCCAGACCCCATACTCTAGCCACTGAACAACTTACGGGTACACAAACACACACTGTAAGCACTTAATAAAAACGCTTATTGAATTATATTTATACACGCATATGATTGACTCAGGCTGCCTGTCATATAGGGTTTATCTCCATTTTTACCTGAGACTAACTGAGCTACATTTTATAAGAAAACAGTTAAGTTTCAATATACAAATAAAGAACAGTTTATAGGTATATGAGGTAAATTGAGTCTATGAAGGAAAAAAGCTCCATAGAGCTTTTACAAAAAAAGTGAGCTTAGAATATAAAACTGTTATGTTTTAACCCAGACCAAATGCTCATCTTATCAATCAATCAACAAACATTTATTTGGCACCTGCTGTGTGCTAGGCACTGAGGATACAAAGACTGAAATGAAACAGTCCTTGCCCTCGGGAAGCTTTCTGTCAATTTGTGAGGATAATGAGAACACAGAACTGTGGAGTCCTCAAAATTTGCCTGCGGTCCTAAGAAATTCAGTGACTCGCCCAGGGAGATGCAGCCAGTATGATTCATGAGACGGAACTGAATACAGGTCGTTCTGATTCTCAGCCAACGCCAGGCAATACATCACACTGTCAAATGCTTACCTCAAGCGAGAAACTCTATGGTCATGTGCAACATCAAGAAAGTTTGAACCAGGAAATACCCACACTTCCAAGAATGCCTGTCGATCCCAAAAGAACAAAGCAGGAGGCAATTCAGAGACAAAAGACTCAAATACACACATACACAGCATGCGAGCTGGGGTTACAAAATTCAGATCTTGTGCAGTTTCAGTTTGATTCGAAATCTACAAGTGGTCAACCCCGAATTTCCCACAGAATTTTCTGTCTGAGAGGACTAAACAGAATCCTCTCCTTGGCTCCTGCTGGGGAACTGTTCCAAGTAGGAATGAGAAGAATTGCTCATATCCACCAGAGATGGAGGCAAGATAAAAGGGACTTCACAGTGTTAGGGCCATGCCCTGCCGACTGCTCCGCTCACTGTCAGGCAGTGAGGACCAGGCATCCAGCAGTGCATAAGGGCCGGCAGAGTCTGAGCATCCAGCATCACGTAAAGGCCAGCAGAGTCCTTGGAATCAAAAGACACTGGGCTTCGATGACATCACACACAGTGATGTCCAATGGGATAACTCTCAACATCCTGAAGTTCCATGAGGAAATTAGAGGCAGTAAAGACAAATGCCTATTATGTACCTAGATTATAAAAATACACACGAATACAGATACATAGATATAGCGTATGTGCAATCTATAAAACAAACAATATACAAGGAAACAAGAATCTCTCAGACAAAAGCTAACAGGTTTGGCAGTCAGAAATGAATGTCAAAGAATCCGAGGGAATGAAGGACAAAGACAGATGAGATGGAGGGGGCTTCCAAAGGGATCATTAGGAAATGAAATCCTGAAGGGCTTATGGTATTGGTTCCCATGCTGCTGAATGACCTGACCATTACCATGGTAAAGCAGTCATATGACAATGAATACCATGCCAGACATGAACTAGGGGAGATGATTGCAAACCCTATCTTGAACTCTTATTGGGGGTGTGATCCTCAGAAAATCACTTCAACTCTCTTGGACTCAGTTTTCTCATTCTTAAATGCAGAAAATGTTAGCCCCAAACTTCCAGGGAAGTTTTGAGGATCTAATGAGATAACAGGCAGAAGATGGTTTGCGAATCTCCCAGGGCTCAATAAAGGCTAGCTATTATTATTACTATTATTATTATTATTATTATTGTTATTATTACATTACAGGGGCAAAAGAATGCCCTTCTTCCTTCTGGCAATGCTACCCAAGGCCCAAGCTTTAGAGGAAATTGGAATCTTGTACACACCAAAAAGAACACGGGAGTAAAAAGGCCTCATGAAAAGCTGACTTGACTTCCTCGAGTACCAGAAAACCAACCTTGGCTGGACACAGAGTACCCGGAGATGGCTCAGACAAAAGCAAGACACGCTGGAAAATTTTCTCAGACATTCAGCAATAAAAATTCTAACAACTGAAAAAAGTAACCATAGGAAAAGCTGGATCACCCACTCTTCTAAAGAAATAGAAGATTTTAACATAATTCTACCAATTCTTACTAGAGATTGTGGAAGTAGGCATGACAACAGCAACAACTCCTATGTATAAATCAAGCAAGCATTTATTAAGCACTTACTGCGTACCAGGCTCTGTAAAGGCCACTGTGTGTACAAAGAAAAAAAGTGAAACTTTCCCTGACCTCGAGAAGCTTGGGTTCTACTGGTGCACACACACAGGTTTATATAACATACAGATGCTAATTTGGGGAGTAGATGGAGAACTGCAAAAGGTCTCATGGAGAAGGTGAGACTGGCTGGACTTTGAGGGAAATAAGGAATTCCAAGAGGCAGGGTGAGGAGGAAGAGAATCCAGTGAGTGCAAGCTTGGGCACAGATGGGGAGGGAAGATTGTGAGGGATAGCAAGGAGCCACTTTGGTTGGATTGTAGGACAGTGGATGGAGCACTCAAGCCAAAATCAGGAAAACTGAGCTCAAATTCAGTCTCAGACGCTGACTAGATGACAAGTCATTTCACCTCTGCCTGCCTTGCTTTCCTCATCTGTAAAATGGGGATAAGAAAATCTACTTCATAGAATTATTGTGAGGAACAAATCAGGATGAACACATGTATTTAAAGGGCTTTACAAAACAGAAACGCTAGTGATAATGAGGAGGCAGAGGAGGAAGAGGAGGAAGAAGAGGAGGGGGAGGAGAAGGAAAAAGAAGAAGAGGAAGAAGAGAAGGAAAAAGAAGAAGAGGAAGAAGAGGAGGGGGAGGAGAGAGAAGAGGAAGAAGTAAAGGAGGAGGAGGAAGAAGAGATAAGGGAAGAGAAAAAAGAGATGAGGAAGGGAAAGAGGAGGAGGAAGAATATAAAATGATAAGAACAAGAATAATGTAAAATGCAAAAAGGCTCTCCTGAGATAAAGCTTTATATGTCCTCCAGTCATCCAGCCCAGGGTGTTCCCTCTCTACTTAGAACACCTCCTGAGTCCATTCAGTTTTCAAAAAGCCCCATGTGGAGGCATCTCAATTGGTATGCTAAGGCAAAATCAACTAGTCCTCTATATCTAGCCAGCCCTAGACCACCAGACCAGACCCTGTAATCAAATAAATGCCATAACATCATGATTATTTCTAGAAAGAAGGTGTCAACTGACCTCCCTTTGGATCAGCACTTAGCACAGTATCTGATACACAGTAGGCACTAAATAATGTTTATTGATTGCTCCATCAACTCACCATCTCTATGACTCCCCAGCCATTCTATTTCCTGGCCAACAATTCAATGTATGTGTTGTCTTCCCCTATTAGATTGTAAGATCCTTGAGGATGGGGGCAAATATTTATATCCCTAGAGCTAAGCACAGTGCTCAGTCCACAGCATGCTAAATAAATAGTCTGCCAGGCATTCATTACCCAGTAAGATGAGAAAAGAGAGATTAAACAAGATTAAGTGATTTGTCCATGATGGCATAGCTAATATTTTTAATTAATTTTTTTCAGCTAACAAGCATTTATTTCCTCTCCTTATCAACCCCCTCACTACACTGAAAAAAAAAAAGTCCTTCTAATAAATCTTCAGAGTCAAGCAAAGCCCATTCCCTTCTTGGCCTCATTTTGCATACTTATCCCCTCCCTTCCCTCTTTGGCAATAAGTAGGTGAGGACTTCAGCACACTGGTCCTCTAGAATCCAAGCTGGTCACTGCACCTATCAATCTGTAAAGAATTTCAAAGTTATTTATTTTCACAAGGCTGCGACAGAATAATTGTTCTCATGGCTCTGCTAATATCACACTGAAATGGTTCATATAAGTCTTCTCAGGTTTGTCTGAAACCATCCTCTGAATTGTTTCCTATAGAACAACAGTATCCCAATACGTTCACATATCATCATTTGATCAGCCATTCTCCAATGATGGCACTTAGGAATATCTGAGGGGGGATTACAGAATACTAAGTTCGAAGGCTGGAATGGCCCTCTAGTGCCATCTACTCACCAAACATCACTGAAGGAAGCCCAACTGTAAGATCAGAACCCAGGAAGAATTCTGATGCTGATTCCAAGTCTCTAGCCATTACATCACATTACTATTAATTTACTCAGAAAGACTTTTCCAAAGGTTTCTTCTCCCTATTCAATTTAGTGATTAAGATTAACATGTTAACTCCAGTTTAAAGACAAAAAAAGTAATGAAATCATCCAGTAAAAATTGTTCCAAAGGAGAATGTAAGATTATACATTTCTGTCTTTGTACAGAGGGCATAATATTTTATATTTATTAATATATAATAGAGCAGTAACCAATGAAAAATCATTACTCTCAAAATGTCAGGGTAACTGGTAACAGATTTAAAGATGAAACAGTTCACATTTTCTATATCTTCTATTTGTTTTAGCAAACTGTTCCAATTCTATGTTTATTTCCTAGCTCATTAAAAACCATCAAACATAATTACTCAAGACATATTTTTGCAATTTGCTTGCTTTACATAATCAGAGTTTCCCTTCCATAAAGAGAATTTGAGCCTGGACCCTCAGTCACTTTTTCATATTTCTCCTTTGCCCAAAGTACTGAGATAGCAGATAGACTCTTTCCAAAAAGACAAAGTCAATGCGTACTTGCATGTTGGGTGTTTGCATGTGTGTGTTTGTATGTGTCTGTGTGTTTGCATGTGTGTCTTGTGTTTCTGGATGTGTTTGTATGTGTCTTGCGTTCACATGTGTGTTTCTCTGTGTGTGTGTGTGTGTGCGTGTGTCTGAGCGTTGGTGGGGGTATTATATTCAAGCAGCAAAATAACCCAATTAAAACTGGGACCCAAAAGACAAGGGTGATTTCCCAACCGGTTTCCAAGAAACAGCTCAGGCCAAATGTGTGATCTTTGCTGAGTCTGACTGACAAGGTGATAGCAGAAATCAAAATGACCAATTAAAGCTGAAACTTGAAAGAAAACACAAGTCACATAACTAGGTTTTTCTTCCTCAGCCCCAGTTGTTAAATCCAGGCAGGCACTAACTTGGGAAACAGATGGGGACCACATCCTGACTCCTCCCACAGAATTACTCATTGGTGAGAGCCTCAAAGGTTGCCAATTGTTTTTCCTCGGGCTCACTTTGGGTGGACAATGACAAATCCACAGAGGCGCCAAGGCTCCCAAAGGGCAGCTCACTTAGCGGATGCTGCATCTTAGCCCAGGTGCTGAACTATTGAGAAAGTGTAATAACAGCACAACTGATGATCATGGAGGTAACTTCTGGGGGTGCTGGAAGTTAGGGAGCGCCATTGAGTGAGAGCATCCCGACATGGTCTCCTCACCTGGAAGAGGAAGGAAAAGCATCCTTCTCCTTCTCCTGTTTTAAAGAATGCCCCGTCCATAAGGGCTGAGTTTGCTATTCATTAGCATTTCTCTGCAAGACCTGTAAGGCTAGAACTAATGAAGAGAATCACAAAGGGAGGGAGAAAATGTTAAAACATAATTAACAAGAAGAAGGCAGATCATGGTGATTAGGAGTCGAAATGCCTGGTAGAAATCCTACCTCTGCCTGAGTGACCCTGCTTAAGTCATTTTACTTCTTTGTACCTCAGTTTCCTAATCTGTAATATAAGAGGGTTGGACTGGATGACCTCCAAGGTGCCTTCCAGCGGAAATCTATAATCCTATATGACTCTATAACCTATATGTTATAGATTACTATATCATATGAAGAATACTGATTACATAGAAATAATAATCTATATACATAGATATACATATATAGGTTATTTTTACATACACACACACACACACATACACACACACACACACACACATATATATATCTATATATATCTATATATAGATATATATATCATACTATAATCTGTATTCTACAGGGCAGCTAGGTAGTGCCATAGTGCACAGAACGCTGGGCCTGGAGGCAGGAAGACTCATCTTCCTGAGTTCAAATCTAATCTCAAACTCTAAGTATCAGTGTGATCCTGGGTATGCCTTTTAACCCTCTTTGCCTCAGTTTCCTCATCTCTAAAATGAGCTGGAGAAGGAAATGACAAACCACTCCAGTATCTTTGCCAAGCAAAGTGCAAATGAGGTCACAGAATCAGACACTACTGAAAATGACTGAAGAACAATATATTCTACAATCTAAATCCATAATTCTATGACAGTGATCATGTCAGTTACATCTACCCCAATACCCTAAGAGGCCTAGCCTCACTGAGCGCCCATGCCCCTGGTGGCTTTCTGTTTGAGTCAGGTCTTTGCTCAATACAATCATGGATGTCCACTGAGCTGAGAGATCCATGGCTGAGTCAGGGGCGAGAAATCTGAACTCTATTTTACAAGCATAAAATGCTGTTTGACATAGACAGCACTGCATCTCCTGTTTCTCTGACTTGGTACCATATATTCCTTAATGCCTACAGTGCTTCCTCTCCCTACTTCTGTCTCTTAACTTCCTTGCTTCCTTCAAGATACCTTCCACACAAAACCTGTCCTGATCCCCTCTGCCCCCGTGGCCCATGACCTCCCTACAACCCTGGAAATGACTTGGAATTTCCTTTGAATCTATCTTTGTATCACCACGGCTTGGCACCATGCTTAGTACTTCCCATGGCTGGCACACAGTAGGCACTTAAAAAATGTTGGCTGATGGACTGACTGATTTTATATTTACTTAATTGTGTGAGATATATTTATATATATGCATATATATACATGTATATATACACACATATATGTATATGTATTTTCTCTCAACAGAATATTAAGCTCCTTGAGGATAGGAATTTGATAATGGGGTGGGAGGGAAACTAACAACTATCGTGATCAGAAAAAAACCAGAGGGTTGGCACTTGAGCTAGGCCTGAAGGAAGCTCCAGGTCCTAAAGGCAGGAGGTGAAGAGGCAGAGCAAAATTAATTTAAAATGCTTCAGTATCCAAAAGCCATAAGTAGGAGTCATGTTAAAGGCAAACACAATCAAAGGTTGCTACGTCACCAAAAGTCGCCCTGACTTCCTGCTTTTTCAGAGAAATTAAATGCTATAAGGGACCTCAAAGCCACCTGGCCCAGCCCACAACTGACCAAGAAAGTCTCTCTCCAACAAGGCCCTACTTGAAGAAGCCCAATTCATTTATAGATAACTCTAATTAATTGGAGCTGATTCCTTACAAGCTAAACTTGGCTTTTTGCAGCCCCTCTCCCTCTCTCCTAGATCTTCACTCTGGGACCAAGCAGAACTGGGTCATTGGGCAATTCTTCAGCTATCTTCAACCATCTGCCCCGTATCATTCCTCCATATAGTGACAAGCATGTCTAATGAACTCTCACTGGTAAATATGTTGACTAGGGGAGAGCCATTTGGGATGAAAATTTGTAGTGAATTTGGAAAGAGTATCTCCAACATAAAAATGCTTTCAAACATAATGGGTTATTGGCTCAGGGTGTGATGTGAGATACGCTTTATGGCTCTACCCCTTTGTAATTTATAGGAGAGGGAATTATCCCGATGCCTGACTCTATTTGATTCCTTCAGAGAGAGGAATGTATCTTATTTCGTTTGGCTATTCCCGGCACACAGCATGTATCTCCTCAATGCCTAGTGAAATCAATTGAGTTGGATGACAGGAAAATATTTAGAAATTTAAATGAGCTCAAAATCCTGATTGTGTCTCATTGGGCTGGGCTCCCATCTCCTGCAGTGTGCTTACTCAGAAATTAAGGCTAATTTAAATTGAATTCAGTATAAAAATCAATAGTTGCTATTGAAATAAGCAGGAAACATTCACCAAAAAATACCCTCCCATTCACTTCACCTCCCCCCTTGTTCTTTAGAGCTCTCTCCCACCCCTATGTCCTGTCCCACCTCAAGTATTCCATCCTGTAACTCTCAAAACCCAGTCTACGATAAAAATCCAGGCCTTTGAAAACAAAAACCACTTGGATCCAGTGGAAAGAACAAGCTGAGTTATTCCAGTGCCTTGTACTGTACTCAGGACAAAGTCAATCGACCACAGGCACGAGAAAATCAATGCCTGTTCCCCTCCAACAAATGCAGCCCAGCTCAGTCCTAGGCCACTAGTCCCAAATGTCAAAGGCCTCAAATGGCCAACAAGACAAATTTCATTCATTTTGCTCCTTTGGATTCAAGGCAAGGAGTGTTTAGGAAGCCCCTTCTTTGTGCCCGACAAGGGCTGGGCACGAGAAACATGGTGGCGGCCTTCAAGGAGCCCATAGCCTAAAGGGGAAAACAATAAATGTTTATAAAAAAAAGGTACAAGACAAACCAGATCAAACAGAAGGTCATTTCAGAAAAGTCACTAACAGCTTCAGTAGGAAGACAGGCTAATTATTTTATTTTATTCATTTTACTAATATAGTAAATACTTAAATACTTGAATGATGATTTCACCATTGCCTCAACAGTGTGGGTTACAGGAGAGAGCAGAAAAGCCTGAGCTTGAATCCTACTTTAGACATTTACTAGCTGTGTAACCCTGGGGAAGCCATTCTCCCTCTGCTTCCTCATCTGGAACATGAGAAGGTTGGACTCATGGCCTCTAGGGTCTTCTCTAGTTCTCTATCTATAATTTTGTGATCCTGTCACATAAACCCCAACCCCTCCATTCTTTCATCATCAATTATTTAAGGGGCTGAAAGGGTGAGGGGCCCCTCTGAATTGTGTTCTCAGAGGAGCCTCAGAGGACAGGTCCAATCTCTTCCCAGATCTGCTCTCAAAGCCTATCCAACATGGCAGCATCTGCCTGAACTTGTGTCCAGCAGGACCAGTCCTGGAGACCTGGGGTTTATCTCCAGGCCCCAATGAGGAGGCGAAGCAGAAAGCTAACCCAAATGGTCTAGCTGGTCAACATTCACAGGAGAATGAGCAATGACTTTCTTCCGTGACCTGAACCTCATCAAAGAGGGCATCAGGCAACAGGGCAAAAGTCACTTAAATAAGATTTCATTTGGTTTGTTTGGCATAAATACATCTGTCTATGCTGATGGGGAGGGAGCAGAAGGCCTGGGTAACAAGCTTGACTTCACCTTCTTCCCCTCCATTCACCTTATAGCCTCACTCAGTGGGAGATTATCTGTACCCTGAACGCAACAAGACATGGTCTGCCTTGGTGAGCAGGCCCAGGGTGTCTGCCATGCCTGGAATGCTCTCTCTCCTTAGCTTTGCTCATCCAGCTCTTTCTCTTCATTCTAGGCCAGTGGTGGGGAATCTGTTCTATAAAGTTAGGATTCAGTCAAAAGGCCACTCTTAAGGATCTAGAAGTCCATACGTAGCCTAAAGGCCACCTGTTCCCCACCCCTACGGTTCTAGGCTAAGTTCAGGGAGCATCTCCTCTAAGATTGAGCTTCAGCACCTCAAACTATCCTAGAGCCCTCTGTGAAGCTCTCTCTTTTACCCCCATCAGAGGCAAAGAGTCTACTGATCTGACGACATTCACCTTCACATGTGGTCCGACTAGAATGTAAGCTCTTTGTCTTAGTTTTCATGTTACACACACATTCCCAGTGTCTAGCACAGTGCCTCGCTGATAGTAACAACTTAATAAAAAGTGTTGAATTGAAATAAACTGAATTTTCTCTGGTTGCTTCATCTGATGATGCGGGAAAACAGCCAAAGGAATACAGATGTACAGAATAGGGAGAAATGAGCAAGTATATAGGGAGTGATGGACGGTGACAAAGGTGGTTAAGAAGAAAAGAAAGTAAAGGATAACAAAGTAGAGAAAGGCTGACCACACTGCTGGACTGGAACATCACTGTGCTCTCAGCAACTATGAGTGTGATGGATCCAGAAAAGCATGGAAAGAGCTGCATCGACGGATGCAGTCAGCACAGAAGTCAAGAGGGCCAGGACCACAACAGTCACCAAGACTACAACACAAACAGAAAGCACAAGCCACACAAAGCAGTAGAAAGGAATGTTTTTGAGTCACAGAGAACCAGCATAGCCTAAAAGAAGAGGGAAGAGACGACCCCACACATACACACACACCTCCCTGCAGAGGTCCACAGGCACAGACCACTATGTGAATCTTCAAACTTTTTCAATGTATTAATTGCTTTTCTTACCGTTTTTTCCTTTTTTCTTTGTGAGAGGGATAGAGGGAGAAATTTAGGTGATGTAATTACAAATGATAGCAATCATAATATTTTTCAAAATTAAATAAAACTAAGGGGTGGGGAGAGGGGCTGTGATTTTATTGGTAGAGCCAGCTCATGATGAAACACTTCCTCTATGAACGTGAGTCCTCACCTTCTCCTCGGAGAGCTGCCTAAAAGGCCTTGCTCCTGGGCCCACAGCCAGGATGGAGCACAGGACTCTTCAGACTAAGTCTGAGTAGCTCCTGCATTCAGAGGATGGCCACTCTAAATGGCTTTGGTTAATCTGAAAGCAAGGCCACCATTTTAACCAAGATTCAAATAATTCCTTTGCTTCCTGGAGGCAGGACATCTTTGTTCTGAGCCAGACTAGTGACGTATTTATATAGTTCTATCTGAAAATTACTGTTGAAAGAAAATGCAATTTTTGCCTCTATAAAGTAATCTAAGAACTCAGAGCTATATTTATTTAGGAAAAAAAAGTATCTGAAGAGGTGATCGTTTTTTTTTTCTTTATAAGTGTATATATATATATATTTTTTAAAAGCCTGTCAGAGGTATTCTCAGCGATAATGGAGAGCTTCCCCAAATAAAGAGGAGACCACCCTCAAAGTATCCAAATCCCTTAATTGCAACAAAAAGTCCTGAATATGAAGTCAGGAATTTAACAAAGGGATTAAGGAAAGAGGAAAAATTGGTCCAATTAAATTCCAACACTAGCGGGTCTAGAAATGTGCCTCCCCTCAAGCTTCAGAAATGAAAGGCTAAGTCCAAAGCAAGTGAATCATCAGGCAAACAAGGAAGAAGTGGATTAAATTTACCTCAGAAAGAAGTCAGTGGCTGGCACCTGAGAGGCAAAATCCCTTTTGGTCTGGAAAAGCAACAGTGCGATGATAGAACAGATTGGAAAGGTAAGCGAGAAGGGATTTTCTACCTTCCACACCTTCCCACAGGACAAAGTCTTTGCTCCCCAGGGTTGTGGTGAGGCTCAAATGAGATAATGGTTACTGAGCACTTAGCACAGTATCTGACACATAGTAGGCACTTATTTTTTTTCTTCAATATAAGCAGAAAATGAATTTTTATTAAAAAATCAGAATAAATTCTGAAAGTTGCTTTTAAACCTCATTAGGAAGAAGATGACTGACCATGAATAAGTCATCAGAGGTTGGCATGCCCTTGCCAGTCTTCCTCAAGGATCCTCTTCTGAACATGATGGGAGAAGAAAACCATAGCCTCCCCAAAGAGTACTAAAAGGAAGCCGTGCCTCATCCTAGGGGGCAACTGGGCACAGGAGTCTGTCTTTGAATGCCTTTGCATCCCCTCCATCACAGTTGGCCCTGAAAACAAAACCCAGGGGCTAAGAATTGGAAATCAAAGGGATGCTCATCAATTAGGGAATGGCTAAACAAGCTGTGGCATATGACTGTAATGGAGTATTATTGTGCTATAAGAAATGACAAACAGGATGATTTCAGAAAAACCTGGAAAGACGTACATGAACTGATGCAGACTGAAGTGCACAGAACCAGGAGAACATCGTACACAATAACAGCAACACTGTTAGATGAAGAAGTGTGAGTGCTTAGTTATACTCAGCAATACAAGGATCCAAGACAATCGCAAAAGACTAGGGATGAAGCGTACTATTCGCCTCCAGAGAAAGAACTGATATAGATGGAATACAGCCTGAAGCATGCTATTTTCACTTCCTTTCTTTTATTCTTTTATTCAAATTTTCTTGTACAAAATGACTAATATGGAAATGTTTTATATAATTGCACATGTATAACCTATATCTGATTGCTTACTGTCTCAGAGAGGGGAGGGAGGCAGGGAGGGATAGAATTTGGAACTCAAAACTTTAAATAAAAATGTTTAAAAAAAATTAAAAAACCCAAACAATGTAAATGAAAACCTGTTTCCTTTCTCTAGTTAAAAATACTAAATCCAAAAATCTTTCAACAAACAGTGAAAAATAAATTAAAACATGTCCTGGAGGGCAGGTTTCTGCTGTGTGGTTTTTGTTCCTTCATCTAAAAGCCATCAATAGATGTTGGAAAATCTGCAGCATGTCTGACTTTTTAAAGTTTTTTTTAAATAAATAAAATTTTTAAAATAAAAGTTAGAGGTTTGGAAGCCACTAATGCATTTGGATTGGAATGTTTTGTCAGAGACACAATAAAAATGCAAACTGCAGAGGATGAGATGTTTTTCCAGCTGAAAAGGTTGCAAAAGGCTAGAGAAGTGTGAGGGAGGGAGGCCCCCCCAGTCAGATTCAGTCCCAAACTCTGATGCTGAGAATAGTCATGATCTCAAGTCACATGTGGCATTCTGAGTAGGAGACCCCAAATACTGCACATCTCTGCAAAGAGAAATCCATGTTTTCCTGACCATGCTTCTCTAGAGTTTTCACAGAAGTCATCAGTGCAGACAAGGTGCTCAGAGAGAGAGGCTTCCTTCCTACCAGCATGAGCTGGTAATTGGCACTGTGTATTCAGGGAGAGGAAGTCCGAACCTTGAATAAGCCATGTCCTTGGCAAACTAGCAAATGTGAGTGATGAGAGGCTAGGAAACTTTACTGTTCTCTATATACAAACTGACATGTCTAGAATTAATCACATCTCCCTGATTCTCAATGGAGATTAAAAATATAAATATTTTAAGGTGACCATCCTCAATCAGAAACCTAAAAGGGATTCACAATGGAGTGGATTAACTGGCAGAAACTTTTTTTGAGGGGTGTATTGTTTTCAAATTTTAACTTCCTTCAGTTTGGGTCCAAGCCCAAGAAATCTGAATACAGGAAAATTCTAATAGTACTAACTGAGCCAAGATATTCATTCATATTCTCTTTCTCTCTCCCTCACCCCTACCCCCTCCCACTGTGAGAATTAATGACCTTCTCTCTGGATGAAACAGACTTTCAGAAAAAATAGGCCCAATTTCTTCCATGAACAAGAAGGGAAAAATAAAATTGTTTATGTACACCCGTATATACATGAATGCACTTAACAACCTTTTAAAACAAGATATGAAACTTGACTCTCAAGAAATTTACCATCTAATGGGGGAGGGGAGAATAAAGGTACCCAAATACGTTTGGTACAAGATCCAAGGTTATAGGTCTAAAGCTGGAAAGGACCTCAGAAACCATCTAGGCCAATGGGGAACCTAAGCCCTGGAGAAGTTAAGGGACTCCCCCAAAGCTGTACAGGTAGCGTCAGAGGGAGTTCTGAACCCAGATTGTCTGACTGTGGAACTCACACCCATTCCACTGCACCATGTTGTCTCAAGGGAGAATGAGCCAAGTACAAAGCAGAGAACCAGGCCAAGTTCCAGGAGAAATAAAAGAAGAGTGAGACCCTTCTCCCTTGGCAGGGGTAGAGGTGGTCAATGGTGGCTTCCTGAAGAAAATGGCACCGGATTTGAACTTTGAAGTATGGGGGAGGGTAACTAGAGACGGGTGGGAGAGGGGTGCCCGATCCAAACCTGTGTCATAGCAGAAACAGCCCAGAGACATGAACATTCCAGATGAGGCCGGGATGCAGACTGCCTTGTACATCTTTTCCTTAGAACCACATTCGTGTCTTCTGTTCTCATTTTGACTGTGTCATTGCTCAGTCATTGCTTAACCAACAGTCAGGGCAGAAGTCAGATCCTTTGTTCACTTATACACGTATGTATGCCCTCATTGAATTGTCCAGTTAAGGTCTTTGAGAGCATGGATTTTTCATTTTCATTTTTTGTACCTGAAGCTCCTGGTGAAGCACCTGGCACACAGCAGTCACTTGTTGGATTGACTGAATTCTTTGTCAAGTTAATATTGTCTTTTTATTAAATAAAGGAATGGATTTATTTTAGATGCAATGAAAACATGCAACATCTCCACAAAAGGGTGGCTGGAATCAATCGCTTCTCAGGTGCCTTTCAGTTCTAGATTTAGGACTCCCAGCTCTATGGGGCCACTCCCCACTTCCTCCCAAATGCCAGTTCTAAGCTCCTTTTATTGATCTCTGGCATCTCAGGCTTCTCTGAATTTTCTTTCCTAGCCATCCCTACTCCATCCTGCCTAGTTATCACTGCCCTCCTCCCCCACCACCACTTTGTATTTCTTTATTAGAATATAAGCTCCTTGAGGGCAGCAACTGTCTTACTTGTATGTTTAGCATAGTGCTTGGCAAAAAAAAAAAATGCTTTGCCTTTCTAGATCATCCAACACCTCAGAAAATCGCCTCTCCTCCCCCAGATCTGTGACGTTCTCTCCTAACTATACTTCTAACCTGCAGCACTTCGTTTCTGATTCTCTTCGTGTACCTCAAGCTTTACTTCTATGGCCTGACCTACAAATAGCCCACCAGAATTTTCATTTGCTTTCAGACCTTCATCCCTCAACCGGGATCACAGATTTTTGAGCTGGAAGAGCCCTAGGACATCACCTAGTTCACCCTTCTCATTTTACAGATGAGGAAATTAAAAATGAGAGATGCCAAGAGCCACGTCCAGGGGCACACAGACATGACATGTAAAAGGGGAAGTCCGGGAGAACACACTGTCTCCTCCAAAGAACTTCGAACTTAGCTCTCCAGCCCTGAATCCTTCTGTTTGAAGAGTAAAATAATTCCACAAAATCCAAGAAGCCTTTCTTAAGGGTTATTCTGTGTCTGGGCTCTGTTGTCCCAACAGAAATGCAAAGTGTCCCAGGCTGAGCTCAGCATCAAGCCAAATGCCTCACCTTCAACCTCAAAATGTGAGGATAGCCAAGGAATTTCTAAATGGATGCAATGCAATTTCTCTCTCTTACCCAGGCTTCAAATAATCCACGGCTTTAATTACATTATCATTAAAAATGTCTCTCCTCTCCCTCTCCCTCTTTCTTCTTTCCTTCCTCACCACATCTCTCTCTTTCAATTCTAAGAAAACTTGAATTTAAAAATCTTCCACAAGACTTACATGAACTGATGCTGAGTGAAGTGAGTAGAACCAGAGGAATATTGTACACAGTAACAGCAACATTGGGTGATGGCCAACTTTGTTAGACTTAGCTCTTCTCACCAATGCAACAATCCTAGACAATTCCAAAGGACTCAGGATGGCAAATGCTCTCCACAGCCAGAGAAAGAACTGACAGAGTCAGAGCGCACATCAAAGCATGCTATTTTCTTTTGTTCTTGTTGTCTTTTCTTTCTCATGGTTTTTTTCTTTTGTTCTGATTCTTCTTTTACAACAAGATTAATGAGGAAATATGTTTAATATGACTGTACATGTATAGCCTGTATCTGATTGCTTGCCATCTTGAGGAGGTGGGAGGGGAAGGGATAGAGGAAGGGGGGAAGGAGAAAAAAATTTGGAACTTAAAATCTTATAAAAGTGAATGTTGAAAACAATCTTTACACATAATTAGAAAAAATAAAATACTATTGAGTGGGGGAAAAATCTTCCACTTCCATATTTTACACCTAAGATGTGTTACATATATATATATATGGTCAAGGGACCAGATGAATTAATGAATCAATAAGTAATTATTAAGCCCCTATTCTGTACAAGGTACTAGGCTAAGTTGGGCAGCTAGGTGGCACGGTGGTTGTAACACTGGGGAGTCAGAAAGACCACAGTTCAAATCTGGCCTCAGACAGTTGTTAAGTGCAAGTCACTTCACCCTGTCTGCCTCAGTTTCCTCATCCGTGAAATGAGATGGAAAAGGAAATGGCAAATCACTCCAGTATTTCTGCCAAGAAAATCCCCCCCGCCCCAAAAAAAAGAGAGATGATGAAGACTTGGACACAACCATAATGACTAAACAACAAGAAATGGACTAAGGACCAGAGACACAAAGACAAAATGAAAACATTCCTGCCCTCGAGGAGCTTGTAGTCTATGGGGAGAGATGACACATACGCGTACTAACATACACAATATATACATGTGTATGTGTATATGTGTGTATGTATATGTGCGTGTGCACGTGTGTGTATGTGTATGTGTGTGTATATGTGTGTGTGTGTACGTGTGTGTATGTGTGCACATGTGTGTATAAACAAATGCACAGTAATTTCAAGGGGGAGGCCCAGGCAGTGAGGGGATCAGGGACAGGCTCACGTAGAAGGTGGTGCCTGAAGAGCTGGTGGGTGGAAATTGGGGGAGAGAGGGCCGGCTCCCTATGGACATCCACCAGGGCTGAAGCTAGGAGCCGTCCAGAGACCAGAGAGGGTCCCAAGAGCCAGTGAGAGTCTAGATTGCTCCTCTTCTCTCACCGATGAGATGACTGATGAGGAAAGGCCAGCACAAACGGAATGAACGTGTCTCACACAGAACTGCCATACATCATTTCAGATAAAACGGTCTGAAGTTTGAATCCCAAGCCTCGACTCTCTTTATACACACTCCCTACCCGGGCTTTCTACTTTGGCCAAGGTTGTCTGCGCCACAGAGTCTAGGTGGCATCTTGTTCCTGTGCCCCATTACATTCACTTAGAAATGCCAGTTCTCCTTCACCAACAAGCAATCGAGATGGCAAGTCAAACATGATACTCACTGTTCTTTCCTAGTATGGGGGGTACAAAATAGGTTGATTAGAAGTTCCCAAACAGAGCCTGAAGCAAGATTTTCATCAACATGGCAACATCATGAGATATTCCATTTGAATCCATATTCTATGAAAGACAGGTTCTAGAAGGGGAAAGACACCAGCTGAGTAAGATAAAATAATGAAATCACTCGCATTACATTCAGAGAAATGGGTACATAAATATCCCTACAACTGATCTTTCAGTCTTGGTCAAAAATAAAAATGAAAAAGTTCCTGATTTTCTTTCCAGTTTGGAAAACATCTCCACAAACCTTATCTTTGTTAACCTTCAGACTTTTCCCCAAGTGCGTATAAGAAAAGACTAATTCGCAATAACAAACATTAAACAATCTCAAAAGTGAAAAATATTTGGTTCTTCTAATCATTTCCATATCAAAAAAGTTTGATTGATATGAATAAGGTCCTAGGGGTTTTGGTAAACATACTCAGTTTGGGATGTTTTATGTGAATGCCACGGGGTCCCCTGTGCCAAGGAAAGAATTGTGTGTTTAGTAAATCAGCCAAGCTAATCCCACATCACGACAATCACAAAAAAAATGACAGTTGTACAGTCTAACCTCATTACCAAGACTGCTGATGTTCTTCATCTGTGTTCGGCTCTTTTGAGAGAAAACACCCGTCTGTTCTCCCACTGGGAGAATGTCGCTATCTAGATGACCCAGAACAAACTGTGTATCCTCCAAGACGGGACGGTGGTGTTCTTCTCTCCACCTCAAGATGTTAGCACAGAGGGCCAGAGTTTCTTACAGCATTTATCTGTTGGTCCTAATTCATTGTTTTCTCTACCTTTCTCTGAGTTCATTAGGAAAAAAAATTAACTACCTGGAGACCAATAAAAGCATGAGACATAACTTTAA
This sequence comes from Trichosurus vulpecula, assembly GCF_011100635.1. NCBI lineage: Eukaryota > Metazoa > Chordata > Mammalia > Diprotodontia > Phalangeridae > Trichosurus > Trichosurus vulpecula. Next base: position 9,608,603 of record NC_050577.1, read on the forward strand.
ATACACAAGATTGTTACAACTTAGGCCGTAGAGAGCAACTCCATTCATCTGATCCAATACATATGAAAAATTATAAGCCAAAATCCATTATTATCATTCTTATCAAGAGCGATACAAAATCAACTTGTTGCACTTCCTGTAAGTGCTTACTCTAACTATTCCATATTTCAATATTGTGATGTATTTATGGGCCAAGTGGATGCCCCTTCAATAGTGTTGACTGCAATCCAGCCAAGCTTTCTCCTCCTACCCAATACTTGCCCAAGTCAGTTCTCATAAATTCTTTCCCATCTTTGTTCTAAGTCTTTTTAAGGGGGTGTTAGGGAAGCTCTTTACATCCTCTATGCACCTGGTCCATCTCCCTTCCCAGTCACATAGCTTCTCAATGATGCCTTTCATACCATTTCATGAAGAAGTAAGTCACTGATAAGATGCTGTAGGCTCCTCCTTAGACTGATCTACCACATGCTTTCTCCATTGTCTTCTGGGTCACCTACAATTTTGATTTTTCAAAGAGTCAAAATTATGGTGTTCTACAATTCACCACAGTAAAGTATCATTAAGAAAATAATGAAGTTGAAAATCTGGGTCTGGTGTCAGGAGCAGTTTGGAAGTACTTCATGATTTTCTAGCTTCCAGGCCAAATTCTTTCTCCTGGTCAAATCCAGACTCAACCCATCATCTAACTGTACAATGAATTAATCAAAGATCATTTACTTAGTGCCTTCTATGGGCCAGGACCAGCAAACACAAAGTTAAAAAAAAAACATAAAGAGATCATAGGATCAAAACTCTACAGTGGTGAAGACCTGTAGAAGGCCACCTAAGAGGATTCCCTCATTTAAACATAGGGAAAGTGAGGCCAAAGGGATAAAGTGATTGACTCTGGTCACATGGATCAGTAATGCCAACCTCAGATAGAAACAGGGACTCGCTAACCCATACACAAGGTTCCCCATTGGGCTGCATATTGTCTTAGTTTTAAAATATAATGCTATCATGTTTTATTGGATTTTTATTTATCTTGTTAAATGCTTCCCCTTTGCATTTAATCTGGTTCAGGTCAAATGCCTCTGACAGAGAAGACAGAGGTGGTTTTGAATCCAGGTCCTCAGATGTCAACTCTCATTCACTTTTGGCTCTATCAAACCTCGATGGGTCCAAGTGACTTATGCAATGATGTCCAAATGGTGTGCAAATGTCATCTGTTGATATTTGTCTTTTTGCATGATTAAATTTTAGAGTTTTTTTCACATTTTTCTTCTTTTGAGGTTCTAAGTACTGCCATGAATACTCATGACTACTTCAAAAACCCAAGCATCATTGAGTTAATAGGTATGGATATTCCCTTAACCAAAGGAGAAGCATCTTCACCCATCACTGACGTAACAGTCTTAGGAAGTTGTGAACATGAAGATAGTCACCCTATGGAAAACCTGGTCATGAGCCTCTGTGCCTACACTTGAGACTGTTCTTCCATAATAAACCTAGCGTCCACCATCAATGAACTCTCTCTACCAATGCAGGTTGGAATCTTCTTTGTAACCTAGCAGCTTAGAAATTTGCCTGGGGCACACCTCTTGTCCAAGGTCATATGGTCAATATAGATGAGAGAAACAACTTGAATTTGAATCTTCTTTGGTTTCCATGACAGTTCTCTACCCACTACTGCATAGGGAGTCTCCAATGGCATATAGTAGGCACTTAATAAATGCTTTGCTAATTGACTGCTTAAGTCTAAGTTAATAATATCTTACTGAGTTTTGGAGGATAGCTGAGTCAGAGGCAGGATCATAGAGGCTGAATGGACAAAAAGGGAAAAGTGCTGGGAAAAAGAAGCTTTGAGGAAAGTCCCAAGGCCTGTTTCAATAATATACTCACACTTATGTAAAACAGGCTTATTCACAATATTTCCCAAACCTTCTATTCCATGCCATCTCCACTTGGGGCACCTTCTTCATCCCCTCTCTCCCACACCATAAAATCAGACCCACCTCTAGCATGGGGGTAAACCACAAGCCAGGCTTAGCCTGAACTTGTCTAGATCCAGGCTTCCACACCATCTCTTAGCTATCCACAGGTAGATGCCATGTACCCTGTATGTTCATGTTTTCTCTACCATTAGAAAGTGAGCTTCTTCAGGCCAGGGATGCTGTTTGTCTTTTCTTTATATCTCCAGGATGTAGCTCAGTGTCTGGTACACAACAGGTGCTTAATAAATGTTTCCTGGCTGACTGATTGAAAATGGTGGCCAGAAGAAGAGGTATACAGAATATCTGACAAGGGACTCAATTAAGTTTGATCAGCATGCCAGAATCCAGCTGAAAGGGAGGACATGACTGTCAAAATATGGAACAATTTCCTCCCTCAACGACAGCAGAATTTCCCCATTTTCCACTCCAACGTTACAGTTCAACCTGTAATATACTAAGAGCACTAAGGAAAACAGAGAAAGAACAGATGGAGTACGCTGAGGACGTGGGCAGTTCTGGGCCAGAGAGAACAGCTCTGAAGACATTGAAGGATGTCACCACAAGGACGTGGGCATGGATAATCACTGTGGGATCACAGGCAAGGCAGCTTCCTTCCCAGGGTCTCAAGTCATCCATCATGAAAACGAGGAGGTTGGATTACACAGCCCTTCCACTGAGGCCTCTTCCACCACTAGGACCACGATCCAGGGCTTCTCTCAAGAAGTCTGGAAAATGTCAAATACTTGGGGGAGAAATCATGGATGATACTCCTGGGACAGAGAAAAGTGTCACCAGTAAAATCCCCAACTGCTTACCCCAATCCTTCTCTTCTGTCTCTACAAAATCTACATGAGAATGACCAACGTACAAACTACACTCACCCGGGATGAAGTCACATGAGGACAGAACAGGCAAATGTCCAACAAAGTTCTTGAATAGCAAGTGATTAGAGAGTAGAGAGAAGCCAAGATGCCACTGGGCTTTATTTGTCCTTACAAAAACCAAAACACAAACAACTCAAAAGCAGAGCCATAAAGGAATGGCTGTGGGGCTTTGACATTAATGTCAAAAGCATGAAGAACATAATGAAATATAGAAAGATCTATAAACAATGATGCTAAATGGGGGGGAACCAGAAAAAATGGAATATGCTAAGTGTGACCTTAGAGGAGGGAGAAGAAACGAACTGAAATATTCCAAGATGGAGACAGAGGACAGGATGAAAAGTAGGATGCTTTGAGCATGGAAATTCATCTACTTAAATAGCTGCAAAGCAATCTTAATTGTCTGTATTGTTCTTTAATATTAAGTTAGGAAAAAAATCATTAAAAAATAAAATTCATTTCATACAAAGCAAAAATATCATTAAATAGTTTCAGACTTTATTGATAATTTCGCAGCCACCACCAGCTTTTGTACCACCTGCCACCATTACCACGGAAGTGGGAAGGGCTGCCCAAGGCAAAGGGCCATTTGGCATTTTTATCTATTTTGTGGGAGCCCATAGCAAACCTTCCCACCCCCTGAGAGAAAATTCATTATCTGGTGACTAATCATGATCTTGCTTCCAACTCATGTTCCATGTTTCCATAATTGTTCATCTGTCAGATTTACCTCACTAGTAAGCGTAGCAGACTTGAGAAATACACGATGTAGAACGCCCCTTTAAAACCCTCCAAGACTTAACATGTACATGGGAGGTCCCCCCTGGAAAAGGGGCTGCTGCTTTTACATGGAGGAGTCAGTTCACACCTGGGAATTATACCTGCGAGTATGTTTTAATCTTCCTTCTAAACTCAAAGATTTTCTTTCTTTTTTGTGACACAGTGAATACCCACACAAATTCCCCACTGCTTTCTAAAGACTTGCCTTTTGTCTACTGTCATCTCTTTTTCGAAATTGCACATGGTCTTGAACACACAGAAGCAAAGTGGGATAATCATTTTAATAGACAGCCCAAAATGTTATCATCTTCTGTGAGTAAAAAGAAACTGAAAAATTGAAAGGGCTAAAAAAAGAACAGAAAGAAAAGAAAAAAAGCACGCTTAAGCTTAGCTAGAGAAGATGGCATCTATTTAAATTACTCTTGTTAAAAAAAGACATTGCCTCTCTCATTTTAAAAAGCTCCTTAAAATATTTTATGACCCATAGCTACAATTAATTAGCCACTAACACCTGCCATTCCCCAAACTGTTTGCACCAAATTTCTCTTATCCAAAGGGCAATGGAATATTTCACTTGGTTGGTTCTCTGCTACCTCTAGGAAACCATCAAACTTTCTGAAGTACAAATGATGACGTCGACACACTGGGATCAAAACCATCCTCTCGCTGGGAAGGCAGGACAGGTCCTCCAAATGCTTTGAGACCATTTTCCCCAGTAAAAAGAGGCCACTATCATAACTCATTTCACCTCCAGCAAACTCATTGGCTCATCGCGCTAGAGATGCTGATACCGTTTGTTTCTGCAATCGCATGCTATGCCTTTTTTGTTGCCTAAATGCCAACCACCACTTAAAGGTGGATCAGAACAAGAGGAGGGAGAAAGGGGTTCAGAGGCGGTGTGGCAAGGGGATGGATCAATCTCAAGCATTAGCACACTTCACATTACATGTAGGAGAGGGCGATCTTTCAACATTCCTAAACTGGCTTATTAGAATATATGCTCTCCTATTCATATGTGCATATTTGAGGATTCATTTTCTTGGTTTTTTTCCCCTGTCCCAATCAAAACAATGACATTTTTTGCCTCTAGACAAGAAGTTTTCCTGAAAGTGAAACATGAGCAGACAAGTAGAGTTAGAGCCAAAGATGTTTAAATGTCATTTTAACCTCATATTCTTTAAAGAGTTACACCACTAACCTTCTAGAGCAAGGGGAGAGAAGCCACGTACCTGTGTGAAATAGATGAGAACGCCGTATAAGAAAACATTTCGGTTTTTTACTTCCTTTGCAAAATCCTTCATTTCCATCAGTGCTTTCATTCTTTCACTAAATAATACATTTTGGGAATCAAGAAAATGCACCTGCCAAAGAATACAAGCCAAAAATAGTCAGGGAACCAAACCAGAAAATGCATTGTTTTCAAGTCTCACTCCTCAAAAACCGAGAAACTAAAAGTTGTTCAAAACACCAGGGGAAAGTGGGATATTGCAAATCATTTTCATGAGTGTGTATTAACTTCTGCCAGATGATCCAGGCCATTCAAGTATTACCACATGGTCAATGCTTCTGCTTAATAACCCAGGAGTAGCAAGATGGGGTGACAGTGATTCCCTAAGCTCTAAAGCTATCCATCAGTGGAAGGTTGAAGGCTCTCCAATCTGTGCTCCTTCCGCAGGAGAGTTTAATATTAAGGGAGCTACAGGATAAGCCACCATTAGAAGGAACTATCAGACAACTAGAGGTTCTGTTTTGACTCAATACATTTCCTTTCTGGTCATAGAAGTCCTCCATCATCTTCTGTGGCCCTCCTCTCAGGCTCAGCATGAATACTAATGGGTTGTGGCCTATTTATGACCAGTCCTGCAACTTTTTAGAGCTTTCCTAACAAATATTTTATTGATGCTTATTTCTTCTAACATCAAGATCATTTCCCAGGGGAAGTTAGGTCGCACAGTGAGTAGAGCACTGGCCCTGGGGTCAGGAGGACCTGAGTTCAAATCTAGCCTCAGACACCTGACACACCTACTAGCTGTGTGACCTTGGACAAGTCACTTAACCCCAATTGCCTTGCCTTCCCCCATCCAAAAAAAAACATCATCTTTCAATGACTCCTCCTCCACCTCCAACAGAACTATTCTTTGCAGCAAAGAAGTACTACCAGGCAGAACAAAGCAACAACACATTGGCCACTTCAAGCAACAGAGCTTCATGTTCTAGCTGCAGTCCACCATCCCTCCGCCAAGAAAAGAGATGCATGTGTGATCACTGGTCCCCCTACAAGCAAACTTTCTTTGTATCTATCTTGTCTATACACTTATGTTTGTACATGGTGTCTCCCTGGGAGAATGCAAGTTCCAAAGGACTGGTACTGGTTCATTTTTGTTTCTCTATCCCCAGGACATGGCACCCAGTAGGCATTTAATAAATTCTTGAGATTCATTGATTAGAGTCAATATTGGCAACTACGCTGATGGGGGCTCTAATATCTTTTAATGTTGTTTTTACTTCCATGACTGAGGCCACTGTGAACTTAGCTCTCCTGGTTTTGTTCAATTCGTTGTGCATCAGGTCACAAAGGATTTTACAAATATATCTGAATTCTTCATACCTATTGTTTCTAACTCTGAAATAACAATAACATGCTAGAATTTATTTGGTCATTACCTAATTGATGGGCACCCACTTTGCTTCCCTTTCTTTGCTATAAGAAAAATTACTGTTATAAATATTTTTCTATATGTAGAACCTCTCTCTCTTAGATGTCTTGTAGATAGATAGATAGATAGATAGATAGATACACACAGAGACACCTACCTAATGTGTTATCATAGGGCCAAAGGATCTTTGTAGCTGAGTGACTTTTCCATTATGATTCCATACTGTTTTCTAGAAGCTAGACTTCTCAACTCCACCAGCAGAGTGCAACAGGGCGCCTGTGTTCCCAACATTCCTGTCTTCCAACATTTAGTATTTTTGTCTTTTGTTATTTTGTCATGCAAATTTCCATCACCCTTTGGCTTCCTTTTAACTTTTTTTTAATCGAAGATCATAGGAGTCGATGGTTTGCAACCAAATCATTTCACCAAAATCTACTTATGGTAAAGAAAAGTGCTATTGTATCAGCCTGCAGTTTGGGAACACAGCTTTCCATATGTGATCCAGTCTATCCTCCTTTTCTTTAATTCTGGACTCAGCTCTTTGCCTATATAAGATTCTTATATTTACAGGCAGTGTAGGAATTTCATCCACTTTGTTTTTAAATTGTGGATGGTTAGACCAATATCCTTCATGATGCTGTTGACTTAGCTGAGGAAAGCTGAGGAAAAGTGTTAGTTTTCCTGGGCTAAATTAAATTATTATACTATGAAGAATGATGTTTTGGGAACCGGGCAACAAAGAAAATCATTTTCACTTGTTTGCAATCTGAATGGACGTTTTTCCATAAGAAGGATAAATGAACATGCATCCCCTATCCCTAGACAAAATCATTAGTGGAACCATGTCCATTTATATAATTTTCACATAAGTATGGCCCTCTGAGGAGGGCCTTTGAGCACACATTTGGTTCTATGGAATCAAACGCCTTTTAAACATCAATAAATGTTTTGCTACAACAGATGGTGGCATATACAGAAACAGAGCATTAAAAAGGATCAATAAAACTTTTTAAAAATTAAAATAAATGAACAAGAACTAGAACGGAATGTTTCTACTGTGTTACAGCAATGGAGAGGGCCTAGATACAAATCCAACAAGCAGTAAACATTTGGTAAGTACCTACTGAAGCCAGCCACTGCATTAAATACGGGGTCTCCAAAGACAAAGCAAAACAGTCCCAGCTTCCAGAGGCTGAAATCTAGCTCCTTGCAAGGGGAGACACTAGTGTCTGGGAGCAAAGATGGGGACAGGGACTGGACCTGTCCCAGATGAGGAAACTTCTTCCACCAAAGCAGGTTGGCACCTTCTTGCAAATTCTACTCTGAGACAGGTACCCTGGGTGCCATGACAGCATCCAAGGCCTCAGTAAGAACAGGACAAAGGCAGGATCCAAAGCTACTTCTCTGTCTATGATGCCATAAAGGTATGGGATCAGGGCAATGACTCTATGCCACTAATGTAAAACACGTTCAGAGAAGCTTGTTTTCATACTCTTAGTAGCATAACAAACATACAAGATTTTTTTTAAAAAATCAATTAACTAAGTGGTTTATTTAAAGGTTTGGTTTTCTTTTGTTTTCGTTTTTGTTTTGTTTTCTAGGCTTCTGCATTTTACAGAAACAGTTTGCTGTTTCAGTTATTGTATCTGAAGGGGTATGGGCCCAAGCCAAGACCTTTGCCCATTGCCCCAAAAGAATTTGGGTCCCATTAAAGGGAGAATGATGGAGTACAAGCCCTGGAAACCCCCTCTTTGAACTTTCCCTAAGCTCTCCTTGAATTTTCCCATATGGTCAAGTCTCTGGTGTTTGCCTGAGCCACTGACCCATCCCAGTAATTATCTCAATTGGCATTTCATTGTGGCCTAGCCTACTCTCCCAATTCTAAGTTACCTCTAACCTAGCCCAGCCCTTCGCTCTCTGTTACCTCTGGATGGCCTCTGGCGACTTCCCTCCCTTGATTCCAGCTAGACCCCATTCCACCTTGGTCATGTGGTCCAAGTCACTGGCATTACCCTAGGGTACCTGGTTCTCTTCTATTACCTTCCAGTCACCCCAGACTACTTGTCCATTCCTGTCCAGATCTTCCCACTCCTTGACCACTGTATATAAGATCAATCTCACCTGTATTAAAGGGCTTAGATTCCTTAAGAGTTCAGCCAAATTCAATCTGGCCTACTTGTCAATACAATTGCCACCAATATGGTAGATTCTTAAAATTTTACCCAGCCAGTTGGTGAAGTTCTAATAAACCCTATCTCTGGCTGAAAGAAGACTTGAGTTGAATTTATCCAAGGCAGGACCCACATGTTGTTTGCTCTTGAATTTCAGGGTCCTAACACCCCTAAACCTCAACATATCTACATAATCTTAGCAGTAATCACGTCACAAACTCTCTGCATGTCAGTTTCTTCATTTCTAAAATAAAAGGTTTGGGTGTGAGACCCTTAAGACCCCTAGACCCCACCCCCACCCCCACCCCCTCCTTCAGCTCCAGCACTCTCAAAGCCTCCTCATTGAGTATCTCCCCCTTGTAGAATGCTGAATAAGGTCTTTGGGGAAAAGGCAGAAAAGAAAAAAGGATAAGGGCCCTGAAGACAACATTCAAGTCACAGGAAGCTGGCATTTTCAAAAAATCCTGTTTTGCCAGAATCAAAACTTTATGGAAATGCTTCAAACACAGTTTTTCTTTTTTGTTTTTTAACAGATGTTCTTCCTAATACCACGGAAGACATTCTGTTGCTAATATATGAGCTTCTAAAACCAGCCACGTGTTGCTCAAGCAGACTGGGGGGAAGTGAAGATGAAGGAATAAAGTTAAACCATAGTACAATTAAGTCAGTCAAGAAATGCTTTCAATAACAAGTTACTAAGTGCCTACTATGTGCCAAGTACCATGCTGAGTGCTGGGAATACAAAAGACAGTCCCTGCCCTCAAGGGATGAACAATCAAAAGGGAGGCATGACAAGCAAACAAATAGGTGTAATCAAACTATATATATATATATATATATATATATATATATATATATATACATACATACATACATACGTACATATATATATAGAGAGAGAGAGAGAGAGAGAGAGAGAGGGAGGGAGGGAGGAAGGGAGAGGGAGAGGAAGAAGGAGGGAGGGAGAGAGAGAGGCGGAGAAAGGGGGAGAAGAAAGAGAAAGAGAGAGAGAGAGAGGGAGGGAGGGAGGATAAATTGTTATTGTTCAGTAGTTTCCCAGACATGCCTGACTTTTCTTGACCCCCAAATGAGGTATTCTTGATAGAGATAGATACTGGAGTGGTTTGCCATTTCCTTCTCCAGCTCATACAGCCAGGGAAAATGAAGTGAACAGGGTTAAGTGATTTGCCCAGTGTCACACAGTTAGAAAGTCTCTGAGGCTAGGTTTGAACTCAGGTCTTCCTGACTCCAGACCCAGCACTCTATCCACTGTACCACCTAGCCGCCCATGGGATAAATAGGAAATAAATAAAAGAGAAGGCATTACAATGAAGAGGGACTGTGAAAGGATCTTAGTAAGTCACCCAAAATACCTTATTCAGCAGCTCACTTTTAACCCAGAAGTGGGACAGGTTTTTATGAAGAAAAAGTGAAAAGTTGCAGAGAAATTGGAAAAAAAAACCTCTCTCAGTGCAGTTGTGTGCCTCCAGACACCCCAGATGGCCTTGAATTCACTGTGCCTGAAGTACTCCCCTGCTGGAGATTTGTAGGACTAGTAAATGGGACCCCAAAGCTAAGGCTCCTCTTGGGTCACATGGTGCTCTTATGCCTGCTTGTTCCCCACTCGTAACTTCATCAAGGATGACTACAAAGCTATCTCATTCATAGGAATAAGAGAAGAGAAGGAAAAAGTTCCTCTTCTTTTACTAAGCATCAGTGCCTAGTAAACCCCTGCACTCTGGTGGTTCGGGGCAAACTGGTTAAACCCTTAACATATGGTTTGCTTCTTTGCAGTGTGGGTGGGCAGATTCGAGCACAAAAGGGTTAGAAAAGGCCCCTTTCTTTGCCCATGCTATCCCCTCATGGGTCATCTCTGCTCACTCCCACAGATGCTTTGGATTTGCTTAGCAACACTTAATAAATTATTAGACCCATGTGTATCTCTCTTAAGTATTTACATCTTCCAAAAGTGTTTGTCACATGTCCCTGAAGATAGGTACGTTAATTAAAGAGGCAAAAATTAATTATCAGAAACAAATGCTTTAATCAATCAGGAACATTCCTTACTTGTACTCCATTTATTCCCTAATCCATCCCCATAAAAAAGCCCAATGCCTTATATCACAAAGAGAAATAGACTGGGATTGACATGGCTAAGGACAATGTCTATTAGAGAGCTTAAGCATTTACCTAAGGAACAAGCTACTCCGTACCCACCAAGGAAGAAAGATTGAAAAAAAAAATACAATGCTCTGGAAACTCTCCAAGACTGAGCTGAGAGGAAGGGAATGGCAGAAAGAGATCCAAGAAACCCGAACCAGTGGTTCATCCAAACAGGTTTTCGAATATGCCTGGAAAGATGAATGACCAGGACATAGAGTGTGTTCATTTCATAGGCTGGCCTCTTCTTGCCTACAGGGAACAGAAAGACTTTCAGTGGCTCCTCCCATTGGCCCCTGTACCATCAATTAAGTTGGGTGTCTTTGATTGAGTTTTATTAGGTGCTAAGCCCCAGGTCCAAACCCCTATCTATTAGATGCTAAGCCTATGTGGGCGTGAAGCCCTCAGGGTCCTAAGGGGAGTTGCTAAGACCAGAGCCAATAGTAAGAGCTTAAGTTCTGGTCTCTCAGATGACATTTGATGACAGCTAAAGAGTGCATAAAAAGAGAGAACAGAGCTATTTGCTTAGGGATCTCACTCTTGGTGGTGTGCTAATGTGCAAATTCTGGACAGCTGTAGTTAAGAGTCCTCCAGTTTGTAAACCAGGATGTTCGAACTTTGTTAAACTCTGGTAACTATGCACTGAAATCTGAATCAGACAAGATCTGTCTGTTGATGTTTGTAATTTGTTTGCATTTGCTCTGAAGCTCAGGGTGCTGGCTTTTTCCCCTGAGCTGAGTGAATGATATTTGTATGTTGGATTAAAGTAAGATTGTTAACCCCTTCACGTTGCTTTCCTTGGTAAAGCAGATCCAAAGGACCTGGGCTTGTGTTGGTTTTTCACCCCCACAGCAGCTTCTGGCTGAATTGTTGCAGCAGCCCCCTAAGCTGAGTTGCCTTGCACTGAGACCAGCCTGCAAGGAACCTGGATAAGCGAACTGACGGACAAATTCACACTTGGTCAGACCCTGTCCGCTCCAGTGATCTGGAACCCTTGTTTCTCTTTCTACAGACACCACTCTTCTTCCCACTCACTAATTTGCATCATCCCTTTCAACTCGGCCCTGCAATGTCCCACTCTAAAGCCACCCATGGTGCGCTGTACATCATCTGCTCCACAGCTAACCACCTTGCTTTCATCTGAAATATTTTCCTTTCCATCTCTTTTCATCAATAATTCTCACTGATAGCTGACTCCCTCCTGGTGACATGACCACCTTGGCCTCCCTTTCCAGCACTGGCTCCACTTGCACTCACTTCCTGGTCAAGGTGGGGGAGCCAGAATACCCTTGCTCCCCATTGGCACTACCAGGTTCTCCCTCTACTCTCATCACTCAGTGACCTCTCTTCCTTCGAGGTTCACACAACCCATATCCACTATCTCATCAAAATTCTGGTGGGTGTTGTCCACGGCCCTCCAAAACATTTTCCTTTCTTGGACCCATTTAGCAACTGGCTCACCGTCTTTACTTTTCAACTCTTGTCTGCACATCAGGAGACTTCAATATGCTTATTAACACTCCCTTAAACACACTAACCTCCTAGTTCCTCAACGTTCCCACTTCCCATGATCTACTCCTCCACCAAACCTCAGCTACACACAGACGATCATATATGTTATCTTGTTACTGCTTAGTGAGATGCCTAGTGATCATGAACTCTGAACTTCCCTAATTCTGTATGTAAACCTGCCTATATCTGGTATCCTTCTACTTCTCCCTCTGCTGTGGAACTCCAAATACTCTTCTTCATTCTCATCATGACAGACACTCACTCAGATCTTTCCTAGGCCATATACTGTACAATGGCTACACTCTCCTTTCTTCTTCATCCTGACCTCTTGGTGATCCAGTTCAACTCTGCAGTGTCCCCTTCTCTCACATCCCTTAGACTTGTATTACTGCCACCATCCATTGTCTTTGGTCCTATTAACATGATGCTAAATGAAGGTAGAGAAAAATCCCAAAGCAATGTTGAATGGATCCCCTACCTATTGATATTACCTGATCTCCACTAGGCCCTCACTGAAGGAATCCTTCTACACTGCCCTGACTGAGACTCTATCCTACTCCCCATAGCAGCATTTCCAAACTGTTTCATCCCTCCTCAAACCTCCAATCATTTCCCCTCCCCTCATCCTCTCAGGTGAGGAACTTTCCTCATATTTCACTGAAAACACTGAGAGTTCTCCACATATCACTCATGTATTCTGTCCTCACCTCCCCTTTCAACCTTGTCTCATAAAGGGGTGGCTTTCCTTGCATAAATGATTCAATTGTCCATCCCATGTTCTCCAGTAGATTGCCCCCTCCATCATCTTCATTCTCTCACTTGTCTTCAATCTCTCCTTATCCAGTGACTCCTTCTCTACTGCCTACAAACATGTCCAAATCTGCCTCATCCTCAAAAACCCTCTCTTCATCTATCCATTACAGCCCTATCTCTTTCCTTCCTTTCACGGATAAACTCCTTTCCTCTTACTCTTTTCTTAAAGTTTCCATACTCTGGCATCCAGTGTCATCATTCAATCAAAATTGCTCTCTCCAAAGCTCATAATGATATCTTAAATGCCAAAGCTAATGGCCTTTTCTCAATCCTCATCATTCTTGATCTCTCTGCAACTTTTGACATTGCTAGTCACTCCTGGTCCCTGATTCTCTCTTCATCCTGGTGTTCACGCCACTACTCTATGCTACCTAGATCACCACTCCTTCTCTATCTTCTTTACTGGATTCTCATGCAGATCAACCAATAAAATAACCATGGGTGTCCCATAGGGCTCTGTGCTGGGTCCTCTTCATTTCTTTCTCTATTATATTCCACTTGGTAATCTCATTAGCTCCCATGGATTTAATTACCATCTCTATGCTGATGATTCTTAAATCTACTTATCCATCCCTAAATTCTTTCTTGACCTTCAGTTTTCTATCTCCAGCTGTCTATTGGACATCTTGAAACAGATGTCTTATAGATATTTTAAACTCAACACATCCTAAAATGAACTTATTAACTTTCTTGCAAAATTCTTCCTAACTTCCCTCTTATTATTGAGGGTACTACTATCCACCTAGGCTCACAGCCCAGGTTTCGTCTTTGACCTTTCACTCACCTCCTCCCACACCATCTCCTCACATATTTTCTTTTAATTTTTTAACATTTTTATTTAACATTTTAAGTTCCAATTTCTATCCCTTCCCTTCCTCCCCTAGGTTATACATGTGCAATTATGTAAAACATTTCCATATTAGTCATTTTGTACAAGAAGACTCAAATGATAAAAAAAGAGAAAAAAAAATGAGAAGACAGAAAGTGACAAATAGCATGCTTCAGTCTGTATTCAAACAGTAGTATTTCTTTCTCTGGGGGCAGATGGTATGCTTCATAATAAGTTCTTTGGGATTGCCTTGGATCACTGTATTGCTGAGAATAGCTAAGTCATTCACAATTGTTCATCGAACAATATTGCTGTTACTGTGTACAATGTTCTCTTGGTTTTGTTCACCTCACTTTGCATCAATGCATGTAAATCTTTCCAGATTTTTCTAAAATCATCCTGCTTGTCATTTCTTACAGCAGAATAACATCCCATTACAACCATATACCACAGCTTGTTTAGCCATTCTCTAATTGATGGCCATCCCTTTGATTTTCAATTCTTAGCCAACACAAAAAGAGCTTCTATAAACATTTTTTGTACAAGTAGATCTTTTCCTTTCTTTGCAGCCACATATTTCTTTTAATTTTATTGAGATTTCCTGGTTACTTTTACATTACATTTATTTCTAAATAGATCTCTCCACCCTCTTCTACTCAAGGAATCAGCTCTTGTAACAGTGATTTTAAACAAAGGGGGGAAAGCAACTTTGTACTACTAAACATATCAATCATATCTGAGAATCTTCAATATTCCACAGCTGTAGTCCCTCACCTCTTCAAAAAGGGAAGGGAGGTACATTTCCTCATCTCTTCTCCAGGATGAAGCTTGGTCATTATTCTTATACAGAATTCAATTTTGTTTTGAAACTGTTGTTTCTTTATATATTGTTCTAATCATTGTGAATATTATTTTCCTGGCTCTGCTGTTCACAGACGTATTCCCATGCTTCTCTGAATTTCTCATGCCACTGCTTCTCATGACAGAGTAACATCCCATTATATTCATGTACCATCGGTTTTGGGAGCAGCTAGGTGATACAGTAGACAGAGTGCAAGTCCTGGGGTCAGGAATATTCATCTTTGTGAGTTCGAATTTGCTGATGCTGGGTGAGTCACTTAACCATTTTTGCCTCAGTTTTCTCATCTGTAAAATGAGCTGAAGAAAATGGCAAACCACTCCAGTATTTCTATCAGGAAAACCCCAAATGGGGTCACAAAAAGTCAGATATGACTGAACAACAAAACCACCACTGGCTTGGCTATTCCCCAATAAGTCAATGGACATCTGCTTTAGTTCTAATTCTTTTCTATCAGAAACAAATGTGGCCACAAATAGTTTGGTATATAGGTGGCCTTTCTGTTTTTAACCCCTTTAGCGTATATGCCCAAGAGGAAGATCTCTAGATCAGCACATACAGGCATTTTATTTCCTTTATTTGAATAACTGCAAATTGTTTTCTGAAATGGCTGAACCAATTTCCAACTCTAACAGCAACGTTCAGGTGCCTGTCTTTCTGCATCCCCTCCACACTAATTCCATCTCTCCTTTGCCTAGTCTAGGGATGAGACAAAAACTCATAGTTGTTTTAATTTTCACTTTTCCTATTGCTAGTAATTTGAAATAGTCTCTTATATGATCATCAGTAGTTTATAATTCTTCTTTTGGGAATTGGTGTTTGTTCATATCCTTTGGCCACTCTTCCACTGGGGAATGACAGAGTTTTCCATATTCAATAAATATTTCACAAGATCATAGTTAGCCAGTATGTTTATTAAGCACTTAATATCTGGCTTTTGAGTGGAAAGGGACTTTTGGGAACATCTTGTCCAACACTTTAATTTTTCAGATGATAAACATGGCATCCTGAAAAGGAAAATGACATCCCAACATCACCCTCCCATTTAGTGGCAGAGCTAAAACTGGAACAGCAATTGCCAACTTCCAGCTCCATGACCTCTGTACTATGCTGAGTCTCCTCCCAGCTAGAATTTAATACTACTTATAAAGAAATGAACAAGTCATAAAGTAAGCATTTCTTTGTATTGTTTCACAAGGTGATTTTTTCTGTGCAAATACATTTTTTCAGAATTGCATTGTGGTTTTTAAGAATATATTATGTCCAAAGTTGAGTTAATTGATTAATGACTGCTAAAAAAAAATTTCTGTTTCCCTCAAAGCTATGCCATCTGTGGCAAATTTTCTGAGTTAGAAGTTGAAAGAACTCAAAGAATTCCTACTGATTAATATAAGACATTGATTTATTGGGCTGACTATTCATCTACAACATATAAATTAATCCCCTTTTTACTTGAGAAAAGCAAAAAAAATGGTGTTAAAAAACAAAAATCCTGAATGTATATGGATAAAAACAAAATGAAAACTGACACAGAAATACTTTACAAATTCATTTAGCTCATGGCAGTTTTTCTATATTGGAACAATGGTGTCACCTATGAAAAATGCTAGTTTCTACAGCTGAAAATGTGCTCATTATCAGAGAGGCAATTACCTTCCATTATTATTAAGGTTCTCCTCAGACCACCTAAAACATGAGGGCTTAACCTGGGTCCCTAAGTTTGGCTGTTGTTATTGTTGTTTTAATATTGTAGTAATTATATTTCAATATGTTTGGTGTCCTTTGTAATCCTATTTATTTCTGCTTTTAACAACATGATTCTGAGAAGGGCTCAGACTCCCAAAGGGGTCCAATATTCAAGAAAGATTAAAAACTCCTGGTGTCTATGAACATTTGGATGGCATTAACTAAAAAGTTTAAAAGATTTATATCCTTGGCCTTAATCCAAAATTAAATATTCCTTATTCATTCTCCTCATTTTCCTGCTTATACTTTAAATGCCAAATATTTTCTGTTTTAACTCCTTTTGTTAAAATGAAATTTTTAAAAGGAAGCAAATGTTCCTAAGGGAGAAACCATGATCAAGGCATGCCAGAAAACACAAAGGATTGAGAAACGTGCCCATGATCAGAACAGGGCCAGAAAGAAGCTGTTTGGGGCCAGATTCATAGAATTCAGAGAATGCCTTTCATCATTTTCTCCAACCTCTTCAGTTACGACGGCCACAGGAACCGAGCAAGGTTTGACAGCAGGAGTTCAGCAAGAAAATATCGCCAAGCAGCACAGAAACTCACATTTCTAATCTTGCTGATTTTTTAAAAATTTCACATAATTAGCAACTTACTAATAATTCAGTCATACGATAGAAAGAGCTATGAAGAAAATAATAATATCAGAATAAAAATTCTCGGTGAAAGAAAATTAGTCCCCACTACAATGCCTCTACCATTAAACCAGAATGTCATTCTTATTTTGTCTTAATAGTCCAATTTGGTTTAAAAACAGACTAGTGGCCATTGGCATTCTCACACTCCTTTTCCAATGTTTCCTTCTCTTCACCCCTGATCCAAACTCCTCAAATTTCATCCAGCAAATTGCTTCCTACAATCACCCCTCACTCTTCAGTTTCTCCCCATATCCTTGATCCGTCCTTGCAACCTACACGTCTTTGTTCTCTTCCTTAAAAATCCCTCACCTGAACCCTCCCCTTCCCCTTAAAGCTTTAGTCTTCCCTTTCCCCCTTTCTAAGTCAAACTCTGAGAAAAATCCATCTATACTCACTACCTCCACATCTTCTCACTTCTCAGCCACCTTCAGTATGGCTTCCAACCCCACCATTCGCCTGAAACCATTCTCTCTAGAGTCACCATGGATCTTTAATTGCCACATCTGCTGGGCTTTTCTCAATCCTCACACTTCTTGACTTCTTTTGAGCACTGGACACTCTTAATGATCTTCACCTGGTTACTCTCTCCTTTCTGGGTTTTACTAACACTGCTCCCTCTTGGTTCTTTCTTCCTACCTGCTTAGTTTCCTTTACTGGATCTACCTTGTACCTCCTATCTGTGAATGTTTCGCAGAGCTCTCTCCAAGGTCCATCCTGTCTCTTTCTCTCTCTCTCTCTCTCTCTCTCTCTCTCTACACACACACACACACACACACACACACACACAGACACTTACTCTCAGTAATTTCATTATCCCTCATGGGTATAATTATCATTTCTACACAGATGAAATCAGGATCTATAAAACCAGCCCTAACCTTACTCTGAATTTTCCAATGCCTCATTACAAATAAACTATTAGACCTTTCAATCTCTATGTCACATGGGCAACTCAACCTCAAACTGACTTTCTTTTAATCCAAACCAACCCTACTTCCAAATGTCCCCATTTCTGGTGAAAGTGCCTAAAGCCTCCCAAGCACCTGAGTTTATCACCACAGTCTTTTTTGACTCCTCATTTTTCCATATTCCAAGTTTCTGCCTCCAAAGTATCTCTTTCATCCATTCCCTCCTTTCTACTCACATAGCCACCAACCTCATTCAGGCCTTCATTACCTCTCAATGGCCTTCTAACTGATCTCCCTATCCAAGTCTCTGCCATTCTCCACACATTTGCCAAGCACTCCAAACATCAGTGTGACGACACCATTTCCCTGATAACAAACCTTCAATGGCTGCCTATGGCTACTAGGATCATCATTTCATGAAATCATCAAGTTCTACCTGTTAAAACTTAATAAACATTTCTCCTTTTCATGCACTCTACATATCGTTCAACCAAACTGGCTTTCTTGGTATTTTTCACACACAACATTCTATTACCAACTACCTTAATGATTCTGCCCTGGCTTCCTGATTATCCAGAATGCACTACCTCTTTAACACCTGAGGTTCTTTCAAATGTCAGTTCAAATGCCAGTCCCTACAGGAGGTCTTTAGGGATTATCCCTACCCAAATGCTAGTGCATCTTCACAATTAACTCGTCTGTACTTCAGACATAGTTTAGATTTACTTACATGTGTGTTGATGGCTGCCTATTAAATACAAGCTCCTTGAGGACAGGAATATTAAATTTTTGTTTTTGTGCCTGGCGCACAGTAGGTGCTCAATAAACGTTCCTTGATTGACTGATGTGGCCCCATCACATGACCAGGCCAGTCGTGATTCATCCAAATATGCTTATAAACTTTTGAAACAAACCAGGTTACAAAATGCTGCCTCTAGTCAACCAATCTCTCACTGACCATACCCCTAGTTGGGCTCTACAGAGCACCAAAGAAATTTGGTGCCTATTATCTGCCCACAGGAAGGAAGCCCAGAATGGATCTGAAGAGACAGAGCAAATATACTTAAATACTTAGCAGGATTATAGAATATGCTCAACATGCAAAGGGGTCCTAAAGGATCCATAGTGATTATGATTTTATCAGTAAAGGAATCTCCCAGGTGAGGGAGCCTTAGAGAATTGCCCAGGACAAAGAGATTAAGGCAATTACCCAGGGCCACACAGCCAGTAATATGTCAGAGGCAGGGCTTGAAAGGAGGTCTTGCTGTTTTGTAAATGTGTTCTCCATGCATGACATGATGCTCCCCCCTTCCTAAAATTGCTCCCAAATAGGGTGTTATCTCATAAATATTAACTAAACTATATATTCTAGCAGAGAGAGAATGAGAAGAGAGAAAAAAGGAAGGCCAAGGGAAGCTGTCTGTCCATCTTTTCTCTCTTACTTACTCCTCTTTTTATTCTTTGTCTTCCTTGCCTTTCCTACCCCTCTGCCCCCAGCAGAAGAGGGAGGAAGAAGCCCTGCTCTAACTCAAATGACCAAAGCAAAGACATCAAGACCACAGAGACTGGGCCAAATGAAGGGAAGCTGGAATTTTCAATCAACCAATCCATGGACACTCCCTCTAATCTTTGAATTTTAACCATCCAGGCCTTCTGAGGCAGGACTTCTCAGTTCCCATGAAGAAAACCTGAAAATTAGGCAAAGGAAAAGTAGCCTCCCCTGATGGGGGCTACTCTCTGACAGTCCAAATCACTCACCTGGCCTACAAAGGTGAAAAAATTTTAGAGATAAGTTAGTCTAATTCCATCCTTTCCTCTTCTCTTTTTACTCCAAACTTCTCAAACCAATCAAAACTTTCATTCCCTCTATGCTAGGAATTGATATGATTACCTGATTAAAGCCAAGCACAATGAGGAGCCATTTGCATTTTTTAAACAGCCCTGGGGAAGCTTTGCTTCTGAATTTATTTATACACTATCTAGCAAATGAGTTATTTCTGAGCAGAACTTTTTGCTTCTCCCTGCCTAATCTATCTGTTCAACCCCACTCAAGGGCCCAGGAATGAAGCAAACTCATTTTAGGGACACATGGCAGGGCCTAAGTGGTGAACTAGAAATAACAAAAACCATGAACCATTCATAGTGAAAGGCCCTGATGTTACACATATGCATAGGCAGAGCCAGCTTCATATTGAATGGTTGAATCTCAACCATCTGGAACAAGGAAGCAAAATCTCCAAATTCAAAGGGCAAGAGGGTATACTGAAGAAGAACTAATAACTAAACGATTATACAGGATCCTGTGACTGGTTGATATATCTGTCCTAAGAAAAAGAGTTCTCTGATTGGCTGACACTACCTATAAAGACTGGCCCCCATCAGCAATCAATGCAAAAAGCACTTGAGAAATGGTCTTCATGAGACCAGCCAACCTCTTTTTGTTTTGGTGGGGGTGGGGGGAGAGCATATAATTAAATTATTTTAAATGAACAGAAATCTTTTTTCTTTTTCTCCCAACTCCTACCTCATTGGGAAAAAAAGGAAAAAGAAATTTCTTATAGTAAACATTAAGTCGAGTAAAACAAATTCCCTTGTTGATTGTTTAAATATATATGTACGTCTATATATATACATATATACATATGTATACACAAGCATGTATGTGTGTGTGTGTGTGTATCAGGCTGAACCCTGAATCCACCACCTCTGTGGAATGGATCGCATGTTTCAACATCGATCTTCTGGAACCATGGCTGGCCGTAGCACAGATCACAGTTCTCACAGACTGCAGAAGTCATCAGAGTCAGTGTTGCTGTGGTGTGATTGTCCTCTCGTTCCTGTTCATTTCATTCTTCATCAATTTATAAAACTCTTCAAAACTATTCACTTTCATAATACCTAGGTTATCGTGCGAGTTGTTCTTATGGTTCTACTCACTGCTCTACACGCTCCTTAGTGACTT
This sequence comes from Trichosurus vulpecula, assembly GCF_011100635.1. Taxonomy (NCBI): domain Eukaryota; kingdom Metazoa; phylum Chordata; class Mammalia; order Diprotodontia; family Phalangeridae; genus Trichosurus; species Trichosurus vulpecula. The sequence goes on from NC_050577.1 coordinate 9,629,497, forward strand.
TTTACGTATAGTTCCAAACTGCTTTCCACAATGGTTATGCTCATTCACAGGTTAGCCAATCAGTGTGCCCATACCCATGATATTTGTTACTTTCCTGTCTTTTTCTATCTTCGTCAATCTATGGATCTGCTGTGGAATTCCAGAATCACTTTATTTTATATTTATCTAATTATTGGTGACTTGGAGCAATTTTTTTTTCACATAGCTGTAGATATTTGTTTCCTTGAGAATAACCTATTCATATGCTTAAGACCCTTTTTCAATTGAGGAATGGCTCTTATTCCTTTAAATGTGAATCAGTTTCTTACACATCATGGAAAGAAGATGTTTATCAGAGAAACTTAGTGAAAAGATTTTCACCAATGGATTGCTTCTCTTTTAATTTTAGATTTATTGATTTGTTTTTGCAAAAAACTTTTTTTTAATTTTATGTAATCAAATTTATCTATTTTGTCTTTTGTGAGCCTCTCTATTCTTGTCTCATCATGAACTTTTCTCCTATCCAGAGACCTGATAGGTTTTATGTATATACAAAAGCAAATTAATCTAGAAGTTTTTTGTTTGATAAACACAAAAATCCTAGTAATTGAATAAGGACATCCTATTTGATGAAAACTGCTGAGAAAAATTGGACAGAAATATGGAAGAAATTAATTTTGGCCAAACATCTCATGGGTTATACCAAAATACACCCCAAATGAATATGTGACCTAGATTTGTCCTTCATACATCATTCACGTGCACAGTTATTTGCATATTGTCTTCCTTTTTAGACTGTCAGCTCCTTGAGAACAGTCTAACGGCAAGTCTGTTGCCTTTCGCTGTATCCTTAAACCCCAGTACTGTGTGTCATATATGGTAGGTGCTTAATAAATGCAGACTGATTGATATAAAAAGTCGTATCATAAACAAATTAGAGAACCATCTTCTCCTTCAATCATATACTTCCCTGAAAACATCTCATATTCCTGTTCTTTTCTAGAGTCCCTCATTGGTTAAATGCTCTAGCTTGCTCACATATACCAGATAGTTTTCCCTTGCCCTCTACACATGTTCATTTGCAACTGTTCAGATAGTGACATTGGCAGAAAATTGGTATTAAAAAAGATAGGCCCTGGGCAGTGAGGTGGCACAGTAGATCGAGCACTGGCCCTGGAATCAGGAAGAACTGAGTTCAAATTTGGCCTCAGACACTGTGTGTGACCCTGTGTAACCCTCGGCAAGTCAATTAACCCCGACAACTTCAAAAAAAATAAAAGATAACATAGGAAACTTGTTAAATTTAATCAAAGGATTCCTTTTAATTTCATACCTCTAAACATTTACATCAACAAAAGAGAGAGCTGATCAATAAATGGACATGCAACTAAAAAAATAATGAAATCGACAAATTCAAAAAACTAAATGAAACCTGAGAATAAAAATTCTGAAAATCACCAAGAAGCGACAAACAAAAAGAAAAGCCCAAATGAAGCTACTGAATCAATAAAGTAAGAGCTGTTTCTTTTTTCTTTCTTTTGACACCACACTGGCCCTGATATCTGAGGACCTGGCTCCAATACAAGGTCTGATGTTACCTACATGACCTCGAGTCACTCCATTTCTTCGGACCTCAGTTTCCTCACCTGTAAAATGAAGTGATTGGACTAGATCATCTCTGAGATCTCTTTACACTTTTATTATACCCTCAAATTCAACGGCCTTGTGTTCTAAGCTCTGTGTGTAAAAAGTCACAATTTTTTCAAATCTCTTTTTAAGACCCAAATACTGTATTTACATCTGGAAGTTCTAACAACATCTCAGAAACTCAATCATTTATTTAGCGTAGTCATCAGTGGAGACAGTGTGTATGCAGTATACTTATCTCAATTGGCCTCCGAACCACCGATAGTGTTCATTCCTGAAAGACTGTGTTGTTCCAAGGTCTACAATGATACAACATTGTCAAAAAAACATTTGTGTTGAAGAGGTAGATTTTTGGGTCAAGGAGCCCCTTGGGGGAGTCAAAAGCCAAACATAATCTCTCAAGGGTTATCCAGCCTACTCTCTTATTACTCAATTTCTAAAGTCAATTAATTGTTCATCATTACATACATATACTTACACACTGACTGATGGGCCATACAAGTGCAAACCATAGTGGGAATCCAAGGCATTCTTCGTCTAGTTAGTTTCTCCTACAAGCTTGGTTAGGCTAACTGAATGACCTGAGAGCGCACTGAGGAAGCCCTTGAATGTCCCAAAGGATGTATCCAGTACAATATCGACCACAAACAGGAACATCTGGAAGACCCACCCAACTGGAGGGAGCCCCTCTTTCCCTGTAAGGCAGCTTTCTTTCAGTGGTAAACACCTTTGGGAAGTACATCTGTGTCATACATCTCGAATGTAGTTAATAAAAAGACTGTCCCTTAACGAAGTCATCCCCACAGTCTTGCTATTCAAAAAACTTTGTGTCATTTTAATAAGCAAAGGACATGTCTTGCTGGAGAAGGACACTAAGGCTGCATATTGCCTGACCAAGTCAAACACACTTTTCATTGCACCATTATGCTATAAGTCATGTTTTAAAATTCTTCCATTATCAAAAAGAAAATTCTCAACATTCCTTGAAGTTTCTATATTTGATCTTGATCTTCTGTGACTAAGCAAAAGATACCATATCCTTCATTTCTGCAAATCATTTCTCTTTCTACAATGAGTTTCTATGTAAAACAAATAACATTTTAAAATATACCCTATCAGTAAGAAGGATTCAGCAGGTACATGTATATTTACACATAAATACACAGAGTTGTATTAACCTAATATACATATTATAAAACATGCACAAAATCAAAAGGTGCCAAAAAAACCCAACTCATAAAGATGAAATAAAGAATTGCAACCCAGAGGTCAAGCTGGGTATATTTGCATATGACTCTGATCATTAAGAAAGAGGACAGCCACTTAATCCTGTGTGCCTGCACAAAGGGCAGAGTTGAAAAAAGCTGGAGAGAGGAAGGACCAAGCAATCCTCTTGCTTTCAGCTTTGAGGGAGGGCAAGCACAACTCCTTTTTTTCATTAGGGAGAGACCCCTGGAGAAAGAGAAGAGATGTTGGGGAGCAGAAGATATGATGAAGAGTTGGTATCTCAACATGTCCCTAATTTCCAGCTTTCTTCCCTAGAAATTTCAGGAAAATTCCTTTTGAAAAAAAGGAATTCTCTCCCTGCCTCTCTCAGACATCTCACTTTAAATGGAAAATCTCCTTTACTCTGCATGTTACCTGGCATACTCCAATCTGTACAACTTGGATTCCTGTTTGTTATCTTCTTGGATGGATGCCACACTACTATTCTAATGGTACATTGTGCAACTAACACGGTGGGGAAGAAGTCAAGTCTTCAGAGAGAAGGAAGAGATATTCCCTCCCCTTTAAGATAACCAGGTAAGTGGATTGAATAGAAGAATGAAACAATTTCTCCTAGACTTGCCATGTTTAGGGAGGCAGAGAGATAGAATTCAAGTTCAGTACCCACCCTCCAAGGACAGCAGGGCAGCCAATCTTGGAGTCCATTCTCCTGCCTTCTCCAAGCAGGAATTGCAGTCTCCTTGAAGAGGTGTAGACAAGATTTCAGATTCCAATTTATTTCCCCTTGTGAGCCCAATTTAGAGAAACCCATGTGAACATACACATAATTTCTGTGGCAATACACACAGCCTCCAAGATAGTTTATATTTTTGAAATGTTATTAGTAACATAAAAGCATTTGGTTCTCAGTTAAATCACTAATAATGACAATTTTACCTAGAGCAATATGACTGAATATGCTTCATTGTTTGAAATTTTCAATATAGAGCAATTATGTATTCCAACACTTGGTTTTAATTGCTTTTAGACCTGAAAAAAATGCCTCACAAAGTGAGTAATGTTTGATTGGTTACACTGATAATAATGAGGTCCTCTTTGGTCAATCCCATCCACCATTTATGCTAAGTTTATGCCTGAAAGTGGCTAGTCAATTTCTATGTTCCCTGATGTCAATCACTTGTTCTTACAAAACTAATTAGAAGGTACTGAATTTTTATATTTTCAACAAAAGGATCCAAAATCCACTGGAGTCCTTCAGAACATTTTTAAAGTTTAGAAAATTAGATTTCCAAATGCAATTACATAGGCAGACCTTTTGTGACTTTCAGAATTTTCAACAATGAAAGCTCAGTTGTTAAATGTCTTGCCAATGATGACAGCTTCATATGATCATTAGCTAACAGCTCAAGACACAATCTATATGAAGGACTAGGCTGAACATTGACAATATCACGCTACATCTCTTCTGCCCTTTGCAGTTAAACTTCTACAGTAGGTTCCTGCACATTCTCTCCTCTCACTTTCTTCTTAACCCCTTATAATCCAGCTTCCAACTTCACCTTTCCACAAAACTTCTCTCTAAAGTGACCAATGATCTCTTAGTTGCCAAATCTGACGGCCTTTTCTCAATCTTCACTCACTTGGCCTAACCACAGTCTTTGAAATTGTTGGTCACTGTCTCTTCCTAGATACTCTTTTCTCTAGAGGTTTTTGGGATACCATTCTTTTCTTGTTCTCCTCCTACTTTCCTGCTTCTCCAGATCACACTAGCCACAGGTGTCCCTCAGGTCTCTGTCCTGGGCCTTTCCTCTTCTGCCTCTATACTACTTTACTTGGTGACTGCATTGGCTCCCATGGTTGTAATGACCATCTCTATGCTGATGATTCTCAAATCTACCCCTCATATCCCGGTCTCTCTGCCAATCTTAGATCTCACATCCCCAACTGCCTTTCAGATATCTCAAAACAGGATTCCAGTAGACACCTTAACTCAGTATGTCCAAAACAGAATAATTTTCTTTCCTCCTAAACCCTGTCCCCCTCTTACCCTCCCTATTAGAGTAGAAGGCACCACCAGGCTCCTACTCCCACATGTTCACAACCTAGTTCATCTTGGACACCTCACTATCTCTCACACTCCACTCCATCCTCATACATCCAAGCTGTTGCCAAGGCTTGTCAATGGCACCTCTGCCATACCCTCCTATCCTCTGAGGCAGGCTCTCATCACCTCATACCTCCATTACTGCTGGTGCATCTGGCTACCTCAAGTCTCTCCCCATTTCAGATCATCTTCCATTCAGCCTCTAAAGGGATTTTCCTGAAGTGCAAGTCTAACCACGTCATCCAGCTACTTAGTGAACTCCAGGGGCTCTCTATTACCGTAAGAGCAAATACAAAATGTTCTGTCCAGTATTCAAAGCCCTCTGTAACCTGCCCCCTCTGACATTTCTAGTTGTCCTACCCCTTACTCCCCAGGTATGCACCCTTCGATGCAGTAACACCGGCTCCCAGCCAGACCCTCCATCTCTCAGCTCAGGGCATTATTCCTGGCTGTCCCCCATGCCTAGAATGCTCTCCCTCCTCTGCTCTGACTAATGACCTCTCTGGCTTCCCTCTAAGTCCCAAACAAAACCTTATCCTCTACAGGAAGTCTCCCCTAATCCTTCTTAATTCTAGAGCCTTCCTCTAATTAATCATTTCTTATAGCTTGCTTCATATGTATTTGTTCACATGTTGTCTCCCCCATTAGACTGTCAGCTTCTTGAGGGCAGGGACTGTGTTTTGCCTCCTTTTGTATCCACAGTGCTTAAAATAGTGCCTGGAACACAGCAGGTACTTACTAAATGTTTCTTGATTGACACGAATCCATATTTCAAATGATATTTTGGTGGTCCTGTATCCTTGTCAAACTTTACTCAGATATGATTAAATCATAATTGTTTTTTTCTTCATAATGTTGCTGACAAATAGGTGTAGTGTGTTGACTCTTGTCATATTTTCATTTACTTTTGCTTTTGTATTGTTAGTATTATCTTGAGTCCATCATATCTGTGCTAGAATATTTCCAAGCCACTTGTCCATTTTTAAAGGCTGCTTTAGTTAAAAACTAGGTAACATAATCTGTAAGTCTCCTTCATTAGGAACTCACAAATTCCAAAATCTTAATACATCGGAAGAAACATATGGAGTGAGCGTGCCACTATCAATCCCTCCATGTGGTACACGTTTTATCCTTTGCCAGGGCATCTTATGTGCATGACCATCTGGCATATGGACAGAGTGAAGATTCTAGTATCAATCAATATATTAAATATCAATAAAGCACACTTATTTTTAAAATAAATAATCCAAATTGAAGTTCTTATATTTTCTTCCTACATCCTCAATGGATTATGTTGTACCCCCTCCTTACCACTATGGAAGGCACTAACAAAGAAAAGCACAAAGTTCTTACAAATAACAATTTAAACAACTAGTATTAACATTATTAATGTTTTGATATTACTATTACTTTAGTAGGGAGACATCAAAACACAGTCACCTTAGTTAGGAAGACCTGGGTTCAAATCCTCCCAAGAAACACACTGTCTGTGTATGACCCAGAGCAAACTTCTTAACCTCTTAGTGCCCCATGTAAACCTAATCTGCGTCTAAGCTGCAGAGCAAGTACCAGTCTCCATAGGCAGAGTTAGTTTCTTCACCTGAGACTTCCCTATATCAATTAAATCTAATGTCTACTCCAAAAAACAACCAACAACAGAAAATCATTAAAGCAGCTTGCATTAATAAGTACTTTGATGTTTAAAAATTACAGACATTATCCCAGTAGGGACTCAAAGTTCTATAAAGCAGACAGCCTAAGCAAAATCCACATGACTTTACAGATGAGGAAACAAACTCAAAGAAATGAAACATCCTCCCCAGGATTGCTCAACAGCTTGGAAGGATTACAAGCAAGATTGGAACCCACTTCCTTTGGACACCAACATGGCTTCCCCTACACCAAACTGAACCCGCCTAACTTGCCAACAGTTACTAACAGTTTAGATAAACTAGAAAAGAAATTATTTTAGAACCCACAAACCTCCTGTGCAGATAACCTGTTCCATTTGGGCTGAAAAGCATTTGATTTGCTGCCCCAAGCAGCAACAGATCCATTGCATTAATATGAAGGTTTCTGACTTTGTTTTTGTTGTTACACAAGCTAACTCGCTTCCAATGGCAGAACAGAAAATCACTGGCTGCTTCAACTAAACTACAAATTTCATTCAAGGAAGGGAAGGAGTAAAACTCCTAATCCATGGCTGTCATAAGTATTTCCCAGCAGAAAAGAGTTTCAAGTAACAGCAGTAATTTTCTGAAGTGCAGGGCTCAAGAGCCCTCCACAGGCCACAGAATGATCATTCATATTGGTGCCATAAGCAATCCCTTGGTCAGGGCTCCCCTGGGCTTTTCCATTACCCATAAAAGAAACTTGAGCTTGCACGTGTCACTCTCAGTCTACGTGCTTATATAAGATATACAAACAGTCAGTTCTTTTCACTCCACACCCTAGGTAAGAATTATTTTATCAACTCATATCTTTCAACTCAAAATGAATTCTTGCTATGACCTCAGATGCAAAGAATTTAGAATTGTTTAATGGTTATTTATACTGTTGATTGAGCCAGGGAACACCAGGGGCTTATCCCATCCCCTAAAAACAAGTAAAAAAATGGTATAGGAGGAAGAGTGACCTTCCTGACACTGATGGGTTATTATTTGTTTCGTTTTCAGTAATGTCCCCAAATTGTATGCTATTTGGAAAGTTGCTAAAGAGAGAAGACTGATCTAAGCCATCCAAAAGAGACCAAAGGGAGCTTAAATATATGTGTACATATGTGCATACACGTGTCAGTATATATGTATTTATATACCTAGAGAGAGAGAGAGATACATAGAAGGAGAGAAAGACAAAAAACAGGCCAATAGATTTTCCACCGCCAAGGAAATGAGGCAACCATGAAGCCAGAGAAGCATGTGGCCTAGGCCAGTAGGAACAGGACTAGGGTTTGAGTTCTACCCCATGGGCACTTTGGAGAGCCACAGTCCCTAACTCTTCTTGAAATATTCACAAATTAACAAAGGGAGCCATTGGACAAATATTTCTTAAGCACCTGATATGACCAGGCACTGTGCTAGGCCCCAGACACAAAAAGGCAGAGATGAAACCAAATCTATGACTTGAGACTAAAACAAAATGTAGAAAAACAGGCATTTCTGTTTGGTTAGATTTTTGCACAACTGTATGGATGAGTTTTGTAGCCTTGGACAGAGACTGGGACTGGCTGGAAGGGCTGGGAAGAGCCGTCAGCAGGCAAAAGACGAGAAGGTACGGAGCAGCGGGTCCCCATCTCTTAGGAACCAGGCCCAAGCTCCATCCTTCCCTCTGAGGGCTCCACAGACTCCACTTCCAAAAAGAGACCATGGGCACTTTCTCTGCAACACCAAAGTTCTCCTTTGAGAAGAGCCATTTGCACATCCATGTCTGCAGATAGATGTATAGTTCAACTATAACACCTCAAGCACACATGGTGCTCTTGGTGGTAAACACCCTCTACTCCCCCACCAATGTCAGAAGATCTTGAAGAAGGATCCTTGGCACACACAGCACGGAGGCCTGTTAGAGGAAGGAGGACATAACATGGACAACACACTCACACAGAATGGGCAGCCTCAGAGGGGCCTGCAATCTGCATCACTGCAGGGAACAGCTGTATTAAGATGACCACAAACCCACTGCAGTATTGAAAGGGTTAAGCTTCCTTCCATCAGCAAAAAATGGCATCTGTCCATTGACAACCATTTATTAAGCACCTACTGCATGCCGGACACTGAATTTGACAAAGACAAAAACAAAACAGTCCCTAACCTCGAGGAGTTTACATCAATGAAGCAGCTACTAACTTCCAAGTGCTAGATTAGGGGGTGAGGATTTGGATATAAAAGAGAGAGGCCTTGCCCTCAAGGAGTTTACATTCCTATACTCTATTAAATGGTAATCCCGAGTTGCTGAGATGGAAAGCTTCATCTCCCTGGGACCAAGCTGGCGCCAAGACTCCCCAGCAGAGCTTGGTCACAGAAGTCCTCCAGTGAGATGTGTCAGCCACATTACTGAGCACTGGGGATACAAAGACAAAGAGACACACACACACACACACACACACACACACACTGAAAGTCCCTACCCTCGAGGAGCTTAAGTTCTATTTGGGAGAAATAACATATCCCCATTCAATACTCAGGGTTATGATCTCACAGATTTGGAAGCCCCCTCCAATCACAGCTCATCCACACCTGCCCATCCTGGGTGGCTCTTGTCCATGTCTTCCCATGACTTCACCAAAGGAGCTACTCCCCACATAACAAAGGCCACTGTCGCTTGCTCCTGACATCAACGAAGCACCAGTGGGGTGCCCTGCACATCCGCCCACCTGCCATCCCTCACCCTCACCCTCACCACAGGAGCAGCCCTGCCTCTCCTATAATCTATTTCCTTGGACACGGAATTTCAACCTTTTCTGGTATCATGGGCCCCTTGGACTCTAAGTCTGATAAAGCCAATGGGCCCCTTCTCAGAATCATGTTTTTAAATGCATAAAATAAAACGGAAGGGAAAGAAACTAAGTGTATTAAAAAATATTTATCCCCCCCCCCGTCCCCCGCCTCCCCCACCAACCCAACAAAATCCCAGACCATCCTCCCACCAACCCAGATAAACAACTCCTGTGTGGAGTTCTCCCTGCCCTCCCACAACGAGTCCATGGCTCCTCCTGTTCACTTGTATATCTGCTCACACTCCCCACGCATCTCTCCCTAGGCCCCTGCATAATATGTATTTTTAATTCTTGGGAAATACTGCATTCTGCATCTCACGGCCATACTGGGATGCTACAAGAATCCTAGTGTTTAAAAGATGACCCTTCGTTTCAAGGAGAAACCTGGGTCACTGAAAGCCATTCATTTCACTCTCCTGTTTAGCTGTGAGTCTGGCCAACTGTCGCTCAGAATGGTCTGATCTATACGCAATACTAGTGGGCAAATGCGAGAGGTTTTCCCATCAAATGCTGGTCATAATCTGGGTGACATAGCATAAACCAAATATATACCTGATAATTTGGGAGAGGCCTTAGCAGCTGGGTTAATCAGATGAGACTCGTGGTACTTTAGCTGAGCTTAGAAGGCACAGGAAGGGCTTACAGACCTGGTTCAGTTCCAGTTCTACTCATCACTCACTATGTTGCCTTGCCCACATTTCTCCCTGGGTCTTGTTTCCTCACGTGTAAAATGAGGGAGTCAGGCCAGATGACCTCCCGTGTCCCTCGGACCTCTAAATTCTATGCCACTATGAAAGTCCTATTAATAAAGCTCCTTCCTTTCATTGCATTCTCTTTCCCAACTTTTCATCTAGATTTATGTCCTAATGGAATCTGGCTGTGTAGGCAGCATGCTAGCTCAGGCCACGTCTATATGGTGCCAAACAGCTGGTCAAGTCAGTCTGGGGGGTAGGGATGACTGTGATTGTCTGTCTTAATTAATCAGCTGTTTGACAGAAGTGACCTTTCTAGTAAGAGCTAGTCACTTGACAGTCTGGTTTGGACATCTCCTTAAATCCATCAATAGCACAAATTGCTAAAATCACCAGCAATTAAAAATACAAAAAGGCAATGGAGCATCTGAGTTAGGGAGGGAGCATTTCTTTTTGGCAGGGGTCTTTTTTATTACTTGGAATCCAATGTCTCCACGGTCAATTGCCTGATACACCTGGGTGTAGGTTACTACTTGAGCAGACCCTGGCCTCCCCCCACTCCAAAGGCCTGCATTTGCAAACTGGACTCCATCTGATCAGGGGAGGAGGAGGAGGCAGCGGTACGGAAACACCCTCATTTACCTACCGAGACAACAGTAACAGGATAGAAAAGGGAAGGGGCTCTGCTTCCAAGCCCATCCAGCAGCTTCACGGTTTGGTGAAAATCAGCATTCATTGTCTAAGGAAACAAACAAAGCAAAGCCCGTGGATGACTCCAGGAAGTGAACTGGGGAGCTTAATCAAAAGAAATTGTGTTCAGAGGTATTAGCTGAGCTGTATGTAAGAATCAGGAATAGGAAAACATAATATGTCTTTGCTACCCAACCACATGAGCCAGTGGATGTCTGGACACTCAGATACGACTAAAACCAGTGTCCAAAGAAATTCAACCCACTTGTGAAATGGGGGAGAGATCTAGGGAAATGTACTCGTTTCCAAGAGGATTTACGCTACAGCTTGCTTTCACCCTTCTTTTTGCAGTTTATGTGTGTACACATATAATATAGATGTATGACATAAGAAATACAGATATATGACACTACATCTATATTACATATGCCCGCATACACAAAGTAAAATAGAATTGGAGAGATAAAGAGATGGATGGAAGGATGGATGGACGGATGGATATCTCCCATTCTATTTTTCCAGACAGGCATGTGTTTTGAATCACTTGCACTCAATACTTACATTTATGCAAACAAAATTATAGCACTCTCCCAGGGAGACATTCTGAAGACCTTGGCCATTTGGACACAGAGCTACAGATGTGCCTTTAACCTGTCACGGAAAACAGGGATATTAAAAGCCGCGTATACGTACAGGCACATGCATAGAGGTCAACAGCGGAGACTTGCCCGATAAGATGCACAGAGAGTCGGCTAGCTGGCTTCCAGAGACGACCTACCCACGGAGAGAGGACAGTGACTGTGCTATGACCTTGGAGTTGTGCCCTGAAATGCCTTAGAAAGCATCCCAACACAGGTTTCTGACCCTGGTGGATTTGGGCTGGCCTTGAATTTTGAGCTGCCCAAATTCTTCTTCTCATAGGCACAACTTTAAATTATGCCTCCCTGAGGAGCAAGAACAGCTCAGGAACTCAAGAACTCCATGTGGCATTCATGAAAGCTGGGTGACAGGGACAGAGAAGGAGCAAAGGTCAAGGGAGAATGTTTGGCTTTGTTCTGGGAACTAGCCTGCTCATTTAAGCTAAGGGACTTAGGTTTAATTCAGGATTGTTCGTGCGTGCGTGTCTAAGGCAACAAGAAAAGCATAAACCTTTCCCACACACAAACAGGAATCCAAGGGCTGTGGAGATGAGTTCTTAGCCCAGGATGATTTAGCGACTGGTGGACTGGGGTTTGGAGGGGAGGGAGGGATTATCAAATGATGCCTCAATCTATCAGCAGGCATTTTATTAATCACCAGGCACAGGGGACACAAAGAAAGCAAAAATCATGGTAGCTGCCCTCAGGGAGTTCACATTCTATGGAGGGAAACTGGACCAATAACTACATCCACACAACATGAGCCTTGACCACCATTGTTTATAGAGGACTTCTCTGGCCGCTGACACTTCCCCACACTCCCCACCCCACCCCTTCTTCCTATTGAGTATGAGCCTATAAAGGAGGGATGCATAAGGCAGAGATCCAACTACCCCTCCAGTATTTGGGGGTGTAAAGCAGTACTCTATGGCATTAGGAATTGAAAGAGAAATGTTTCAAATTCCACTGAAAGGCAGATTGTTATGCGGACAAATGAGGTGGTAAGTCTTCCATCTTGTTCTGCCTTGTGTTTCCAAAGCCCTATCCAGGGCCTGATACATAGTAGGTGCTGAATAAGTGCTTGCTGATTAACGGATGCCAGGGCTTATGGGATTTCAAAGACAGTAAGGTCTATCAGACCCAACCAAGCCAGAAAGGATTGCAGCATCAGCCTGGGGATGGACTGTATGTCTTCCAAGTCCCTGTGATATAGTGGAAAGAGCCTTGGCTTTGGAGTCCAAGGACCCGGGTTCAAAACCTGCCTCTGACATTTTAGTTTGTGGTTCCTTGGAAAAGTTATTCCCTAGGTCTCAGTTTTCTCATCTTTAAAATAAAGGACAAGATCACCTCTGAGAATCTGCCTAGCTCTACCCTCTCACATCCTATGCCCAAACAATTGGCCACAAAGGATGGATTTTTAGGCCATGGCAACCCTCCAAGACAAGCTTATCAAGGGTCCGAGGTCTGTTTGCATTAGTAAGGAGTAAAGGTCAAGAGACAAAGCACGTGAAATCACAGATCCTTGAAAAAGCCCAATAAATAAGTTGAGGAGACACCCAGAGAGGTCACTTTTCTGTAGGTCTTGAAAACTGCAATAAAAGACCAGCCTTTGAAGGCTGACACCTCCCTCCTTCAACCACCCTCACCCCATTCTAACTCATCCCTTTTAGCTGAGTTCCCACAAGGTGCTATAGACGGAACCATTCATGAGGAAGGGGGAAGTAGCATCAGAAAAGGGAATTTAGGGGGAGCTGACTTTGCATGAGGTTATAAGAGATGTTTGAACTGGCATGCAGAGTTGATGGAAGCTTACACCCTGTCCCCCACCTTTCTCCTCCTCCTGATCTTCCATCGGATCAGCAGCAAAGATGGGAAGGTCTGAGGAAACATTCCCCCCAGGTTCCCCCTGCCAACCCACACACACACCCCTAGCATTCCTCACACAGCAGCACCTTCCATGGCAGGGCCAACCAGCCCCACCCTCCCCCTCAAGGGTATGAAGCAATGAAGATGGAGTCTGCCACCCAGAAAGGCTGCCAACTCTGTGCACCCTAGCACACAATGAGAATCTAGCTGCTGAAGGAAAGCCTTGGTCCTAAGTGCTGACTTCACTGCTTAATTCCTCTGAAGAGATGGCTCATTTTCATCACTGAACACTTTCCCTTCAATGCCCTCCATCAGGTTTTCATCCCAACCACTTCTCTCCAAGATCTCCATCCAACTCCCAGTGGTCAATCCCAACAGCCTCCAATGGCCAACATCTTGACTTTTTCTGCCTCCAACACAGCTGATTGTTCACAGCCCCTCCTGGACAATCTTCTCTAGTTTTCCTTTTCTCTCAGACAGCTCTGTTCCCATTCCCTCCACTGATTTGGCTTCCTTCTCTAGTCTCTAAAATGTGTTACATCCTCAGCTTTTAGCTTTTCCCTGGCATCCTCAGCCACTCTCACACCTCTAATAATCACCTTTTGGTTCCAACATCTGTGTGCTGAGCCCCAGTCCTGCATTCTCATGAGCTCACTGACTATCCCCATCTGGATCTCCTCCCCAGCTACTCACATTCAACCTGTTCAAAACAGAATCATCATTCCAACTTCCCAATTTCTATCTATGGCCAACAATCTTGACTCAAAGCCTTAGGGTCTTTTTTCAATTGCTCCTCCATCCTCATACCACCTTGCCCCACCATCTCCAATTAACTGAGACTGGGGTTGGCCTGAAACCAACATAAAAAATCTGACCTGTAAAGTCAAAGTGCTGGGAATCAGATCCCACCTTGAATGCTTACAACCTGGATGACCTTGGGAAAGTCACTCACTTCTCTGGGCTTCAGTTTCCTCATCTGCAAAAGGACGGAGTTGGAGCAGATAGCCTCTAAGGTAACCTCCTGCTCCAGAGCTGGGATCCTAGGATTTTCTTTTTACCTCCATAGGTCTCCCCCCCCCTCCCTCCCCCCCACCTCTGCTCCACAAGCTACAGTCACTCTTTTCTCCTGTGTTCCTTGCTTGTCTTTGAAGGCTCAGTATTAACGCAGCTAAACCCAAACTATTTGCCATATGCCATCTCCCACCAACCAGAACGTGAACTCTCTTTTCCACACTTGAGAAAAAAGCTTCGCAATTTGCTTAAATGCATCAATGTCTTTTTTGACAAGTTAAATAAGCAAAGTGCAAATCAGAAAAATGGCAAGTATTCCCTGGGTTATGCTTGAATGTGGAAATTCCTCACTGCCATGAGGAATGGGAATCGACCATAACCACACCCCCTCCCCTCAAAACAATCCCCGATTGGAACATCTCGTTCTCTGAATAAACTGGTACACAGAGCACTTAAACAACATTTACAATAAACTTCCTGTATTTGTTGGAAAATTAAAGAAATGCACAAAGCAGCCTCACAAGCATAACCAATCAGCAGGAAAGTGTGTTCTGAAGTCTGCCAATCTGCATATTCAAAATGCTCTCAGTCACAGGCCATCCTTCTTGTGGTCCAGGTTTTCACCCTTGAAGTACCGCCCCCCCCCAAGTCTTCACCCTCACTTATCCCACATGTCCAATCATTCACCAACACGTGTCAACCCTGCTTCCATCCCTTGTTCGAGCTGCTGTCCCCTTTCACCTGGACTCCAGTAATATCCTACCTGGTTTTCCTGCCTCCAATCCCTCTCCTCTCCAATCCATCCCCCATACAACTGCCTAAGTCATAGACCTAGAGCACTGCCGTACCCCACCACGCCACTTTCCAAGCTGTAGCTGCTCCCTACTGACCATATCTAGAATAAAATGCAGATTCGTGTTTGGCCTTTCAAGTTTCCTACACAGGGGCAGCTCCAACTTATCTCCATGGGTGTGCAGGGGATAGGCAGTTCACCTAAGAAACATGGCAGCCAACTTAACCAAAGCAAGAGCAACACTGTTCTAAAGCTGAAAAGAACTGGAACCTGTTCCCTACTGGATTCTGAGCCAGAAGGTCATTCAATCAGTATCCAAGTTATCGCCAAAGTACTATACAGAGTTCTGGACTCAGAGTCTGAAAAACCAGGGGTTCAAGTCCCACCTCTGACTTGTACTGGCTAAATGACCCTGGGCAAGTTATTTTCTCCCAGTGCCTCCATCTCCCCATATGTAACAGAGGGGATTGGACTCCATGCTCTCTATGGTCCCTTTCAGCTCTAAGCCATAATCCTACAACCCTTATCAGGGTAGAGATTATCTGGCCAGTGACCTTCTATGTAGCCTGAGATAATCTGTGAGCCTCTCATACCCTCCCTAGCCCTATCTACATGGAGCCAAAAGGAATGGCTGAGAATGAAATCTTTGCTCAACCAATCAGCAGCCTTTATACATGTTTTAACAATCTGGCTAGCAGCTTCTGTGGGGGTATAAGATCCACCCACAGCCACCACCCAGAAAGCTGCCAACAGCACAGGTTCTTCTGATCTGCTTAATTAAGGAAAGCAAGGTGAAGGGTTTGACGAGCTTACTTTTAATTCAGCATTCAAATATCATTCAGTTAGTTCAGGGGAAAAAGCCAGCATCCTGAACTTCAAAACAAAATGCAAACAAATTACAAACATCAACAGACTTTGTCTGATTCAAATCCCAACACATAGTTACCAGAGTTCAACAAAGTTTCAGCATCCGGGTTTACAAGCTGGAGGGCTCCTTAGCTACAGCTGCCCAGAATCTGCTCATCAACACCATCTCCAGAGCCCCACACAAATGGCTCTGTCCTCCCTTCTTATAGGGCTTCAGACATCAAACATCATCTGAATCACCAGAGCTCAGGCTCTGGTGATTGGTTCTTGAGTTGGCCCCTCCCTTTAGGACCCTGGGAGGTTCACATCCACATGGATTATGTTAACACCTAATGGGGTTTGGGCCTGGGGCTTAGCATTTAGTAAAGCTCACTGAGATAAATTGAGTCACTCAGAGAAAACAAAGGCCATTCTGGTTACAATACACAGATCAAAAAGGACCCAAGGTCATTTCCTTGTAGAAAGATGTACTGCAAGAATGAATGGATGGATAGATGGATGGATGGAGGGATGGATGGATGGATGGATGGATGGATGGATAAATGGATGAATGAAAAAGCATTTGTTAAATTCTTTGTGTCAGGTACTGAGCTACTGGAAATATAGAAAAAAGCTAGCCAAGCATTCCTGGCCCTCAAGGTGGCACACTGGATAGAGCATCCTGGACTAGAGTCAGGAAGACCTGAGTTCAAATTTGGCCTAAAACGCTTAATACCTGTGTAGCTCTAGGCCAGTCTCTTTACCTCCATCTGTCTCAGTTTGCTCACCTGTAAAATGGGGCTGATAGCACCAACCTCCCAAAGTTGTTGTGAAGACCAAATGCAATCATATTTGTAAAGTGTTTAGCATAGTACCTAGTACATAATGGGCACTACATATAAATGGTAGCTATTATTACTAATATTATTACATTGTATTAAGGAAATAAAATGAAGACAGAGCAAGGAGGGGAAGGGAAGGAGGTGCAAAGTGATAGCACCATGATTTGGAGGAGGCCAGGAAGGGAGGGATCGGGTGGCCAAGGCTTGTCTGTGTCCATAAAAGGTAAGGTGAAAGCTTGCCTTTCAAAGCCTCTGAGGGGGAAGGGGGTCTGAGTGGGTGGGTTGGGATGTGGACTCTCCCACTCTGTTCTCTGCAATATACATTGCTCCATACAGTCATAAGCTGCCCCCCTACATAGAAAACTTTGGATACCCAAGGACCTTTACATATTAAGGAGATGTTTCTAAATCTTTAGGAATTTCTGTTGCACATTTTGGAGAAGAAAATGGCAAACCACTCTAGTATCTTTGCCAAGAAAATGCCCAAATGGGGTCATGAAGAGGCAGACACAACTGAACAACAGAAAGTCGTTCATATCTGAATGACTCCAGATAGGAAGTTATAGATCATCACAAGGAATTGTAAAAAAAAAATGTATTTGACTTGCATCTTTAAAATTTAATGCCAAAAGTTGTCTTATCTCTCATGTCTTATGCACTCAAAGAAAATGAATTTACCCCAAAGTTTTAAGGCTTCAAAGATGCCACACTTCTTGAGAGGAAACACCAAAATTTGACCTTAAGTCTCAAAAACTAAAGAAACATTTACAACCTCTTTTTTTTTTGGTTTTTAATTTACATGATTCTCACATCACCTTAGAGGTTTGTTTAGATCAGAGGCTAAAATGTTAGGAAAGGGAAGACCACGACTAAATGCAGACAACCTGGCTATTCACTCCTGCACATACATTTCCATCTTCCCTCCCCAACTCTGAATCCTCACTTCCTTCTTCTTTGTTTCTGTGAAACCCCTGAAGGTAAAACCTATAATGAGGCATCTTACTGTGCATAAAAATCTTAATGAAGAATTATTTCTTATATAAATACCACAATTAACGAAGAAAAATCTGAGCCCCAGTAGGGAGTTATTTGTAAATGTTGTGTCTCTGCATGCCCAAACAAAATATTGCTATTGCAAGCCTTCAAAACATACACATAAAACAAATTTAAATGTTTACATCTGTATATTTTCCTTCCAAATGAGGTTACTTATATAGAAAACAGAAAGTAATTTTTTAAATCAGTCAACTTTCCCAGGAAATTTTGGGCATTAATACTATGATGCTACTGAGTCAATTAAACAATATGTACAGTCACAATTAATTTATCAATAACATAAACTGAGATCAAACTATATTTAGGAAAAATAATTATTAAAAAAATCAACATTAAAAATTCAAAACATTCAAAAAAATTCAAAATTTTCCAAAAATGCTGGGATTTTTTAATTTGAATTGAAAAAAGTCAAAACATTCCAAAAAACTCAAACTTGACTTTGGGAAATGTCTGAATTTCTGTGTGCCTACAGACTAATTTCAAGATGTCCTCAACTATGAAGACCCAATTAGAGATTTTAAGGAATGATGTAATTGTCATTCATCAATCACGTAGATTTTTCAAAGCATGCTGCGAGATCAGAACGGGAGCTCCTTAAGGGTAAGAACTATTTCAGTTTGATGTCTGAATCTCTAATGCTGGTGCTTCACAAATGCTGGTGGAGTAGACTTGACATTGGCCCACAGTTAGTAATTTACATTTTACGTTTACCAGTCAACAAGTATTAAGTTCTTATTAGGTGCTGGGCTCTGTGCTGGGTCCTGGGGGACATAAAGCACAATGAGGGAGCTCATATTCTAATTAAAACAAGTATGGATAAAAACAGAGCACAAATCGAAAGGGAATAAATACAATTCAATACATGTGGTTAAACCCAAGATAGTTTAGGAGGGAGGACACTAGCAATTGGGAGGGGGGAAGGGATATAAATCAGGAAAGGCTCCGTACAGAAGGTGGTCAAATATTTAAACAAATGAAAGAAACAATCATTAGGCACCTACAATTTTCCATTTACAGTGCCCTTCAGGTAAAGGTAAAAAGTGAGACAATCTCTGCCCCCAAGGTACTTATGTTCTAATAGAAGGAGACAAAGCCTGCTGGGGCAGCTGGGCCTGAGAAGTCAGAGGCTCTGCTTGCCTGGAGCCTTGAGGGTGGTCCTTTGATATACTGCAGAGAAGATGAAATCTGAAGGGTTAGGAGCACCAGGAGGGAGGGAGCAGCACTGCCTGGTTACTAAGCTGGAGATGGTGAGGCCCTTAAACTGAACCTCTCGACAGATTGAGAAGCCGCCATGGCCTGCAAATCTGTACTCCGATGCAATCCCCAATTGTTGTCCCTCTACTGGTTCATTATTATGGCCTTTCATAATACCAGCTCATTTATTTAGCACTTGCATACTTGCAAAGCTCTTTAGTTACATATATTAGTTCCATTTGGTAATTTTCTATCTTTCTTTCAGGACCCTCACCATTGAGTGAGATGGTGAAGCTCTCTCATGGAATCTGGATCCTGGCCTTTCTGTGAGTTAAGTGGGATGAATGGGCGTGGGGACCTTTCCGCATGGCTCAGGGCTTCTGATTGACAGCTAGGCCTAAGTTTCAAGTTACTAAAATCACCTGAACCGTGTCCTCGCTAAAGAAGGATAAAAGTGTTTTTAAGAGTTGGCATTGGCTAAATTGTACCTGGGGTAGTAGATTTCTGCCTTTAGATTGTGAGCCTGGACTCCACCAATGAGAGTAGAAGGTCAGTGGTGGTGTGGGGGTTGTTTGCATTAGGGTATAAAGCTAAGTTCTGCCCTCTGGGTGCTGCCTCTTCCTACCAATTGTCTATCAGTTCGGAGACCACCCTTTCTTGTGAGATTATAATAAAGAAGTTTTCTGTTTCTACCTCGAAAAACCTCTGATTCCTTTAATTAATAACTGGTGGGTGATCTCACCCCACACACCATGTATTGAAAAATGTCCACCATGGGATTAGACATTATTCACCAAAGCATATGGATGATGACTAGTCTTCAACAACCACCCAAACCATCAACAAGCATTTTTAAACACCCACTATGTGCCAGATGCCTGGGGTACAAACGGGTGAAACATCCCTGAGTTGGAGGACATTTCCTTCCATGATAAATACAATAAAACCCCAGCAGAGAGGGAGACTTTCTGGATGAGAAAGTTCTCTGGATAGTCGAGGGTTTAATAAGGAAGGGGGTAAGGGAGGGAGGGAGGGAGAAAACAAACCTTTATATGCCACCTACTATGTGCCAAGCACTGTGCTAAGAACTTTACAAACATTATCTCATTTAATCTTCACGCCAGCTCTGGGAGGCAGCCCTTATTATTATCCCCATTTTATAGTTGAGGAAACTGAGACAAACAGAGGTGAAGTGACCTGCACAGGGTCAAACAGCTAGGGAGTATCTGAAGCCAGATTTGATCTCAGGTCTTCCTGACCCCAGGTCTGGTAGTCTGTGTACTGTGGTGTGCCACAGTGCCATCCCATCTATTTTGTATGTACCTTTTATGTGCTGATTTATAGATAGATGGAGGGATGGATAGATGGATGGATGGACAGATGAACAGATGGATACATATAGACAAAGGCAGATACTGTGCATTTCATCTGTGCCAGACACTGTGCTAAGACCTGAGGTACCAACAAAATCAACGTAACAATCCCTGCCCTCAATGAGCTAACATTCTAAAGGGGGAAGATAACACCTAAAAGAATTCTAGAGAGCAAGGAGCTGGGGTGGGGTTCACTGCTAGTGGGAGGCAGCCTGGTGTGGAAACACTTGGGAAATATCCCAGGAGCAGGGGTAACCATTCCCTCCACTTCTGCTAGATTTATGGTTAGTTTACAATCTTTATTTTTTACATAGTTTTCCTAGGTTATACAGTTTATACAGGTAGGATAATAAGGATACAGAAGCAAAAGTGAAGTTAATTAGATTTTCCTTGTCTTAGTTTAGGATTAAACTACATTCTTTTACTTCCCCTACTTTCCCTCTTTAACATATGCAAATTATGGAAATCAGTAGGTCTGGATTCTCGACCAGGACCAGACCCTAGATAAGCTTGAACTGGTTCAAGCTGTTTGGCCTCTCTAATTCCCCTGAGGCATGTATGTGCGTGAGTACAAGCCTCTGACCTCTCACCTGACCGACCTTGAGGCCTGGTTTCTGCTAAAGCTGGGGTGGGGTTGGGGGGGGAAGTACACCTTTAGTTCTGTGGAAACAAAACTCCTCCTCCCACTTCTTACACTATTGTGCTGTAAGAAATGGTAAGGGAGATGGCTTCCAAAAAACCTGGGAAGATTTGTACGAAGTGATTCAAAATGAAGGGAGCAAAACCAGCAGAAAAATTTAGGCAAGAACTGACACTATTATAAAGACAAACAACTTGAAAAGGCTTAGCCATTCTTCTCAACCCATGGGAAGTGCCAGAGGCTACCACAGAGAGAGCTGAGGGAGGGCTTCCAAGTGCCCCAGAGGCATTGTTTGGACATGGTTAATAGAGAAGTGGGCTTTCCTTGACTAAACATACTTGTAGCAAGTTTTGTCTTACTTGCTTTTTCCATGGCTGGGAAAGGGGAAAGTGAGAACAAGAGGATGTAAAACCGAAAATAAAACCTCATTTCAGAACAAAAGTAAACTCCTGGAGTGCAGGTACCGTTTTTTTTGTAGGTGAATAATAAATGCTCCCTGACTGACTGAGGCTTGGTATGAGCCCCAAAGTTGAGAAGTGAACAGCTCCAGGAAGACAATGTAGTATACATTATTATTTTTTTAAAAATCTATATTAAAATGAAGCCAACCACTCCCCAAAGGTAATGGCTGATCTTGGCTGCAAGGAAGCAGTGAGGAAATGCGGCTCTTTCATTTCCTTGGGATGGTGGGAGACTAGGGGTACACAATGCCTTATATACTGTCAAACCAGATCAAGGAATGTGTCAGTTGCTTTTGTTTCCCTTTTTGTCAGAGGCAAAGCTCACTGGGCAGTGGTACATCTGGAAATCATGGTGATGTAAAAGCAATAGGCAACCATAAAATGTTTAAGGCAAAAATATAATATTAAAATATAAAAATTACATAAAATCAATGAAAATCAGGGGAATTTAAATCCCGTTACCCAGTCTTTCAGAAAAGCACAACATCATAACTCTCAAGCTAGAAGGGTTCTCAGGGCCAATGGGTCAAACCCCTCACTTTATGGGGACCTGAGACCCAGGGAGGCTTGAAGGCTCATTTTTCAGGTTCAACTTTGTCATGGATTTAAAAGTTTGTTTTTTTTTAAGTATAGTATAAAACCAGATCAGAGAAAGTGTTTAGTGCTGTCTCTGTGTTTCCAACAATAAAATCAGCATCATGGTAGTTTACACTTATGAATAACTCACTCAGATCTAAATGTCAGGGAATACAGAATTCAACTTTTTCAAATTAACTCTCTGGTTTATTTAGAAAGACTAGTCTTTCCATTGGACCACTGTCTTGGGAAGATAAACTAAAGTCTAAAAGGTCAAGATATTTTTAAAAAAGTGAAAATAAACATGGTAGGAGAGGCCACATTTCAGGAGGATTGCCCCCCAGGCACCTCCCCTGTGGCTTTCCCCTGGCATACAACTTCTGTGATATACACATTCACAATTGTGTCCCAGACTCTGGACAAGTACTTGCACTAGCAGAGTTTGGGCTTTATTAACTATACTATAAACCTAATAAATACCATCCTCTGAAACTCAGTGGTCTAATGATTGATATTCTGCCTTCACCTCTGGAGAACTGATCAGTGGTCCTGGCCAACATCCCAAATTAAATTACTGTAATAGTCCTCAGCCATCCCTGGTGGCCTTCCAGCCAATCACCACAAACCACAAATGGAGCCCATTGAATGCTGTTGGCACCAGTGGGAAGGGGAGGCCCAGGAGTGCGCTGCCAAACAACTGATAGATTTGCAGTGCATGATTAGGACCCAAATGAACACAAGAGTGTGGAAATGAACAGCGCCCAGGCAGCCAGGCTTCTTAGGCAGTAGCCTCTTCTTTCAGGAGGGGTCTGCCCTCGTTTTCTTTGCAGGGCTCATTGTCCATAGCTCCCTGAATTGTTTTATCTGCCTTGACAAACAGGACATGGCATGACATCCCCTCTGGCGGGGATTGCTGATGTGGATAGACAGGAGGTACCTGGTGAGTGCTCATCCCATGGTGTCAGAGGACCCAGAGGGCATGAGAAGACTGATCAGCAGAAGTTACAAGGGTAGAATTCTAAGATTGACATAAGGGCAAATTTAATTCGAGCTACCCAGAGGAGGAAAGGACGCGGTGGCTTCTTCCTACATGGAGGACCACAAGAACATTCTTTAGTGGGTTGGTTGCAGAGGGCATGTTCCTTCAGGGATGACTTGGACTAGATCAGTGATGGAAAACTCAAATAGAAAGGGATCTCTGAAGGCCACATGTTGATGTAAAAACCACCATTTAACATTCTCTATAATACATTGTATTTTTATTTATTTTGTTAAGCATTTCCAAATTATGTTTTAATCTGATTCAGGCCCCACTCCAGAAGGCCACTTTGGGCCCATGAGTTTAACACCACTGGACTAGATGGTCCTTGAAATCACCTCTGAAATTCTGAGTTTTTTAATTCATTACCTATATACAGAGAGACATTAAAAATTCACACAGCTTTCTCCATCACATTTCATTGTCAAGAAACGTGATAGGAGGAAATGGATCTCATCTCCTTCCTATTAGGTCAATCCCTCACTACAATAAGTGTGTTGTTCTATTGTGTAATCTATATTCATGATTTTTCAAGGATATGAAAAAAAAGGGGGCTAAGCTTCTCCTAGGCATTGAACTCATAGGCAGGTGACAGCCACCACCTTTCAAATGTATTAGTCCTGAAAAATAGCTCAAATTCCATAGGATATAAAAAATAAGAAGCAAAAGCTAGAGAAATAACAAGGTCTCACAACCTGGAAAAAAAATGTATACGTGTGTCTTAGTGCTTGGTCAGCTCCCACACTTGTGCTGTGCCAGTAACCACTTCCAGAGAGCCGCTATATGGCTAATGTGAAACAAGACTTGAAGATGCTCCTTTAACTTGTGTCCCCAAATCCCAGCTCAACGTGAGCATGCCCCAACTTCCTCCTTTAGTTTCAACAGCATCCAGCCCTTTTCATTCACCCTCAGTGAAACAACTGGACTATTGTGTCCTGTCTGACATGCCACCACCCATCTCTGCCTGAAGGTTATTGGATTTCCACAGCAGTGATGTCACCCCTCCTCCCAACACACACACACACACACACACACGTCCTCTTTCAAGCATGGTAAAATCACCAAGGAGTAAAAATTTCAGTTACAATACAGGGGACAATTGCTGTCACTAAAAGCCACGATGACCAACTTTTGAAAGAATCAGGAACTCTGAGCAACACAATGACCAACGTTCTGAGGAGGAAACGAGATACCTGCCTCCTGATAGGGTGGTGATGGACTCATCAGGGTGCAGACCAAGATAGATCTGTTTTGGGTGTGGCAAATGGCCATGCTTATTTCTAAAGATCTAGGGGTTTTCTTTTTTTTCCCTCAATTGGGGAGGAGGGGAACATGAGGGGAAAAAAAATCTATATTGGTAACTGAAAACAAATGTATAAACAAGAAAAGAAAACTGGCAATGGCAGAAAATGAAAAGCAATTCCCATGTATCCCTAGACCATGGTCACTCCTCTGGGCCATCCTCTGTGCTTGGAATAGTTCATGCTCTGTCTGCCAAATCATAATCCTCCCCTCCTTCAGCATTCTCTGTTCATTCCATGTTTTCTACACTCTCCTTAAAAAAGGGTAAATGGAGTGAGGACGCTGCTCTCCAAACACTTCTGCCACATAACTCATTCCCTAGGAAATCCAGAACCAATAAACACATCCCCTCTGGGGTCCCTCCAGCCCCTCATTGAGGAGCCAAAGATCTGAGGAACAGTTATAACAGGGCAGCTTTCATCATGCCTGAATGTTCACTATAAACTACCAACATTTATGAAGCACCCATTGTATACCAGGCCCTGCATTAGGTGACAATGGTAGGAAGACAGAAATGGGACCCCGGCCACAGCCTAACAGTGTACACATCAAACAAACATGGAGGAAGACTGGAGCTCAGAGCTGTCCCCTTCTCCACACCTGAGAGTCTTACAGATTTGCTGGGAGCCCTAGAAGATGAAGTGACTAAAACAGCTTGTATGGGCCAGAGGCAGGACTCAAAGGGAGGTCTTCCTGGCTGGCTCTGTTGTCCAGACTATGGCCTCTCATATAAATAAGAGGCATTTTGTTCTGGAGAAGAGGCATTGAATGGTTTCTTTTTAACCCAATAAGATTGACTGGGGTCCACTAGGGCCTCAGAATCTGACCAAGTAAGTCATTCATTGTCTTCATGAGGACAATCTGAAAATGTGTGATGCTGTTTACAGATTTCTCGCTGCTTTTAATTACATATATTAGGCTCCTTGTTGGGTGGCAGTTCTACCCTCGGCTGCTGCCTTGGACCACACAGCTGCTCTGACCATGGCTCCCAAGAGCACTCAGATGTTTCTGATTAACACTGGTATTCTGGGTATGGAATTCTGACACCAGCCAAATGCTAAGATGTATGTTTCATTACTTTACATAGAAAGGAAAGGTGTGCTTCCATGCTGGTTGGCAGGGGACATCAATGCTTCCAAAAGGAGCATGATTTCAGCATGAAAGGGTGTGAACACAAGGAGTCCTAAACTATCTATTAAAAAAAGTCATTGAGCACCATCAAGTCACAGACCTAGAGCTAGAGAGGGCCTCAGATGGTGCCTAGAGTGGGGAGAGACTTGTCCAGGATCACACACATTGCAAGTGGCAGAGGCCAGGACTAAACCCAAGTCCTCAAGGATGCCTCTTTCATTTATCTCATAAAGCAAAAAAAGAGAAAAAGATATATATGTAGTATGTATGTATATCTGTATATGTGTGTATATATATATATATATATATATACACACACACATACATCTATCTCTATTTCTATCCCTATATCTCTATATTCATCTATATATATGTATATATATAGATACATAGATATATATAAAAATTGCTTTTTCTAACTGGCTTAGAGTTGGAAGTCACTCTGAGACCAACTAGTCCAAGCATGTATGAACATGAATTCACTACAAGACTCCCCCAAAAGTGGTCATTCAGCCTCCACTTGAAGATCCTAAGGGCCAGGGGACACCCTTCCTCTCAAAGACTCTAGCCAAAAAAAAAAAATCCCTATATTTGGTCCAACGGATGAAACTCACAGAAAAAAAACCATGTATGGATAAGCACAGCCAAGAAGAGATCTTGTTAGCCGTGCTGCCTAGACATGTTGGTGACTTCTCTCTCAGAAAGCATCAAAGGTACAGTGTGCCACCTTCTCCACACTAGGGACCAGGGAAATACCTTCCAGGACGTGTTCTCAGGGTCATTGTGGGACCATGCCCATCAGCCTTCTCCTTTCCTCCTAGGTCTCCACTCCCCACTCCCCTCATTATCATTCTCTGGCCCCAGTCTATATCTCCTGCTGTGATCAACTCCATTCCCAAATGCCTCAATTTCACCCCCACTTTTCAACTCTATCTAGCACCAACCTTGGCCTGAAACGGAAACTCAGCTGAGATGCTTATCTTTTCATGAAAAATAAAGGATAGATTTTTTTTCTCTTCCCCAGTCAGAGAATGAAAAACCTAAGATACTTAACCTAAGTAAAAAAAAAATTACTTTTTAGGCGATGGTATCTTAACTTAATTAAATCAGTATTTCTTAAGTATCTACTGTATCACCATGGATACATGTGATACAAAGACAAAATGCAAGCAGCCTACATTTTATCAAACAAACAAAATGGGTCTATATAAGGAATAGATACAAAGTGGTTTTAAGGTCATTTCAGCAGGAGGAGGGGGCAGGAGCCGCAAAGGAAAACAAAATCATGTCTTACCAACTCCATGGCCAAGGACTTACTTCTAGTTCCTTTTGCAGCAGTCCTTGAAGAAAACCCAGGCATCCGGCTTCTTCTTCTGTGTCCATGACAACACAAATCTGTTGTGAAATCTTGTCTAGGATTGAGGAGGGGGAGAAAGAGCAAGATATCAATACAATGAATGTAAAAACTCAATCTTTTGAACTCTACTTTCAACTCCCACAAATAAGCTGTTCAAAGAAATGGGGAAGGAGTCTTGTTTTCATACAACAGCAGGGACAGTAGGACTCTATGCTGTCAAGTTCTCAATTCTTTTCTTCCCATCAAGTCAGTAAATACATGTGATGTATAAGTACCCAGAGAGATGAGGAGATCTGGGAGAACATATGAAATGGAATGTCTTAGGGATGCCACTTTATCTAACTTGGAAAAAGCATTGAACTGGAAAGTCAAAAATAGAGCTTCTGATATAGCTATTTTTCACTTTAAGTCACCAGGCCTCTCCGGAACTCAGTTTCCTCCTATATAAAAAAGAGGTGGAGGAAGGGTAAAATAGGTGAATCCAAGGCACTCAGGATAGATGGCATCATAGAAATTACTGAGCTGGCAAACTCCTGATTCACTTTAACTGTCCCTGATAGATGCTCTTCTAGCATCTGCTGAAATATTTTTATTGATGGAGAATTCATTATCTAACAAGCCAATTAATTCAGTTTTTTGAAAGCACCAATTAGCTGTTTACATTGAACCAGATTCTGCCTCTAAACATCTAAGTCTACCCTGCGCAGAGACAGAGGACTTGGGAGTGGAAGACCTGAGTTCAAATCTCACCTCAGAGACTAACTAGGTATGTGACCCTGGAGATGTCACTAAACCTCTTTCAACCTGTGTTGGTAACCAAAAATGGGCTTCTTAGCACTTAGTCAACAAGTGCCCTTGACTAGTTTGGCTTTTTCCCCTGAACTGAATGCTGTTTGTATGTTGGGTTGGAGTAAGCTTGTCGGCCCCTTCACCTTGCTTCCCTTGCTTAAGCTGATGTAAAGAACCTGTGATTTCCCTGGCATACCTTATACACCCCCCCCCCCCCCCCCCCCCCCCCCCCCCCCCGCAGAAGCCGGATGGTTAAAAACAGCTTCCGTTGGAGCCAGAGGCTGCTACAGCTACAGCCACAGCCGAAGCTGAAGCAGGAGCTGCCGGTAGCAGAGCTGACCTAGGGGAGGAAGCTGAACAAGGACTTGAGGCCAATGGGTAATCTTTTTACCATAGAGGGGAAGCGTGTATATGATTTTGCTTTATACCATCATGCGTCTCTGTGGCCTCCTGGTTACTCTTGTGAGGCGTACTTATTGGGCCTGGAAGCTTTTGATCAATATATCAAAATGGGGTTGCTGGTTCGTGGGTTGGTTACTGTGGAGCCTAAATATTCGCTCTGATTCTTCTGCCTCCGGCGGTTCCGAACCTTTCAGACGTATATATACATGATCGTCTTTGAGATTATAAACTCTGCCCTCCCAATACAAACCTCAGTTTCCTCATCTATGAAATAAGGATGATAATGGCGCCTTCTTGCCAAGGTCCCGGAAGGATCGAATAAGACGAGCCTTTGCATAATGCTTTGCAAAACGTCAAGCACTACAGAAATACTAGGTATTATTGTCGTCCTCTGGAATGACACCAAATTATAACAACACGCGTGTGTTCTTAGCCCATCGTGGTGGGGGGTCTGTGGATGGATTTGGGGGGGGGGTCCATGAACTTAGATGGGGGAAAAAGGGCATCTTTATTTTCACTAAACTCTAGCCAAAATTTAGTGTTTCCTTCTATTATGTTTTTAAAAAGAAAAAAAGACCTAATTCTGAGAAGGGGTCCACAGGCTTCACCGGACTGCCATCACGAGGGTCTAGGACCCACAAAAAAGGTGAAGACGTCGAATCCGCTGGCCACAAAACAACCCTTCTATTATTCATAACAGCTATGGGACTTCTCAAGTCTTCTCTTCTCCAGACAAAATAACCCAACTGTCTTCAATCTGTCATGCTGAGGAGGGATTAACATTGTTCTGCTTGGCCTCAGAGGGCAGAACCAGCAAGTGGTGCACATGGACATCACATGGATTTGTTGTGCTTGGCTATGCATCTCTCTGCGGCAGCTAGGTGGCACAATGGACAGAGCACCAGGCCTGGAGTCAGGAAGAGTCATCTTTGTGAGATCAAATCTGGTCTTAGATACTTAGTAGCTATGTGACTCTCGGCAAGTCACTTCACCCTGTTTGCCTCAGTTTCCTCATTTGCAAAATGAACTGGAGAAGGCCATAGCAAACTACTTCAGTTTCTTTGCCAAGAAAACCCCAAATGGGGTTAGAAAGAGTTAGACATGACTGAACAACATGTACATCTGTTAGAAGGATTGTGCCCCCCCCCTTTTATCTGGGGTATATGGATGGGTAGGACAAGGAATGGAGAGGATCTGGGAAGTGGGGAGCTGTCATATTGGAGAGGGAGGGAGGGGAAGGGAAGAGAGGGAGAGAGGGAGGGAGACAGAGCAAGAGAGCGAGAGAGGATATAAAGGATTATTGACTCAATTTTCAAAATGCCCAGAAGGGAATAGCAGGACAATCAGAGGGAAACACAGACAAGTAGGACAGCTTTGAAAAGCAATATGTTGAATTTATTATTAAGCTGTAGGCAATAAATTTATGGTTTCACATATGTTCTCCTTTTATATGGAAATGTATGTCTGTCTGTCTCTCTCTTTCTCTTCCTTTCTCTCTCTCCCTCCCTCTCTCTTTCTCTCTCTCTCTCTCAAATTCTAAATTAATCAAAAAAAATGAGAAAAATAACCAAGTGCTGCGCAGATGATTTTGCCTTGAACACACACCCTAGAGGTGGATCTGGAGGCACAATACCACTCTGGGGTAGAACTCAGGCCTAGAAGGAGTTGGGGCTCCCAGAAAGGAAATGAGAGGATCCCAACACAAATGACTTCAAAGAAGAATCTAAGGCTCCAGAGCTGCCCAGGAAAATGGCCAACTTCTGCTTCAGGCTGGAGGAGCAAGAGCAGGTAACTAAGAAGGGATTTTCTGAAAGAATGTGAAAATCCATTGAGAAGAATGTCAGGAATGACAGGACCCAGATCACATGCCCTTTGATCTATGCCCGAGGCAGGAGAAAGGTCAAAAGAGACCAGGCCTATGGCAGCCCAGGACTGGAAGGACAGGAACCCAGGTCTTCATTTGCTTTGATTTTCTCTCTGACAAAGGAAATGTTGCTGCAGGCTGGAAATAACAGAGGAGAGAGAGCTAGCAGAGAATCAATGAAGTCGGTGAGGTGATGCCCAGGCATCCAAGCCCAGAGAAACAGCATCCCAGGACATGGAAAGAACTGGCCAAGGTGACTACTGAGGTCCCGACAAGGATCTTGGAGGAATCATGGAGGAGAGAAGAAGGGAGATGCCTCAGGTCTAGAAACAATTAAATATTCCCTTTTTTAAAAGAGAGAACGATGAAAAGGATTCTTCCAACTACAATCCAGGGACTCTGACTTAAATTTTTGGCAAAATTCAATAATACTCTATGGAAAAGATTTTGTGAAAACTCAGAAAAGAAAGCAATGATCCCTCCAACCCAGCATGGGTTCACTAAGATGATGTCATGCCAAGACAACCTCAATGCCTTTTTGAGAAGGTAACTAAACTGGAAAATAAGGGCAATGTTGTACACAGAACTGGATTTCCCCAAGGCATCTATCAAAGTCTCTACTTATACTCATGCATACAAGATCAGAGAGAGGTAGGTTTTTCTCCTCCCCACGTGATGGTTCCTTCTCCATCTCCTCTGTATCATACCCTCTAACTTCAGTTGTCTCTCAGGGGTCTGTCCTGCATTCTTTTCTCTTCTCCTCTTACACTCCTCCTATACTACTCAACTTGGGAATCTCATCAGCTCCCACAAATTTAACTAGAATCTCTATGCTACTGATTGTCAAGTCTACCTTTTCTGCCCCAATCTCTCTGCTGACCTCCAATCTCACATCTCCAACTGCCTTTCAAACATCTCTATCTGGATGTCCATTGGACATCTTAAACTCAATGTGTCCAAAACAGAACTCACTGTCTTTTCCCCAAAACCCTCCCCTCCTTCCTTATTACTGTAGAGAGCACCCCTATCCTCCCAGTCTCTCAGGCTCACAATCGAGGAGTCATCCTGGATTCCTCACTGTCTCTCACTCCCCCGCCCCCATATCCAATATGGTGCCAAGGTTCGTTGATTTCACCTCTGCAGCATTTCTTGAATGTGCCTCCCTTCTTTCCTCTGAGAACAGGGGCTGGCAGGTCTGCCTACCTCAAGTGTCTGCCCACTCTAATCCAGCCTCCATTGAGCTGCCAAAGTGATTTTCCTAAAGGAAGCTCTGACTATTCCCCTATTCAATAAACCCCTATCTCTCCCTATCACCTCCAAGATCAAATATATAATTCACTGACTGGCATTCAAAGCCCTTCATAGCCCCCTCCCTCACTTCTCAGTTTTCTTACACCTTACTCCCTAATACATACTCTTCAGTCCAGTGACACCAGCCTCTTGACTATTCCACAAACAAGATACTCCATACTCCATCTCTCTCTGCTCAGGGAACTTTCTCTAGCTGTCCTCCAATTCTGGAATGCTCTCCTCCCCCTCCCTCCAATCTGACTGCTGACCTCCCTGGCTTCCTTTAGGTCCCAATTAAAATCCCACCTTTTACAGGATGCCTTCCCCAACCACTCTTAATTCCAGTGCTCTCTGTTCACCATTTCCTATTTTTCCTGTATATAACTTGCTTTTCATATATTTGCTAGTATCCTATCTCCCCCATTAGACCATAAGCTCCTTGAGGGCAGGGCTTCCTTTTGCCTCTTTTTGTATCCCCAGCGTTTAGCACAGTGACTGGCACAAAGCAGATACTTAATAAATGTTGATTGACTGATTGACTGAGGTAGGCAAGGTATCAGAATGGTGACGATGAACTGGCTGAAAGAAAAAGCACCAAAAAATGGGGATTGGTCTTAACCTGGAAGCGAAGTCTACGATGAAATGGCCTTGGGCTTCTGCCTTGATCCTGTTCAATGCAATATTTTTGAAGGTATAGATAGTATGTTTGTCAATTTTACAAATAACACCAAGCTTCCAGAGGTTGCTCTAACACCCTCTGATTGCATCTGGCGATATAATCAAGATCCAAGAACTTCTGGACCAATTAAAATGATGGGCCAAACCTAATGTGATGGAACCAAATTATCAGCTTCCTTCCACATGAGACCATGAATACAGAATGAGGGAGGGGCACGTCTCATGTCTTTGAGCTCTAAAATCATGACATCCTGGACCTAGAGATGGAAGGCGCTTCAGAGGCCAGTGAGTCTATAGCCTTCATCTGACAGATAAAGAAACTTAGGTCCACAAGGTGAACTCTTCAAGTGTTAGGGGTATTATCTGAACCTGGGGGCTCTTAGCACGACACCATGATAGAAGACTGAAACACAAGGCCACCATGAGTCAGTGGTGTGATAGGGCAGTAGGAAAAGCTAATGAGCTTTTAGGCTCCATTAATGAAGAAATTAAAGATATTTATTAAGCAGTTATTGTGGCCAAGCACTAGAGTTACAAAGGGAAAAGCATAACAGCCCCTCGCTCAAGGAGCTTACATTCAAATTGGAGGAAAATGAGCTTCTATAGCTTACCCTGGGTCACCCTGCAGGAGAGCAGTGGCCAGGGAGGATGAGCAGGCCCTTAATGGAATCAATTGACCCACCCTTTCCAACAATGTAATAATTCCAGAGCTAGAAACTAGGGAGAGACACATGCAATCTGACTCTCTCTGGATCCTTGATCATCCAAAATTCTTAAGTCTCATGACTCGATAACTTCAACATAATTTTAAACATCCTTATGTCTAGGCTAAAATACCTAGGATTTTAGCAGCCTCTCTCAGGGAGAATTAGTTAACAGAAAATTATTGGCACAATGCCAGGGACTCTGCTGAAAGAGACAGAGAAAGATAAAAATAGGCCCTGCCTTCAACAAGTTCCCACTCTAATTGGGGAGCCTCACAAATAACTAGATATATACCAGAAGTAAATATACTGTTTGTATATATGTATGCATGTGTATATGTACACACACACAGAATGTCACAAAAGTCTTTGTGTAGTTTTAAGCTACTAAAACTTTTCTTTTTTCCCCATACAGACAGAAAGACAGAGAAAAAGAGGAAGGGAGGGGAGGCAGAGAAACAGAAACAAACGGATACAAAGAGGGAAAGAAGGAGGGAGAATGGAGAGAGGGAGAGAGAGAGGTGGGGAGTGGGGAGGAGAGAAGGGAGAGGGGGAGAGAGGGAGAGGATGAAGATCATCTGAAAAGAGAAGGCAATGGGAGCTCACTGAGTTTTGGTGACTAGCATATATATTGTATTCCAGATAAGGATACAGAAAGGTTTGACTTGGGGAGGAAGAGCCTAGTGATGTGGTTCCTTTCCAGCTCACTTAGTATTTTCTGGGTATCCTTGGTCATGGCCACACACTGGATCAATGTCTTCATGGAATGAGCTATAACAGTTTCCTTACGAATCATTTGCAACCGGAAAATGTGGGGCCCCACTGATTGAGGAAGGGCTGAAAAAACTTTAGTATATAAGCATAATAGAATTTTACTTTGAACAATGAATTGAGGATTCCAAGAAACAAGGGAAGGCTTCTAAGACCTGACAGAGAGTGAAGAAAGCAGAAACAGGAATGCAAAATACATGATGACAACAAGAAATTGGAAAAGACAAAAAAAGAGGGGGAAAAGACAATGGAATTGGCATAACCAAGTTTAGCCCTGAGAGAGACAAGAAAATGTACCTCCCTTCCTTCTTTGCAGAGATAAAGGCCCAGAGACATGGATGTGGTAAGAAATGGTTGATGTGCTGATTAGTTTTACTAAACTGCTTTTCATCCCTTTTATTTCATTTGTGTAATAAGGGATGACTCCCTGGGTGGGGGAGGGGGACATATATCTGGGAATAAAAGTGACATAAGAACAAAAGTTTTCAATAAAATGATTTTTTTTTCACTTTAAGAAAATCTAGGAACTCATAAATAAATGAATGACAAGACAGTGTGCTAAGCACTGGAGATTCAAATACTCAAAGCGGGCCAATCCCTGTCTTCAAAACTAGCACATTCAGAAGATGTGACCAAAGGGGGTCAATTTTAAATCTATTTCAAAACAATTTTACTAATTTCTCTCCTTAAAGTTATTATTCAGTCTCTCAGCTCTGTGTTTCTGTTCTGGGAAGGCTCAGGGATGGTGAGTCGAGTCATGCAGCCATTGATTGGATGGTAATGTTGATTTGCTTATCATTCCCAGAGCAAGAGGTGGTGGAGGGGGGAAGGGAAGGCATGAAGAACCTCATCTAACCCTAACTGACATGGCAGGAAGAGGGCAAAAGAGCCTCAGGCTAGAATGCTTCAGGAATGGCAAAAGAAATAAAGGCGTGGATGTGGTGGAGATATTAACACCATAAGAAACGCTCAAACAAACTCCAAGCATAAAGAATTCCAAAAAGCATGGGAAGGCTAAAAAAAAAAAACGGATGTAAAATGAGCAGAAATAGGACAATAAACAACAATACTGAAATTAAAAACAGACAACAGAAACTGAGTGTAGTGAAACTCTAGTGACCCCTTATATTGTGTGACAAAGTAGAGATGAAGAAGAGGGAGATGGGAAAAACCACTGGACCTCACCAAAGAGATTCGAAAGAGATTAATGGCAAAGCTAAAACAATGTTAAAAAGCACTCCGGGAATCAATTTTCAAGATCTCTCAAAGTGGGAAAGACTTCCTAAAGATAGAAAAAAACTCGCTTGCATTACAATGACCAAAAGAGGCAAACAAGACAACCTCAGCAGCCATTCAGCCCAAATGACAACATTCTCATCTCTATAAAATTTCTCAGATAATAGCCTATTCATACATCACATAAAAATTGATGATAGGGAACAGGCAGGCTCCAGAGACAATTTTCTACAAGAGACTACATCTTCATAGTCATATAAGGGAGTGGGTGTAAAGAATACAACATCCTACTCTGTCTATTGTTTGTTGATTACAGAAAAGCATTTGACTCAGTAGAGCCTGGAGGGCTCTCCTCAAACTAGGTGTCTTAAATCTTAAATCATAAAAATCTTCAAAAATTCCAAGACAGATGAGACCACAGGAATAACTCTGTTCAACAACCCACACAGTATCAGTGACATGGGAGGCACTAGACAGCAGGACATATGCTCACCAAATGTGTTCGGCAGCATCTGGAAATACCCGTTGTGAAAATGTCCATTATGCAAAATGCAAAGGCTCTTGAAAAAGGCCTTGATGAAGAGTTTCTCCAGATACCAACAGCTCAATATTATCCACAAACAAGAACTAAGCAAAGGTCTCCTCAATGAAACCCCTGGTCATTCAAATGCGAACAATACCACTTTCTTCACAGGAAAAACAAAGTGGATGAAAAGCTCCTATTACTCCAATCATAGCACTCAGTTTGATGGCTAACCAAGTGGGTTGGTCCATCAGGACTTGGATCTTACACTGGCAGCACTAACAGACAATAAACTGGGCTGGGAAGTATAAGGATGAGGATGGACTTGATCATATTTGGGAAACTACACAGCTTATCCCATGATCCCAAACAGAGAATACT
Organism: Trichosurus vulpecula; assembly: GCF_011100635.1. Taxonomy (NCBI): domain Eukaryota; kingdom Metazoa; phylum Chordata; class Mammalia; order Diprotodontia; family Phalangeridae; genus Trichosurus; species Trichosurus vulpecula. Next base: position 9,665,094 of record NC_050577.1, read on the forward strand.
ATGCAAATCTGGTTTATACTTCTCCAACCAAAGAAAAGCTCATTATCCCTAACCTTTATTTTCTACCTCTGAATTCATTCTTTGTCTAAAATAAACTGTGAAGTAGAACACTGTAAAATGATTCCTGAAAATCCCTGGTCTACGTACATAACGTGTACCCTCAGAGCACTGGGTAGGATGCCTAGAGTGGCTGACTGTCCTCTGGCATAGAGACCATCTATAATCAGAGGCTCCACATCTTGGCCAATGGTGCTACAATGTCACCTTTGGGGTCCTCAGATGGATGACACTCTTGCGATAATGATTTCTATCCAACGAATCAATTAGGACAAGAAAACATATCCTGCTTAACCTGGTAACTTAAAACAGTTGGTCTGTTTCAAAAACAAGGGTGTGAGGTGGAGACCTCACCTCTATCTCCCTTTATTTAGTTCTCGCTCCCAATACCTTCTATTAATCGGTCAATGAAGAAGGATATCTCAGCCACCAACCATATGCAAGCTAGGCAATAGATACAAATGTATCCATTCTTGGCCCTAGTGGAAAAGAACACGGATACACAGTTCTATATATAACACATACAATGTAAATGAAAGGCAAGGGTTGGGGAGGAGGGGCAGGGAAAGGAGGGGAGGAGGGCCTAGCTGCTAAACAGAGGTGGAAAGGCTTCATGGAGGGGGTTGTGCTTCAGCTAAGCGTGGATTCTAAGAGGCTAAAATGAAGAGGCAGAGCACCCCAGGCATGGCACAGCCTGTACAAAGTATGGAGACAAGAAATAGACTGTTATGTGAAAAGCTGGGTTGAGCTACAGAGTACCTAAAGGAGATAAACGTATAGTAAATGTGGCAATAGAGATTAGAGCTGGCCTCTGAAAGCCTTGGAATGACAAAGGAGCCTGTTCTTAGTCCTAAAGGCAAATGGGAGCCATGGAAGTTGTTTCAACAATCCGGCTAGCAGCTGTTGTGGGGTGAAAGACCAACATGAGCCCAACAACAAGCATGCTGCCGAAGCCCAGGTTCTTTTGATCTGCTTTACTAAGGAAAGCAATGGTTAAGGGGTTAACAAGCTTACTTTAATCGGGCATATAAATACCGTTCACTTAGTTCAGGGGAAAAAACCGGCACCCTGAACTTCAGGACAAAATACAAACAAATTACAAACATCAACAGACAGACCAAATACAACTCATAGCTACCAATATCTAGGTTCAGCCCGGGAGTTCAAAACAAGGGCTGGCCCAGAGTCACACGCGCCACCACGGCTGTGGGTAAGAGCTCCAAAAAATAGAAAGTCAACCCCTGGTTTTATATCTTTTTCAGGGTCAAGGGTGAGTCACACATGCGACTCACCCACGTGACCTAGAATCGTCACAAAGAGGCGACTTAAACTCACGTGGTCTAAAAGCCTCTGATGTCCCAAACATGTCACTCAAACCCATGTGTAAACTAGACCCTCCCCTGAGGCAAGGAGGTCACCAAGGACTCCCAATCTAATCAAGGAAACAAAGGCCAAACTCTTCAAGGGCACTTGGTTGAACTGAGTGCTAACAGCCCATTTTGATTGCCAACACAGAAGTTTATTGAATGGAGGAGTAGCACCATCAGATGTGTGCTTTAAGAATATATCTCTGGCTGGCAGCTGAGCAGAGGACAGACTGGCATGGTGCTCTAGGAGAAAGAAGAACCACTGTTGTCGCAACCCCATTATCACTAGAGCGAGGTTCTAATTAGTCAGAGGAATGAATCCTCTGAAGTGGTCACATTTTTCAAATTTATACTGCACTGGGTTAGAACAAATGATCATCTTTTACATAATTATAACTTCATCTAGTGTGAATGCAAATCCATGCAGTCACTCCAGGGGAGTTATCATTTGCCCTACTTGGGACATGGCTATCCATTAATCCATAGTCCTTCCCTCTGGTCATTCTAACACTTGCTCTATATAGCAAAAGGAAACCTGCCATTGATGGTGGTCTGGGGAATATGCCACAGGTGAAAGATTCTAGACCGCTGCACCTCTAAAGCCCAGCAGAAGCTGGTCATATGCATTCTTCAGTTGGCAAGTTCATGGGCTCTGGGGGTCTCTGAGGTTAATGAAGGACTCAACCTCCATCCCAGGGCCCTCCTCTCTTCCCCTGGTGCTCTACCCATGAATAAAAAAAATGCTTGTTAGACTTTCTGGGGAGTGGGAACTCATGGGAACTCAGGCTTCCATTGCCATGCTGTTGTTTTCTTCCCACACATCTAAAAAGTCTAACACAAGAATTCAGCATCTGTTCAAGAAAGGCTGGAGGCTAAATCAACAGTGATTTTACAAATTGGGAAACAACCTCAAGACTGTCCTGGCACCATTTCAGGAGGAAACCTCCATGGGACCTTTCTCTCTGATTACTCAAGTCAGCCTCTCTCACTTCGAATATGTGGAGGAAAGGGCATCAGAGGGAAGGTCTACAGCAAGGCAAGGAAGCTTCTCGAGGAGATGCCAAGGAGGGAATTTCCTCCTCTGGGAATTCTTTATCCCTGTGGCCTCGCAGTTCCCATCCAGCTCCCTCATATTTTGTATATACGTATATGCCAATGTCTTGATCCCCCAGGTAGAACATAAGCTCCTGGAGGTCAGGGGCTGCTCTGGTTTATTTGCAAATGCTTAAGACTGAATGATCAATGCTGGCTCTAACAAAGGTCAATGGTAACTGAACTGACAGAAAACAAGTGAAACAGAATTCTACCCTGACGTCTAGGATCTGGGATGTACAGAATACTCCATCATCAGAGAAGCCAAAACTACAACTCATCTGTGTGGCATTTAGAAGCATATGAAGTGCTTTCCTCATCACAGCCCAGTGGAGTTGATAGAATAAATACCCTTTGGTCCATTTTACAAGTGGAAAAACAAAGGCTGAGAGAGACCATGCGACTGAGCTCCCCCATCCAGTGGCTGGCAGAGACAGGATTTGAACCCAAAGTCCCGATCAAAGTTCGAACACACTCTTTGAACTCTGATCAGGACACATGGAAAAATGAGGAAGTTGTGTCCCTCAGATGACAGCAAGTCTCATTTTAACCAGCCAAACACTCACAGGAACTGTTCCTCAGAGAGAGGCAGTGTTTGAGTTTTAGGTGAATAAAACCCTGCATCTGGGATTTCGTTGGCATGAGGGAACTCTAAGGTGAAAAATCTCCTCTCCCACAGCAGGCTGGCACCTTCTCTGCAATTTGCCTGAGGCCCCAAGAAGGTCAACCTTCCCAGGGTCACCCAGCCAGGATGTGGCAGAGATGGGACTGAATGTGAAAAAGAAATTTGGAACAAAAGCCTAGCCCAGCACTCTCATTTCACTATATTGACAGCTGTTACCTGAGCATTAATGCCCAATTCAGAAGATACTGAGGTTTTACAATTTCTATTAACATTCTATGCATTGGGGAAGAGGAGTATTCAGAAAAGAGCATCATCCCCACCCTCCCACTGCCTCCCACATGGGAGAATCTATAAGGAAACCTGCCGACAAGGTACCCACAGGGAACACGGGAATGGGATGAATCCAAGCAGTATCTCTAAAAATAAAAAAAAGGAGTTTTTACAAAGGACTAATTCAGACAAGAAGGATGAGATGGACCAATTGAGCCACAAGCATTTATTAAGCATCCACTATTTGCCAAGTACAGTTATAGATGTTGGGAATACAAAGACCAAAATGAAACGTTCCACTTCTCAGTGATCTATGGCGGAGGCAGAACAAACTGTGCCCAGATACGTGGATGCACAAGATACACAAAGCCCTTTGGCGGAGGGGACTGAAGCCTCTACTGCTAGGGCAGGAAAGGCTCCGGCAGGGCAGGGCCCAGAAGGACCCCAAGGTTTCCAACTGAACTTGGAAGTCTAGAAGGAAACGACTGCTCTTAGCCAAAGAAGGAAACGGGAGAATGCAGGGAGTGGCTATTGAGGAGAGGCAGGGAGAAAGAGCTCTGTTCTGGATGATGCCACAGAGGAAGGATGTGGGGAAGGACACAAGACCAGGATCTAGCTAGGTGCATCCCATCCACCCCTTCACCTCGACTCATGTTATCAAGTACCTTCCCACATAGACTGGGGTCACAACGAACTCACAGAGTTGTAGAAAAAGCCATGATTCATTATTGAGAGGAGAAAAGTCCTTTGAAGTTTAACTTGAAACTTAACAAAAAATGTACAATTAATAGTAGGTGGCATTATTATATACTGATAGCTCAAAGCTATCAAAGAGCGTACATATTGTTGTAAATTCTCACTAATTCTCCCAGCACTCCCAAGGGCTGTATACTGGGCCACCACTATCTCTCCTTTATGAACAAAACAACTTGGGCATGAGGCAATTAGGTAAGCAGCCCATGATCATAGGGAGAATCAGCAGTAGGTCAGAAACTGGAAGCACAGGGGCCAAATTCTGAGCTCAAGCTTGACTAGTATCTCACTACCACTCTGTAAGGAGTAACACCATCTGAACTTGAAAATGTGGCCTCTTTTTGGCCTTTCTATGCTAACCATTTATTTCATTATTCTCTTCATATCCCCAAGACTCCAGCACATGCTCGGGAGTTAGGACCCTAGGCCCATCTTGCTTGGTGGGGGCCTGTGGAGAACTTGACATTACTGCAAAGGCCTTTGGGTAGACGGGTATTATTAACCTGAAGAAACTATGGAGAAACATGTTCCCATGGGAAAGAATGTTCTCCCTAGGCGAGAAAATGAAAGTGATTCTGTTCCAAGACCTTGTTTCTAAAACAATTCAACTTCAGTTAAAGTGTCCCTTCCAAAAAAAAATAAAAAAAAAATAAAGTGTCCCTTTTTCAGCCTCCTTACATTCCCAGAATTGTATTATCCGCTCCCCACTTTTCTTTCCCCCCTGGACCACTCCCAACTCATACTTTGTCTCTGCAGACCAGCTGTAAGAGGACTGGCCATGCAGCCATTCTCCATGGGCAGAAGAATGTGCCTGGGAGACCTGCACCCATGATTGCACTCCAGGTTCCTTCAGGGCATCACAAGTAACAAAAGTGCCTTGGCTAAACCAGGAAAATGCAGAAGCAAAAGTGAAATCTTAGACAATGTTTAATGAACATCCCACTGATTGACTGATATACTCTAGCTTAACCACCATAAACACCCTGTAACACAGGATGGGCAGGCACTCTTTACTTCCATTATGCAGACAAGGAGATTGAGTCAGCAATGTCATTAAGCTACTGGCCCAAGACCAGAAAACTAGTATGTGGAAGAACTGGGACTTGAACCTGGCTCTGGAATCAAAGGACCTGGGTTCAAATCCTGTCTCTGATGCTTACCACATGTGTGACCTTGAACAAGTCTCCTAACCTCCCAGAGGTCCAGGTCACTCAACTGTAAAGTGAGGGGGAGGGGCCAGATGGCCCAAGATCCAGTAGCTCTAGGTCTGAGATCCTATAGTCTCCTAATTCCTACGCCCTCCCACCCAGGATTCTTTCCACTAAACTGCCATGACTGAGAATCCCCACTTCCCTCCCACCACCATTCTTGCTCTTAGCATGATATGTCAGCTACATACAGAAACATCTGCACTAAGTTGTAGGGAATTTTTGCTGTCAAGGAACTTACAGGCTTTAAAAAGGAGACACAGAAAATACTCCAGTGAAGAGACTCCAACCTAAAGCAATTTTGTAAATAAACACAAAAGGAAGGTTTGTCAAAGGGGGAGCTCATCATCATGCAGTCTGGGAAGCAAAGGGTGGGCTTAGAGCCCGTCCCAGGGTGCTAACAGCATCTCCATGCCTTCTGAACATGCATGTGTGGTGGGAGGGAGGGATGTTCAGGAACCCCAAGGGTCCCCAGCCATTTGGCTGCTTTACTCTTGAAGCAGCGGGCAGTGGCCAATGGCCAGAGGAGGCATAACAATTCCAATCATGTTCTCCACACCAAAGAATGCCCCACACCATCACTTGGGGCTTGAAAGGGCTGCATCTGACACCTTCCTTTGAAACTGTCTCAAGTTTCAGTCAAGTGTCAAGATAAAGGCATGTCTTTTCTAGGCTCTTGGGCCATTACTCTCACAGACTAGATCTACAAAGCCGAGCCCCTCTTCGGCTCTAACACATGAACCAGCAATCACGTGTTCCCATCCCATGGAAAAATTCCAGCCTTGCTCTCAGTAGAGAACATGAGAGGTGTGAAGAATCTACAAGTTCAGGAAGTTGGCCAGAAAGCTGACCTTCCTTCCATGCTCTGAGAGACACTCTTCTCCCTGAGCCTGGGATGTTGGCCCCATCTTTCAGAGCACACAAGTGGTTTTTAATTCCTCCAAGGATTAGGAAGCAAAGGTCATGGTTGCTTTTAAGGCCAACTTCACAGGGACATAATATTGATAACATTCCCAATCTATAAGCTCCTTCTCTAGCCTGGCACAGTTCAAGGGCATTTTAATTCAGAGCAAGTAAAGTCCAGATTTGTGCTTTTGACAGTGAGATTCCATGGGGGCCCCATGAGTGACCAGGATGATGCCAGCACTAGACATAAAAGACGCACTGAGCACTTTCAATGAGTCCTTTAAATCAGTGGGCAAACAATCCAGAAATCTGTCTTCAATTTCCTCCCAAACCTCTCCTACTATGAGATTCTTCCATCAGACTTTATTGGCCAACATGGTGACTTACCAAGCTAAAACATCTCTATCCCTAGCTGAGAAAGAAACAATCACCAAAGTCCAAATTCAGCTCAGATGCTCCAAAGTCTAATCTCTTTGCAATGTGTGAAGAATATCTTCTTTCCTCCCCTTGAAGGATTCTGGAGCACTTTCTGCTGAGTACTATATGTCTACACCACTGTCTTAAAGCTAGTGTTAATTTTCTAATAACAGACACTTAAAATTGGCATTCCCGAGATGAGAAGAAAAAAACAACTGGAGACACCATTTTGGATCTTAGGGGCATCTAGCTTAGACCCAGCCATACAAAGAGACCCAATGTGCCCTAAGTGGTTTGAAAGAGAAAACAATCTGGGGAAGAAAAGAGAAAGCAAACAGTGAATGAGGGAAAAGAGACCAATAAATGACAGACAGCTGCCCGGCAGCCAAACAAAGATGCTCAATTTCAGATTTGTGAGAAAAATAGATGTTTGTGCTGCCTGGACTGGAAATGAAGGGTCAGAGAGTTTGATGGAGACAGCAGGAGATCCCAGAATCTGCATGTTTCAACTAGAAGGCCAAAGCATTCTCGCCCCAAGGGCACTGGGACTCAGGCAGATTCTTTGAGGATGTTTTCTATGATCAGATCTTGACTACATTTTTTAAATGAGTCACTGTATGGAGGATGAGCTTTCCTGTACTCAGAAAGTCAGAGCAAAAAGCAGACAGATATGTGCCACCTTGTCTCCTGCACAAGTTTGTACCTGTTTCAATATTACTATTTTCCACATTTATAATGCCTTACTTTCTTTTTAACCTTTCATAATATGTGATCTAGTCTATCTCTTCATCTATCTCTGTCTCTCTGTCTACCTCTGTCCCTCTGTGTGTGTCTCTGTCTCTCTTTCATCTCTCTCTGTCTGTCTCTCTTACTTCATTTCTCTGTCTCTGTCTCCCTCTGGGTCTGTCTGTGTGTGTCTCCCCACCCCCCACTCCCAAGGGGAACAAATAGCTGAGAAAGGCAAGTTTCTAAAGTGACTCATCAAGATATTTACAAGTCCCATTCTCTACTTCTGAGCATAAATGGTATGTTTTTATTTTCCTTACCTACACCAAAGTTTGGAGGAGCTGCTGGATTAGGGGCCATCGAGTCTTAGCTGTAAGCACTCTCTCTCTTACTGTTTTGGGAACTCTGTAGCTACTGACATGCATCAGCTAGACTTGCTTTAGAATAAGGGGGAAAAGCATATCTACAAAATATTCAATAATAACATTAGTTCCCACTTCCCAGGACCATAGTCCTGTGATGATGTACCAATATTATTCCTACTGTAAAGCTGAGGAAATTACGGCTCAAAGAAAGATAGCCACTTGGATCTGGCACAACTAACCCCGTGTTAAACACCTACTATGTGCCAGGTACAAAGAATACAAAGAAAAGCCCAAACCAGCCCCATCCTCTACGAGTTCACATATCAATGGGCTAAGAGAAGATGCCAATAAACAAATACACTCAATTCCCACATGCAGAGAGCTATTAGATGTCAGAGTTGGAAGGCAAACTCAGGTCTCTCCAAAACTCTTCTTTGTGTTTTTCCAGTACAATACCAGGCTGGCTCCAGAGCCAAAGGTGCAACAGATCGCTTCTAGTCTCCAGCCAAATAGTTCTCTTTGGTATGAGTGGCTTAAAAGGAGGATCCAAATTAATCAAACTGCTACTAAATCCCATTGCCTCCCTCCTGTCCTTGCTAATTAAAGCCTGACGCAAATGTCCTTCCACTTTGTTACAGACTCACAGAACACACTAGACAGCACTATCATCAAAGAGGCAAAGAACAAACACTGTATTGTGCACAAATAAGTTATGCTAATAAAATGTGAAAAATTGGAAAACGAGGCCAGGGAGACCAAAGTCAGGAAATGTCCAAAATTAAGGCCCCTGAGTAAATCATCGGTGTCACTTTACATTGTCAATATACAGTGTGAGTAATGGAAATCAATGCCTGGAGAAGAAAGGCACCAAGTAAGTGGGGGCTGAGGGACCAGAACCTGCCACAGGGCCATAGACACATATAGAGAGCACGGATGTTCAGGAGAAGCCAGAAATCCAGACAGTGGCATTTCTTGGGTCCAGCTTCCTTCATTTTTCAACCTGATCCAAAGTAATTTTCTTTTTAATAAAATAAAAAAATAGTTTGAAGTGACTCAAGAAATAAAGGCATTATTTTCTTCATATGCAAAATGTGCCTAGCTCCCAACAATGCAGAACCAATTTTATTCATATGCCATTGGACTTTACTCCTTCAGTGGAGGCTACAAATTCAGAAGCAAATTGAGCTACGTTAGCAATGCATAAAGGAAGCCCATCAATTGTGCAAATACAAGCATGAGTTTTAAAAAATCTGTAAAGCAATATCATTTGGTTTCACCTTAAAAAAGCATCTGAGCATGCTGACAGACTAGAAAAGTCTAACAGTGAAAGGCGGCTACATGTTTTATTAATATAAAAAAAGGATTTTCTGAATGTTAACTTCTAAATCCCCTGCCTTTATATTTTGGTGAAATTAAATTTCCAGTAATAGAGCCTGTAAACATCCAATAAATGGAGATTATTAATGAACAGACAAAGACACAGACTCCTTTCTCAGCCATTAACAATGGTGTCCATCTGGCTAATCAAAACTGAATACTTTTAAGTGGGAAAACATCCCACCTTCCATATTTTCATAAAGTAAGTGAAACAAAGGCCCATTAATCTCTTTTATTGCTTAAAATCATTGACTTTTCTAAAGCTATAATCAGGAAAGAATAGAAGAAAACTCTAAAATACTATTCATTGAGTTGCAAAGTGGGATCCATCCAAAGGATGAAGGAATGATGGTATAAGAAAACAAAAGCAAACCTTTTTGAAAATTTCATAAGGACTTTTCTTCTTATAAAAAAACTGAATATTGATCCTTTTGCCAAGACATGGTCAGCATATTAAATTAAGTGTGGTTTGGGACTGTTTGGATTGCTTATGTAAATCTAGTTAAAGTACGTTACTGCTGGCATCTGCAACCACTCTCAGAGTTGGGGTAGGTCTGAGCACGCACAGCGGGCCTGGGTGGGCTCGACAAGTTTGTTCAAAAAAAAAGGACAATACCTCTTTGTTAAGTGGCTGTTTACAAACTTATCAAATCAAACTCTAGACCCACTGTTTTATCTTAGTGCCGCCAATTTATTAACACTTTCACCAAGAAATGTTTGTGTTTGGAATCTCATTCACAGAGAAACTCAGAATGAAGCAACACACACACACACACGCACACACACACGCACACACACTGAATGCCCCGGTAGAAAGGGGGAATTTAATGAAGAATATTCTTTAACAAACTTTGACATATAAAAAATTCATTTCTAATGCTGTGAATTACTCCCCTGTGACAAAGTATATACAGAATTCTTTTCAGTACAGACAGCAACTATATGAATAAGGAAGATAAGGCATATAATATTCCTCATAAAACAAATTCACCATTTCTTAGACATACACAGTCTGCAAAAGGCAGTTAGACTCTTGGGAAAGCATAAAGCTTAGCTAGCTAAGCAGCCTCAGAGCTCAGGAAGAGGCTGGGACATGCCAACTTCCCCTTCCAAACTTTCCAGGCTGCTGCCATTTGCCTTTGCTCCTCACCCTTCCTGATCCAGCCCTACTGGCTCACTCACTGCTCTGCACATCATTAGTCAGTCAATTAACCAGCATCCACTAGGTGCTTACTGTACCCAGCATTGTGCTAGGCACCGAGGATGCAAAGAGAAGGGGGGAAACATGGTACCTGCTCCAAAGGAGCTCCAAGTCATTTGTCTAAAATTTCATTAAATATTTCCCAATTATTTAGAAAAGATGTTAACATTCATTTGAGTTGAGTTCCCAGTCTTAAGGAGGAGCCCATATGCAAGAAATGCTAGATACAAGGCAAAGACAATATAAACAAATATCAGAGAAAAGAGAGTGGAGAAGTGGGGGACAGGGATGGGGAGCAACAAGGCAAAGACCCCGCCCACTTCCAGTGGAGCCACAATCAAAGGCCCACTGCCAGCGAAGTGACAGCTCAGGCGAAGACCAACATGGAAACGTTTGGAACAAAACCAACGGGGCAATTTTATTTCATGTGCTTTATGTATGTTTGTTGCAAAGGTTTTATTTTTCTTTTATCTACCCTCAATGAGGGGGAAGGAGAGAAAATGGATTTTTGTTCACTTAAAAATTAATTTTTAAAAAAGTTGCTACTTGATAGTAGTATCAGACCAATAGGAGATTACACTCAGTAAATTAAATAAGGGGGAGGGAGAGGAGAGAATGTTCACAGCAGTTTTTTTAAAAAGCCCTTTTTAGTCACCATTATTATTATTTCATTCCTGAAGGGTTCTAGTCATAGCTAGATATTGTGACAGACATCAGACACCTGGAACAAGGCATATACTACACATTAAATGCATATGTGCACACTAGAGATGTTTCCTTTGACCAATGCTTAACCACAATTAAAAAAATCATTATGATTACTATTACTGATATTTTCATAACACTTTAAGTGTGCAAAGTACTTTATTATCTCAACTAATCCTCAAAATAACGTTATGAGTTAGGGTTGTCTCTATACCCATTTTAAAGCAGAATAAAGTGAGGTAAAGAGAGGTTCTGTACCCAGGGCTATATAGCTAGGTAGAGTCCAAGTCAGGATTCAAACTCAGGTTTTGTTGACTCCGAATCCAGCATTATATCCACCAAGCTTGGCTGCCTCAAGGTAGCAGTTACTCATTAAGCCTCTAAAAAGATATGTGTGTGTATGTATATACATGTGCACATGTGCATATGTAAATATGTCTGTGTGTATGTAGTTGTATGTGTTTGTGTGTATATGTATACATATATATATATACACATATATAAAATCAATCTATATTGGGAGGCACAAAGCATAAAAACAGCTCCATCTCTGACCTCAAGAAGCCTATAATCAAACTGGGATGCTGATAAGTCCCCAAGTGAGTAAGAGATAAGATAGAATCCAGATAAGGGGAAGGGTAGCTTGATGTAGAGCCATAAGACACTGGAGAAGGAAACATCACTTTTAGCCAGAGAAATCAGGGAAGGCTCCATGGAAAGGAAGCCTAATCTAATCCTCAAAGGCAGAAGAATAAAAAAATAAAAATAAAAAGATGCACAGGGAGCACCCTCCAAGCATGGGGGAATAGCTGGGGCTGAAATATGGTAATATTTACTCCCTGCCAAACCAGCTGAGGAAGCATTGTCCAACTTTGCAGCCCTGGGGAGTTCAGAGGGGCTGTGGCCTAAAACTCACCTAAAGGAAGTCCTCAATTGACTATGTCCCATTATCCAAATTTGGGGCCTAAAATCATCATTTTGAGGATCTCACCATTTCAATAAAAGCACCCAGATCAGAGAATAAGAGAATCCGAAAGCCCACAGCCATGCTCTGGGGGCAGAACCAGGAGCAGGAAGGCACATTTAGGCTTGAGATGAGGAAAGATGTCTGAATCAACATCCAAGACTTTATTAGGTACTATACAGGTACTACGGTAGGTGCTGGGAATACAAACACAAAGTGAATTCAGCATCATATATGATGCTGATTAGTAATTGTCAAGATTCCCTTTGCTCTCACACATTGCTAGGCTACAGAACTTAGAAACATGTGCCAGATCAGCAGGAGGAAAAGCAGATCACAGAATCCCCATGCCCAAAGGGACCTTGGAGGCCAAACCAACAAGCCATGGCTCCGTGCCTGGCATAGAATCAGACACCAAGCCAGCAAGCATTTATTAAGTGCCTACTGTGTGCTAGGCAATGTTCTAGGCACCAATGGTACAGAGAAACATAAAGATAGCCCTTGCTCTCAAGGAGCTCACACAGTACATACTTAATCAATCTTCTACTTAGCTTGCTATCCAGCCCCCAACTCACTTGACTACCCACCTACTTAGCTACCTATGCCTGAACAAGAGGCTGCTGTCATTTCCTAGATGGGTGACCCTGGATGGGCAAGTCACTTCACCTTTTGCCTCAGTTTCTTCATTTGCAAAAGGGGACAATGAGAGTACCTCAGGGCTGTTGTGAGAACCTAATGAGATGATAATTGTCAAGTGCTTGGCACATAGTAAGGACCATATTAATATTAACTATTATTGGCCATTAGTATTATCGTACCTCTATTTGGAGAGCTCTAGCAAAGAGATGCAGCCCTGAAGCAGCCCATTGCCCTTGGGCAAAGACCTCCTCTCCAGAATCTTGTCCTAAGAGAACCCCCAGGCCTCCTTTTCCTTTCAGTTATGCTCCACCCCATCCCCCATATTCCTGGCTCTGCCTTCTGGGGCCCAGACAAACAAATGCATGAACCTGGGAATGTATACCTCAAAAACTCACAGCTGCTTCAGCTATTATGTACCTTAATGCATTTTTATGTTTATTAAGAAATTCCTGGCCTTCTCAATGGCCTCCATTCAAGTTCCCCCCTGGCAGTGTCTGGCAGCATTCCCATGGGCTATTTCTACTACCCTGACAGTGCAGGGGGGTGTCTCTCTGGGTCCTGTTCAGCAGAGGTTGGCAGGCCTTCAAGCTGTCAGCCCGAAGAGGACCAGCAACACTGGCATCTCCTGGTGCTGCCAAGTGAGTGTCACAGTGCCAGCCTAGAAGGCATGTCCAGGGCTCACTGATCTCAATCAGCTGTTTCTATCTGACCAGATGGATAACTTTCCCCAAGCATGAAAGAGCACTCTGGAATCTGAAACTAGTATGAGGACAAGCTTCTCCCCCAGAGAGTGATCTCCAGTTGTACCTAGAGCCGTGAGGGGAGACATGGGCACTTACGCCCATGGTAATTATTTTGCCAACATGGGTACAGAGTAGCCTCACAGGGAGTGGGCCCAGCAGCCAGGTGACTTGCTTCCCAGAGACACTAAAATCAAAGCACAAGGATATGAAATGAGTTTTACATTTCCTCCTGCTAAGAATTTAACCAACCACATCTTTGTTTAGTCAAGGCCTCATGGGTAATGTCTGCAGCCCACATTGCCAGGCCAACATGTAAATATATGTCAACATTTTGATTTATATACTATGGATGATCTGTTTACACACAGAGAGAGACACACAAATTATAGCTCTTTGGTGATTTGAAACTCAATATACTTGATGGAGAAAGAATTTAGTCATGAACTCCAAGGAAAGGTTAAATACAAGAGTGTGTTTCCTACCATCAGAATGAACCTCAGGCCCCTAAATGTCAAGCCAACTGACAGCTTTCTAGAGCTCTGTCAAGCCATGAAATACTCAGATCAGAGCTCCAGAATCCTGTTACAACTTGGGGAAAATTTTGTTTCTCAGGTTGCTTCCTAGCAAAAGGTCTGATCCACTCACGATAATGAATGAATAAGGGATTCAAATTAAGAGTCTCTGCCCTCAAGGAGTTAACATTCTAATGGGGGAAGACAACACATAAAGAAGAAGGGGGAACAGGATGGAAAGAGAGAGAAAGAGCATTTATTAAGCATTTACTATATGCCAGGCACTGTGCTAAGTGATGATATGAATAGGTAAGAATAAAAGAAGCATGCCAGGCCCTGCCTTCAAAGAGCCTACAACCTAATGGGATAGGAGTACCCAGAAAGGGGAGCCAGAAAGCACAGGGGAAGGGAGGAGGTGCTATACAGGACAGCTGGATTCTAGGCAACATGATAATAGCCAGAATGCAGGCAGTATGGTGTGGAGATGGCCAGGAAGTGCCATGATAAGTGCCCAGCTAAATAAGGCTGAAGCTCCCTGAGTGTCCCAGAAGCACTGTCCAAGGTGCTGGTGAAAAGGGGGTAAGGATGATGGCCAGAGGACCAAGAAGATGGTTTGGAAGTGGATGGAACTTGACACTGAGGCCTGATTCCTACTTATTACATAGTTTCTTTCTCGCTTGCCTATCCTTCAGTCATCATGCATGAGTTGACTCTACCACAGGTGCAAGTTAGCAGACTGAAGGCACTAAATTTGTTTTAGACTTTGGTAGGTGGCAGCTCTCATCTGTTAGTGAATGAAGAGAAGTAGCTTTTCCCAGGGCCCCACAGTGGACTCTTATCTTAAACAACCTTCCCCAACCTTGAAAGGGTAATTCATCCCTTTAAAAAAGCATTCAATTTATCCAAAGTCAGAGGTGTAGATTGAAGTAGGGACATTGAATAAGATTCCTCCTCAAGTGGCACTCTTATGGCCTGAATGGGAGAAGCTCCAGGTATAAGCATAGCTCTTTTGTATACCTCCCCACCCACCCCCATCTAGCACAGTGCTAGCCACACAGGCATTACTTAAGCAATACGCGTTAATTGACTGCAGTCATCATCCTAGGTATTTATGCCTGAACTATGATACAAAAGAAAAAAATGAATGAAAAAGAATCATAGAATTATGGAATTTGAGGATCTCAGGGGAAATCTGGTCCAAAAAGGCCTTGCTTTCAGAGCACACACACACTGTAACTCCAGGGGAGAGCCTTCCAGTGGGGAAATCCAGGACCTTGACAGGCAGCCCACTCCACTCCCAGATGTCTCTTATCGTTGGGAAGGTTTTCCTGACATCCTAACTGCATCCCATCATACCTGGTTTTGCCCTCTAAAGCCAAGCAAAACAAAAATCAAATCTCTCTTCCACATATCAGCCCTTCAGATTACCTGAAGACAGCTATCATGTCCTTTCTTCACTCTCCCAGAATCTCCCTTCTCCAGGCTAAAAAGCTCCAGGTCTTCATATGTCACAGGCTCGAGGCCTTTGATTCCCCAGGTTTCTCCTCTGATTATGATACAGCCTCTCATTGTTCCTCCTAAAGCATGGCCCTCAGAATTGAAGAATCATCAAATGTTGGCACCAGAAGGGCCCTTCAAGACCATTTAGTCTAACTCCCCCATCCTACAGATGAGAGAGTAAGACCCACCAAAGTTAAGTTGGCTTGAACTGATCATACATTAAAATTCAGTGGCAGAGTTGGAAATAAAACCTAGATCTGATGCCAAGGCTAGTGTTCTTTCCATCATACCATGCCAGTAATGGAAAAGAAATACCTCTAGAGGAAACAATACCATTTATTTGACCTCAAAAACACAAAGTTTCAGATATACAAGGTTAGGGTTAAAGAGAATTTCAGAAGTCTCTAAGGTTCAGCCCTTCATAGGGCAGTGTCTGTTCTCTCTCCCTAGAAATGGGGGAAGCAAAACATTTCACATATTGACAAGAGGCTACGGAGGGCTTTACTTACTGATGTCTCACCATTTGAAAGCATCGATGAAGTAGCTGAAAAATCCATTTAAAAACTATCTATTTTGTGTCTTTTGATCATTCTCAAGTGTCTCTCCTTTTGTGAATGTGCCATAATTCTAAGTATTTCCAAAGCCACAAATATTTCTCCCAAAAATTAAGAACCATGAGCAGCCAACATGCTCACCACGCTCTCTTCAAAGACCGGTAAGATCGGGCTAGAGCAAAGCCCAGCTTGGCTGCCAGTTGGCACATCTACTTGTTACTAGGAGTCAAGATTGGAACTTCCATGTTGAATTCTGACCTCACCTCCATTTGGGAAACACAAGTGACTGCTACAAGGACAAACATACCTTTAATTATGGATTCCATAGCATATAGATCTCGTCTGTAGGTCACCTAAAGGACAGAAAAATCTCATTAGACTTCACAGAACAGGAAGGAATGTACAACCAACAAAACAATGCCCTGGAGCACATTCTTGATACCAGAAGGGCTAGAAACCAATGATAATGTCAATGTTTTAGTTATATAAATACTACTGGCAAGCCACATAAAAATTATTTCTGAATTCTGCAAAAAAGAGTTTGAAGACTGTTTCCAAGCCTTTGGACATTCAGAGAATTTATATGGCAGCAGTCACAAAATGTTTATTAATAAAAGAATTATTTTTTCTAAATATTTTCCACAAACCCTAGAAAATGAGTTTAGCCGTCATTAAGCCAGCATTCAGAAGGCCGTGTTCGGGGTATCATCATCGAAAAGCAAGTTCTGATGACAAGGAAATGTCAGCATCACAAAAATCACCAGATTGTTTACTCAATTGCAATGAAATGCTTCTTAAACGTCAATCCCACATAAAGGAGGATTTCAGCCTGGAGAGAATGAATGCTCCTGTGAACACCCAAGTTAGGATCACAAAGCTGGGAAACCTTGAGGTTCACTGACATTCCAAAAATGTAGCCCGGTGGAAATAAGCAGGGACCACAGCAAGATGTCTGCCACAATGCCAAAGCTTTGATAACAACTTCCCCATAGTTACCTACACTTCACACGAGGAAGGTCCCAGTTCTCCAAAGGTCTGAGCTGGAACAGTTGTAACAGCTGACATTGATGGAGCACTTGAAGGTTTACAAAGCACTTTACAAATATTATCTCATTGTATTCTGACAACAACCCTGGGAGGGATGTGCTATCATCGCCTTCATTTTACAGAGGAGGAAACTGAGGCTCAGGGCATTACCTGGCTTTGCCAGGGTTACAGTCATAAGTGGCTAAAGATTAGACGTCAACAAAGAGTAAGGTCTCGATAAATAGATTGGATATGTAGATTTGAGAATGATTAGCACAGGGATGATAGCTGAATTCATGGCAGCTGATGAGATCACCAAGTGAAACAATATAGAGGAGGAAAAGAGAGACACCCGCCATCATGACCTGCATGCGAATCCAGCAAAGCAGTCTGAGAAGAAATGGTCAGATAGGATAGAGAACTGGAAGAGAGGAGTAGATACAGATAGAGAATACATACATTCTCTCTCTCTCTCTCTTTCTCAAACAGTTGAGGAAAGATCCCTCAGGCACTCCATTTGAAGCCTCCTTCCAAGGTGACCTTGGGCCAGAAATGACCAGTCTTTAGGTCATTCAGTCAGTTGCAGAGAATAAAATTACTATCATTAAAATTACTATCACTAAGTAAAAAGAGCTTTTTAAAAACAGTGCTGAGCACTCAATATAAGCATGTGATTATAAAAGTGAGTCTTAATGTTCAATTTGACATTAGCTGAAGTCAGCCTTATGAGCAAGAGATTGGCTTCTTTACCTAAGGCTATTTCCTCCTTTCACGTTAGATAATTAATGATATAAACAAGAGAGACAGCTAAATTGCTTTTCTTCTATAGATTCTGGCCTATAAACTTTTACATGCCTACCATTGACAGATTAAGTCTTCTTTGATTTTTATTAAGAATCCTGTATGAAAAGCACTGTTGGATTCTTTAATAATCCTTCTCAAAATCCATATGCTGGTTAATTAAAATAAATTATACTAAAAGTCTGAACAAATACCAGTGTTTCCACAAAAAGAACCAAATGTAATGTCTATCCTTCTAGATAGAAAAAAAATGAATAAAATAAATGAACAGATGAACACATTAACAAGGACCTGTGATTTTGTAAAAGCAGGAACTTCCTCCATCAAAATAGATTTCAACCCACCTGTGCCTTTATAGTCTTAGAGAGTTACCTGAGCTTCAGGGAGGTTTAGTGACTTACCCATTGTCATAGAGCTAGTAAATTGCAAAGGCAGAATTTGAACCCAGCTTTTCCTGACTCCAAGTCCAACATTCTATACATCTAGCATTTCTGTGGTGCTTGGAAGTTTGCAAAGGACTTTACAAATATAATCTCATTCTATCCTCATAACCCTGGGAGGCAGGTGCTGTAATTATCCCCATCTTATAGATAGGGGGAAACTCGGAGTGGGGTAAGTTAAGTCATTTGCCCAGGGTCACATAAGTAGTAAATATTGGAGTCTGAATTGGAGTTCAGGTCTTCCTGACTCCAAGCCCACTATGCTAACTACTACACCACCTAGCTGCCTCATACTACATTTTGTGTGAGATATATATATATACGCACACATATATATATACACATACATTTAGTGGGTCAGTGTGTGTATACACATACATTAAATACATAGTATATATGTATATTGTGTGTAAATAGATATGCATACACACACACACATTGGGGCAGCTGGGTGGTACAGTGGATAGAGTGCCAGGACTAGAGTCAGGGTTTTTAAAAATATTTTTATTGAGATTTTCTGTTTCTTCCATCATCATACGCCTTTTCCTCTCCCCAAGAACCATCTCATATGACAAATAGTGGAAGAGATTTAGGGAGAAAACAAATCAATTATTTTTATTTGTTTAAATAAATATTTCCCAATTACAAGTAAAAAAATTAACAATCTTTTTTTTTAAATTTTCAGTTTCAATTTATGAAGAATACTCTCCATCTTGAGGGAGAGAACTGATGAACTCTGAATGCAGATAGAAGCATACTTCTGTGATCCAGCTTTATCTGGCCTCCTGGTCGGTCCTCACCTATGAGGCTCCAACTCCTGACTCTATCTCCTGGAATCCTTCAGGACTGATATCAGATCACACACTAGTCCAACAGCCTTGTCCAGTTATGCCCCTCTAAGATGAGCTTTCATTTACATTATATATACAGTAACATGCACATGCCTAGTGATGCATATATTGTCCTTCCATTAGATTAGGGTTTTTTAAAATAATTTTACTGCTATTTTCTGTTCTTTACATCATCATATGCCTTTCCTTCTCCCCAAGAACCATCCCATATGACAAAAAGTAGAGGGGTTTTAGAGAGGGGGAAAAAATATTTATTTAATTAAATATTTCCCAGTTACATGTAAAATTTTCTAACCATCTTTTTTTTCATTTTGAGTTCCAATTGATCTCCCTCCCTTCCACTTCTTTCTCCTTCTGAGAAGGCAACTAATTTATTTTGATTATATATGTGAGGCCATGTAAAACATATTTCCATGTTAGCCAAATTGCAAAAGAAAACACAAACAAAAAAAACAATAAACATAAAGAATGTTTTTTTTTTCTTAAAAGTATGCTTCCATCTACATTCAGAGCTCATCAGGTCTCTCCCTGGAGATGGAGAATGTTTTCCATCATGGGTCCTGTGGAATGACCCTGGATCACTGAATTGCTGAGAATAGCTAAGCCGTGCACAGTTGGTCATCATATAGTATTGCTGTTACTGTGTACAGCATTCTGATTCTGTTCACTTCACATCAGTTTATGTAAGTCTTCCCAAGGTTTTTTTCCTTCTAAAATCATCCTGTTTGTCATTTCTTTTTTTTTAATTTAATATTTTTTAGTTTTCAACATTGATTTCCACAAGATTTTGAATTACAAATTTTCTCCCCATTTCCACCCTTCCCCCCCACTCCAATATGGCATATATTTTGATTGCCCTGTTCCTCAGTCTACCCTCCCTGTCACCCCATCCCCTCCTTATCCCCTTTCCCCTTACTTTCTTGTAGGGCAAGATACATATCTATACCCCATTGCCTGTATATCTTATTTCCCAGTCGCATGTAAAAACAACTTTTTTTCAGCATTTGTTTTTAGAACTTTGAGTTCCAAATTGTCTCCCTTTTTCCTTCCCCACCCACCCTCCTTGAGAAGGCAAGCAATTCAACATAGGCCATACATGTATCAGTATGCAAAACACTTTCATAATAGTCATGATGTGAAAGACTAACTATATTTCCCTCCATCCTATCCTGTTCCACCTTTATTCAGTTTTCTCCCTTGACCCTGTCCCTTTTCAAAAGTGTTTGCTTTTGACCACCTCCCCTGCCCCAATCTACACTCCCTTCCATCATCCTGGAATATTAACTAAGTTGGGACTTTTTTTTGTTTTGTTTTGTTTTTTGGCAGGGCAGTCGGGGTTAAGTGACTTGCCCAAGGTCATACAGCTAGTACATATGTCAAGTATCTGAGGCTGGATTTGAATTCAGGTCCTCCTGACTCCAGGGCTGGTGCTCTACTCACTGTGCCACCTAGCTGCCCCTAAGTTGGGACTTTTTTTTACTGTTTTAGAATGCTAAATTAATTGTCTTTGATTGAGCCTTACTAGGTGCAAAGCCCCAGGCCCAAACCCCTAATTACTAGGTGCTAAGCCCATGTGGGCATGAAGCCCTCAGGGTCCTAAGGGGAGTTGCTAAGACCAGAGCCAATAGTATCTGCCTAAGTTCTGGTCGCTCAGATGACGTTTGATGACATCCAAAGACTGTATAAAAAGAAAGAATAGAGCTATTTGCTTGAGGCTCTCACTCCTGGAGGAGTGTTGGCATAGAACTCTGGGCAGCCACTCTAAATGCCTCCTGGCTTATCAACCTAGATGTTGATGGTTTCTTGGTAACTATGAATTGTTATCTGGTCTGTTTATATTGTGTATGTTTGCAATTTGTTTGTATTTGCTCTGAAGTTCAGGCTGCTGGCTTTTCCTCCTGAGCTAAGTGAGTTTATATGTATACACTGGATTAAAGCAAGACTGTTAACCCCTTAACATTACTTTCCTTAGTAAAGCAGATAAAAAGAACCTATGCTGGCAGCATTGTTGCTGGTGGGCTTGTGTTGGTCTTTCACCCCCACAACAGCTCCTAGCTGAACTGTTGCAATACATCCCCCCTCTCTTATCCCCTTCCCCCCCTACTTTCCTGTGAGGTAAGATACCCAATTGAGTGTGTATGTTATTGCCTCCTTAAGTCAAATCCCATGAGAGCAAGATTCACTCATTCCCTTTCACCTGCCCCCTCTTCCCTATCAAGAGAATTGCTGTTTCTTTCCACTTTTATGTGAGATAATTTACCCCATTCTATCTCTCCCTTTCTCCTTCTCCCAATATATTCCTCTCTCGCCCCTTAATTTTATATTTTTTAGATATCATCTCTTCATATTCAACTCACCCTGTGCCCTCTGTCTACATATATGTATATTCCCTTCAACTCCCCTAATATTGAGAAAAGTCTCACGAACTACAAATACCACCTTTCCATGTGGGAATGTAATCAAAACAGTTCAACTTTAGTAAGTCCCTTATGGTTTTTCTTTCTTGTTTACCTTTTCATGTTTCTCTTGATTCTTGTATTTCAAAGTCAAATTTTCTATTCAGCTCTGGTCTTTTCATTGAGAAAGCTTGAAAGTCCTCTGTTTTATTGAAAGTCCATATTTTGCCTTGGAGCATGATACTCAGTTTTTCTGGGTAGGTGATTCTTGGTTTTAATCCTAACTCCATTGACCTCCAGAGTATCTTATTCCAAGCCCTTTGATCCCTTAATGTAGAAGCTGCTAGATCTTGTGCTATCCTGATTGTGTTTCCATAATACTCAAATTGTTTCTTTCTGGCTGCTTGCAGTATTTTCTTCTTGATCTGGGAGCTCTGGAATTTGGCGACAATATTCCTAGGAGATTTCTTTTTGGGATCTATTTGAGTAGGCGATCTGTGGATTCTTTCAATTTCTATTTTACCCTCTGGGTCCAGAATATCAGGGCAGTTCTCCTTGATAATTTCTTGAGAGACAAAGTCTAGGCTCTTTTTTTTTTTGATTATGGCTTTCAGGTAGTCCAATAGTTTTTAAATTGTCTCTCCTGGATCTATTTTCCAGGTCAGTGGTTTTTCCAATAAGATATTTCACATTGTCTCCCATTTTTTCATTCTTTTGGTTCTGTTTTATAATATCTTGATTTCTCATCAAGTCACTAGCTTCCACTTACTCCAATCTAATTTTTAAGGTGGTATTTTCTTCAGTGGTCTTTTGGACCTCCTTTTCCATTTGGCTAATTCTGCCTTTCAAAGCATTCTTCTCCTCATTGGCTTTTTGGTGCTCTTTTGCCATTTGAGTTAGTCTATTTTTTAAGGTGTTGTTTTCTTCAGTATTTTTGGGGTCTCCTTTAGCAAGTCATTGACTTGTTTTTCATGATTTTCTTGCATCACTTCATTTCTCTTCCCAATTTCTCCTCTACTTCTCTTACTTGATTTTCCAAATCCTTTTTGAGCTCTTCCATGGGCTGAGACCAATTCATATTTTTTCTTGGAGGCTTTTGATGTAGGCTCTTTGACTTTGTTGACTTCTTCTGGCTGCATGTTTTGATCTTCTTTGTCACCAAAAAAGATTCTAGAGTCTGAGTCCTTTATTGCTGCCTGCTCATGTTCCCACCCAACTACTTGACCCTTGAGCTTTTTGTCAGGATATGACTGCTTTTAGAGTGGAAAGTGCTTTGTCCCCAGCTTCAGGAGTTTTGCACTGCTGTTTTCAGAGCTACTTCTACTCCACAATCACCAAAATCTCTGCCACACCAGAGTTCCTTCTCCCCCAAGAACTGCCAACCAGGACCACAATCCAGATCCAAGCAGGGCAAAGTAAGAGAACCCTGCCTCTGTACCAGCAAAGCAACCCCTACACTCCTGCTCTGATCCACAGCTTGATTCCTCCCACCATGTGGGTCTGGGCCTGGAAGCAGCCACTGGAGCTTCCTGCTGCTGCCCTCCAGGCTGGGGCCATACTCTGCACTTCTCTCACTCAAATCCAGCAGTTTTCCCAGTAACCTGCTCCATTGTCTTTGGTGTTTGTGGGATGAGAAGTCTGGTAACTGCTATACCTCAGTGATCCATGGCCCTCAGGCCTGTTCCGCCTGACTCCTGGTCTGTCCTGTCCTGGTGCAGCCTGCACTGGGCTGTGCTCCGCTCCCAGCAGGGTGTGATAGACCCTTCCCACTGACCATCCAGGCAGTCTTGGACTGGAGACTTGTTTCCCTCTTATTTTGTGGGTTCTGTAGCTCCAGAATTTGTTCAGAGCCATTTTTCCAGGTGTTTGGAGGGATTTGGAGGAGAGCTTAAGTGAATCCCTGTTTTCCAGCCACCATCTTGGCTCTGCCCCCCATTTGTCATTTCTTATAGCACAATAGTACTCCATCACATTGATATACCATAGCTTGTTCAGACATCCCCCAATTGATGGGCATCCCCTCAATTTCCAATTCTTTGCCACAACAAAAAAGCACTGCTATAAATATTTTTTTTGTACAAATAAGTCCTTTTCCCTCTTCTTTGATCTCTTTGGGATACAAACCTAGTAGTGATATTGCTGGGTCAAAGGGTATGCACAGTTTTATAGCCCTTTGGGTGTAGTTACAACTGTTTCTCTAGAATGATTGGACTAGTTAACAACTCTACAAACTATCTGCAATAGTTTCTTTCATGAACAGAATTTATACATGTTGATTCCCCCATCAGAATGTGAACTACTTGAGACAAAGGCCTATTTTTTTTTCCCTTCTTTGTATCCTCTGTTCTTAGCACAGTGCTTGGCACATAGCAGGTGCTTGATAAGGACTTGATAAGGACTGATGTGGTCCTACTATCTGTCATCTTATCCAAATGGACTGGAAACTCCTTCTCACATGGAAGAACTGAGCCTTAAGTGATAGGAGGCTTTCCATTTGGCCCCTCCTACTTTTTAAGTTCTTTTCTTCAGTAAATTCTCTCAGGAGGTAGACAGCATCTTTCATCATGAGGCCTTTGGAATTATGGGAGTCATTGTGTTGATCAGAGGTACTAAATCTTTCATTGTTGATTATCTTTACAATGTGGTTGTTACTGTGTACAATGTTCTCCTGGTTCTACTTACTTTACCATTGCATGAGCTCATACGAGTGTTCCCAGGTTTTTCCAAAACCATCCCCTTGATCATTTCTTACAACATAACAGCATTTGTGAAAATAATAATAAAATGAAATACCATAACACTCTATCACATTCATGTACCATCATTACCTGTTGAACCATTTTGCAGTTGATGGGTATCCCTACAGTTTCCAACTCTTTGTGACTCAAAAAGATCTATTCTAGACATTTTTTGTGCAGATGGGTCCCTTTTCTTTCTTTGATTTCTCTGGGTTATAAACCTAGCAGCTGGATCACTAGATCAAAGGGTATGCACAGTTTAATAGCTGTCTGGGCACAGTTACAAATTGCCTTTTAGTATAGTGGGACCAGTTCACAGCTCTATCAAGCATACATTAGTGTGCCCACTTTCCCACAGCCTCTCCAGCACTTGCCATTTTCCCTTTGTTGTCATCTTTGCCAATCTGATAGGTATAAGGTGGTACCCTCAGGGCTGTTTTAATTTGCATTTATCTAATTATTAAGCATTTTCTCATATGGCTACTGACCCCTTCTTTCTCGTTTCTTTTCACTGATTCTCTTGATATTCTTGACCTTTTGTTTCTCCAGATGAATTTTGTTATTTTTTTCTAGTTCTATAATTATTTGGTATGGCAATGAATAACTAAATTAATTTTGGTAGTACTCTTATTTTGATTATGTTGGTTTGGCCTACTCAAGAGCAACTAATATTTCTCTAATTATTTAGATCTGTCTTGATTTCTGTGAAGCATTTTGTAACTGTGTTCACGGGGTTCTTATGTGTGTCTTAGCAGGTAGAATCCCAAAGATTTTATATTGTCTACAGTTACTTTAAATGAATTTTCCCTATCTCATTCTATGGGATTTTGTTGGTAACATACAGAAATGTAAATGATATATGAAGGTTTATTTTATATCCTGCATCCTTGCTGAAGTTGTTCAACATTTCAATTAGTTTTTTAGTTGACTCTCTAGAGTTCTCTAAGTAAATCATCAAATTATTTGCAAAAAGGATAATGCTGGTTTCTCTTTGACTTTGCTCATTCATTAATTTCTTGTTGTGCTGCTATAAGTTAGCATTTCTAGAACAATACTGAAAAATCTTGGTGATAATGATCTTACTAGACAGGCTTCAAGATTATCCATATTGCAAATAATACTAGCTTTTGGTTTTAGAGAGCTATTAGTTAGCATTTAAAGGAGAGTTCCATTTATGCCTATACTTTCTAGTGTTTTTAGCAGGAATGCAGATTAGATCATTTTCACTCCTTGATTTTTTCTAGCAGGGAGTGGAGAGGGTTCTAGAAGCATCTCTGAATAGAAATGGAACTCAACAAATAATAGCAACAGTCAAAAATCCCTTTCATATTTTTTTTCACAATCTTTTTTTCTGCATCTATTGAAATAATCATGATTTTTGGATTTTTTGTTATCAACATAGTCATTGATCCTTATAATTTTCTGGTTATTGAGCCAGTCTTGTATTCCTGGAATAAATCCAGACTATTCATAGTGTAATATCTTTGTGATATGTTGCTACAGTATCCTTGCTAATATTTTATTTAAGATTTTTGCATTGATATTCATTATTGAAATTGGTCTATGTTTTCTTTCTCCTTTTTGACAGCCCCTGGTTCAGTTATCAAGATTGTATCCTACCTTAGAAACTGTTCTTTTGATTACATGGAATTTTTAAGTTAGCAGGAACTTCAGGTTGATCTGGTTCAACTCTTCGTTTCACAGGTGAAGAACCAGGATCCCACAGAGACTGGGGACTTATCCAAGGTGACAGCAAGACCTTTGAGGCAGTGTTCCTCTACTTGGTCCATGCTGCCCCTGGAATTAAATGGCAATCACTTGTGGCTGGGGACAATCTACAATCAAATAGCCAAACCACATCTCCTAACATGCAGTCCAGTTAGCAGCAGATATAAATAACCACTGGTGGACTGTTCAGAGATTCCAGAGAGTCTCAACTCAGACCAGAGTGACCATATGGGTCCAAGTTTGAAAAAACAATATGGAAGGACTTTTGACTGGTTATTGGGCATATTTGTTAAGTTCCATTTCTATTCAAAGATGCTTCTAGAACCCTCTCCATTGTCCCCCCACCCCCATCCCGCCAAAAAAAAAATCAAGGAGTGAAAGTTACCTCAGCTGCAGGTCTACTCATTTCCCATTTCTTGAACCTAACTACAAAGTGAATGCCTGCAATGGGCTGGGCTGCATACCTCCTTCCTAGTCATAAGGAGAGGATCCTCAGGGGGAATAAGGTGGGGGAGCTGGCACTGGGAAGTCACAGCAAGAGGAAAAAGGAGCATCAATATAACATTGAAATAAAAAGAATTTTCATACACAAAACAGAAGCCTCTGTCTTTAAAACTGTACTTCATTGTATATTTGACATAAAACTCTAAAGCATGGCCGCTGGTGTTCAAACATGTATGTTTGTGATAGATTGTGTCTGACATTGTGTGCATGTGAGAGCATGCCAGCCTCACCCCTATTCCTGACAGACCCTCCCTCTGCAGAGCCCCCAGATCTCCAGGCCCCAGCAGGCTGGCTGCTCACTACTTCTCGCTCACCACAATCAACCTTACGATGGCTACCCTCACTTTATTTCTACCCTGACTATATATAAATATACATATATGTGTCTGTACATGTACATGTGTGTGGATAGAGAGAGAGAAAGGAGGAGAGGGGATTGGAAATAGAGGGAGGGAGAGAAGAGGGGATGAGAAAGAGAGGAAGGGAGAGAGAGAATGAACAGAAGAGAGGGAGAGAAGAGGGGATGGAAATGAGGGAGAGGGAAAGGAGAGAGAGAGAGAGAGAGAGAGAGAATAGGAGGAGGAGGAAGAGGAGGAGGGGGAGGGTGAGGGAGAAGGAGAGAGAGAGATCTGTTCCCACACTGACACAAGCCAAGCACAGACTCTCAGGCCTAGGAACACTCTAACTTGGCTCTACCCTGCTCAGCCTGAGCCAGGGGGTGGATATCATCAGGCCACATCAAAGGGACCATCATCAGAAGAACATATTGGCATTCTTGAAATAGCCAAGCAATCTGCAGCCATCCGACAGCTTTGAGCAGCTACCTGCCCCCACCACTTAGTAGCTGTGTGTCTCTCAAATCAAATGGTCTCAGGGCCCAACAGTTGTCACCTTAGAGATGCTATTCACTTATTCCAAAGATGTTGCCATTTTTGGAATGACTATCACAACCTTTAGCACATTCCTTTTAGGATTTTCAGATACCAGAACCAGAGTGTTCTCCATGACGGCAGAATCACTGCATTAACTCGGTCACCTTCTAAACAGCTAGGTGGTTCAGTGGATAGAAAGCTGTATTTAAAGTCAGGAAGACCTAAATTCAAATCCAGCCTCAGATGCTTACTAGCTCTGTGACCCTGGGCAAGTCATTTAACCTGTATTTGCCCCCATTCCTCAACAGTAAGAGGGGGATAATAATAGCCCCTACTCCCCAGGGTTGTTCTGAGGATTAAATGAGATAATACTGGTAAGTTATTTAGCCAGTGCCGGACACGTGTTAGGTGCTTCATCAATGCTCACTGACTAACAGATTACAAAAATGGAGACGCTAATACCTGTCCTGCCTAACTCAGATCCAGTGAGATAATGGTAAGCATTTTGTAAACCTTAGAGCACTTTGTAGCAATGGCTATTTGTCTCGTCTTTGTTTTTAAAGTTTCAATTTATAGTCACACCTTGTGCCCCAGATGCCAAAGCACCGACAAAGAGCCTGGGCTCAGGAGACAGAAAAGGAGACAGAAAAATGAAAAGATGATTTAAAAGGGAGGACGACAGGTGGGATACTCAGGAGGCACCGAAGGAAACAAAAAGTCCACCCCAATGAGACACCCAAATGCCTTTGCAAGTGAGACGCACCCTTTTCCAAAGGCAGGAGGCTGTACGGGTGTCCCTCCTGTCTTGGTATTAAGAGATTCCCTGTTGCCTTCAGAAGCCTCATCATCTCTGCAGTCCTAATTCCTAAGGGGGGACCCTCAACATTTGAGCAGTGTTGATCCCTCTGGGTTCTGTGGGTTGACATATGTAAAATGAGTCACCACAGTACCAAGGGCAGCATCGTGGAGAAGACAGCATTGTAACAGTGCAGCTGGCATCTGCTGCCCAGAGAAGGAGAGGACAGCCTTGCCCACAGCAGCGATGAGCATTTTACAAAAGCAGTGAGCCATCTGGGAAGATGACCAGTGGAACCACCCCCCCCCCCCCAATACTTGGCTGCCTCCAGGCCTTTCATCTAGCCAGCCCAGAGACCATGGCGAGCACTGAGCAAGAGAAGCATCTGCTCAACAAAGGGAGGCCAGTATGGCAGCATGGAGATCCCAACTACACAGACAAGGAGAGTCTAGCAGACCCAGCGCTTCTGGCCTTCGTATGGGCCCAAAGAGGCTCTAGCAGACCCAGCGCTTCTCCTGGCCTTCGTATGGGCCCAGACAAAGAGGCTCTAGCAGACCCAGCGCTTCTCCTGGCCTTCAGATGGGCCCAGACAAAGAGGCTCTAGCAGACCCAGTGCTTCTCCTGGCCTTCGGATGGGCCCAAAGAGGCTCTAGCAGACCCAGTGCTTCTCCTGGCCTTCGGATGGGCCCAGTGAATAAGACTACCAGTCACAACAAGCACAACAGTGGAGAGGGCCTGGGTTTGCATCTCAGCTCTGTCACTGGCTACCCAACCTCCACAGTCTCAGTTTCCTCATCCGTAAAGTGAGTGGGTAGATGAACCGATCATTAAGGTCTCTCATAGCTCTATATCCATGATCTTATGATCAACTGATCATCAGTAGAGTATGAGAAAGAGCACATGGTGGGGGTGGGGTGGAGGCAGCACCCCTATTTTTGGGCTACCAAAGGGTTCATATCTGAGTCTCAATACTCTCTAGGCCTCACCCAGAACTCCAGCGATCAGGCAGGACCAGGGACTGACTCGTCTCACCTGCCCCGGGTCCATCCTCCCCTCCTCACTGGTATGAGCCCTAGGGCAGAGCTGACCTGGCAGGGGAAGGGAAGGTGAGACCCTCAAATGGGCATCCCCCTGCAGAGGAAGCTACAACCCCCCCCCACTCCCCAACCCTCTTCTTCAACAGTGCAGCTATTACTGCTGTGAATAACAGCACCCCATCCTGCCACCTTTGGCCAAGCTCCTAATTCCAGGGGTCCAGTCTCAGCTGCCTAGGCCAAGCTGAGCAGGAATCGATGAGAGGATTCACTGACTGAGCTGGATTTCATGTGAATCTTTCCCAAGAAGCCAGACATGAAGAAGCCCAAGTGAGCCATCCCCGGCTTGCAGGCAGCAGTGTCTGGACACATCTTGAGACGCTTGCACATACGTCAAGGACAACAAAAGATGATGACATGGGCATGACGTGGACAATGTGCGAACATGTCTCTGACTCCACTGGACTTGGCGGTCACACAGCCCACATTGGCCCCACTGAGACAAGGCAGGGGGCACACAGCCCCCATATCATCCACTGAGGGCTTCTGAACTAAGGAGAAGATAGATTTTTCTAATCCATACTTAGCTGCGCTCCCTTTGACACTGGGCTGAGCATTTCCTCACCCCAATTTCCATGGCCACAATGGGGCTCCTGTCTACCTCGGCCATGCCATCTCTCCTGCTGATGTGATTTCCTCCCTTTCTTCAAGGCCCAACTCAGGTACCGTCTTTCATGCCATCCTCCCACCCTGCTATGTCTACAGACTGAACAGGAGCATTCTTTGTTCTTGCTCCTATTAAGTAGGCCAAGAGGAAGGAAGGAAGGAAGAAAAGAAGGAAGGAAGGAAGAAAGGAAGAAAGGGAGAGAGGGAGGGAGGGAGGAAGGGAGGAAACAAGAAGAGTCTTGTTGCTGCCCCACCCCTGTCCCCTGAAGCTGTAGGATGCCTACTGTATGCAATCCACTGAGCACCTTTTGCTGGTCTCTGCTGGGACTGTCCCAGGGTTCACCCCCTGCCCTTGACCCCCCTCTCCTCTAAGGCCTCACCATGCACCCCACTATTCTCCTCCATACCAGCTGCCCTTTCCATCTGCCAGGGACTGAATCTGACCACACTCCTTCACATACATGTTTGCTCCCCCATCTGGAACATGATCTCCTCAAGAGCACGCATCCTCTTTATTTCCTACGTGTATCCCTAGCATATAATAGTGCTTGGCACACAGTAAGTATTTAATAAATGCTTTTCCATTCCACTTCATCAATGAGGAGTCAAAGGCTCTGAATTCAAATCCTGGCTCTGGTACTTTCTGCCTGTCTCATTTGGAATAAGTCCCCTGAGCTCTCCAGTCCTGAGTGTCATCCACCAGAAAATATGGAGCTTGGATAAGAGAAGTCTCTTCTTGGTCTCCAGCTTCTATTGCTAAGGGGCTTTTCAAAGTTCCGGATCCTTCTGTCTACAGAAAGAACATGGCAGGGGCTTTCCTTCTTACCTTCCACAGATCAGGAGGGCCTTCCACCAGCTTGGCCTTTGTATGGCAATACTTCAGAGCCAAATGCAGGCATTCTGTCCCAAACTCCATGTCGTGGTCACTGCACTGCAGGGGGAAAAAGAATAAATCAAGACCAAATAACATTGTCATTGAGGGCTACAAAATTAGGGCATGAGGGGAAATCCTATCATGTTTCTGAATGTGTAAAATAAGGCACAGAGGACTACAATGGGAACCTAATATTACTGACAACAAAAGTGTGGGGATCCCTTGCCTATCAGTGAACCCCTGGCCCAGATAATCCATGTGCTGGTGGTGAATGAGGCCCAGTGTGTGGAGACTTTCCCTAACACCTGAAGAAAGTGAGATGGGCCATTGTCAGAAGCACAAAAGTTTCTTCCCTGAAAACATTTGGGCACTGGATAAATAGAAGACACCCTGTTTCCAGAGCCCATAAGCTACCTTTGCAAGCAAGCTTATCAAATGCCTGAAGAATATCAGAGGGTAACCATATCCAAGAGATTTTTTGTTGGGACAACAAAGGCCTCCCAGGAAACCACAGTTTTTATCTTGTATATCACCAAAGTCTCTTCAGGTCAAGATGCTATCATTGGTTGGACTTTTGAGACACCAACGAACATGATTCTGTTTGGAAGAACCTGCTGCATTTGGATCCCAAAGAACACAAAACTCCATTATCCCAAACTTGGCCAAGGAGCACAAATTTCTCTGTGGCCATAACAGAGTCTAGATGGGCCTTTGCCCATACGAAAGGGGACGTCTGAGGAAGGATAATGCCAAGGCTACATCAATGCAAATTCTGTTTACAAATTACCAACTTTATGCTTGGCATGCCAACAGAATCATATCATTGAACAGAAACAGTGAGAAAGTGGAATAAACAAATAGGCGAGACCAGGAGCTCAGACTCCCGCATTCAAGGGCATCCAGTCAAACCCTTTCACTTTACAGACGAAGAAGCAAGGGCCCACAGAGAGCAATGACTGGCCCAGCATCCTGCCTACCATGTGCCAGGCACCAAAGGTGCCAAGACAAAAGCCACACCGTCAGTCCCTCGGGAAGCCTACATTCTGAGTGTGGGGAAACTATCCAAAAGCATCCTGGGACAGTCTCCTCTCCTTGCTGCCACCTCTGGGTAATCAGCTGAAGAGCCACCTTCCCCAAGGCCTCTCCCAGCCTCCCCATGGGAGGGTAAAGACTGGCGGCGTTGGGCCTCTCTCCGACCCCAGACTTCTTGGGCTCCTTCCCTGCAGCCTCAGCTGAAGGCCCAGCTCCCACAAGGCTCTTTTGCCAGTTTTCCTTAATTTTAGCATCTCCCCTCCGAGATTATCCCCAATTCATCCTTCCAGACCTTGTTGTTCTCATGTTGTGCTTCCTGATGAACTGTGAGCTCCGTGATGGCAGGGACCATCTTCTCTCACACGTAAATGCTTGGCACAGTGCCTGGCACACATCAGATGTAATTAATGCTTGATTAACATATACATAGAATGATAATAATAATTAACAACATTTCTATAGTGCTTACAATGTGCCAGGCACTGTGCTAAGCACTCTAACAGAAAATATATTCAAAATAAATATGAGGACAAAGGCCCAAGTAGCTGGAGCAAATATTGGAGGGGAGCTCTGAAAGCAGCAGGAGATTCTGAAGGGAAGAAGTGAGGAGGGAGGGCATTTCAGGCAGGGGGCAGAGCCAGTGCAACGTTCCCAAGATGGGAGATGGAATCTGGTGTTTGAGGAACTGAGCAAGGCCTTTGTGGGTGGATTGTAAAGTATGTGAAGGAAGTATTACATGATAAGCCCACAAAGGTGGGAAGGGGCCAGCCTGTAAAGGGATTTGAATGACAAAGGCAGGTTGTATTAGATTGGAGAGGTGATAGGTAATCCCTAGAATTCATTGAGTAGGGCAGGGATACAGGCAGATCGGTGCTTTAGCGAGCCCTAGGGCAGCCCCATGAAGGATGGACAAATTAGGAAGTTACCACAGTAGTCCAGGTGAGAGATGATGAGCCAAGGCCTGAGCTAGGATGGTGAGTGGCCTCTATGGCCAATATGTAATTATGACTACGATGAGCACCTGCAGGATCAGATAAGAAGACTATTTCTACCCAAGGATCCTGAAACTGGCTGATTCCTCAAAAGAGCAAACGTCTAACAACCCGTTTCCAGTGAAGCCATCCATCTTTCAATGCACTAAAAATGTATTTTTTTTTAGTTCTTGTCACTAATGCCTATGAAGTGCCACTCACTTAAACCTAAGTTCTCACTACTCCTACCCTGGTGTGGATCAAATAATTCCTACATCTGTTATTCCCGTGGACTGGACATTATTCATCTCAATAAAGTTTGGTGTCTGTTACCCTTGAAATTTCCCTTCCTCCATCTCAAAGTTTACTGTCACTTTTCTATCCTTTCCTTCAGGAAAATTAGGTGCCACATTGAAACATTGTACTGGAAGGGGAGAAAACGATCTGGGTACCAGGAAGAGAACTTCTAGTCTTGTTTTGTTTTTTTCCCACAGCTAGGAAAGTCTGAGGAAAACACACTTGGGAGGGATTGTCTTTGCTTTCTAGTAAGGGCCTGGTGCCAAGAGAAATCTCACACATCCTGAAAGGAATCAGGACAAAAAACCCTACCTATGTTTGCCGGGGGGTCCAGGGAAGTGGGAACTGGGAACATTCTAGTGGCCAGGAAGCTATCACTGGAAGAACATAGGCTCGGCTCCCCCAACATGCTCCAACCCTGTATGACTTCCCCAAACCCCAGACCATCCCCACAAACATCTCCATCAAAGCTGGTCCCTCAACTTTAGGCTCCCTCTAGGCAAACATGGCACTCAACAACCACTTAATTCCCTAATTATTGTGACTCTAAAGGGCTTGTATTATAATCCCACTTACAAATATGGTAAGTTTTAATGATCCATTTGAAAACTGTTTTCAAATGCTTTCTGAAGGGAAAGAAAGAACACAATAAATAGGGTATGACGTAAGATTAATTTTTCAGGTTAATTCATCATCATAATAGCAGTCAAATTCAATAGTTTATAATGGAGTATGATATATTTACAGTGGTCTCAGTATGCCCTTCCAAATTCAAAGCATCCAACTTTTAAAATTGGAAATAAATTAAAATTTAATTATGATCAAAACTTTGGAGCAATTTGTTAAGACCATACAATACACATATGTATGTATTTGAGGCTAACATATTAAATCCCTGTTTCCATTGCAGAGAGTTGGAAATTTCCATTCTCTGAGTTAACACTCATATGTGATCATCCAGGAATTGCCTATAGTGGTCCTTTGTGATATGTAATCTGATATGAAGAATCTTGGAACCTGGCACCATCCACATAATGATTTCAACAACATAATTTCACAACATGACTTCATCAGTACAACATTGAGAGGAGGGAGAAGGGTCCCCATCACACTGAGCTGACCCTTGCAGGAGACCTAACAGAAGGCCATGGACCAGAGTCACACAGGATTCAAGGACTTGGTTAGGTGGGCTCTTAGGAATCAAGGGAGTCACTATATTGATGAGATTGCAAGTTTACCTAATCATTCCAGGATCTCAGCAAGGTCTCATGGGAAAGATGCCCAAGAAAGCACAATAAATAGTGGATGAAAACTTACCCTAAGACATGCATCTACACGTATCTCAGTGTATAATCATATCCTAATTTCCATAATCAAAATCTGCTTCAAGTAAAACAAAATAGGCTTACTTACATCCAGGCCTACTGGGCGCACCTGCATTCAATGTATTACCATATCAAAACTCCTTCTTGAAGCAGATACTCTACCTCCTCATATACTACTGGTATTGGGCAATGTGCCGGAGAATTGCATGAGAGACAGTTATCCAGCAGACCTTGTTCTCAATACACCATCAGATTATTTGTTGAATAATTAAGATGAGATGATTTTAGCCTCCGACCATGCCTAAGGAGAGAACACTGACGTGCCTGTCACTAGATAACAATGGGTAAGAGCTACAGAGGCAGACAAAGCTTCTCCTTCAGGTAAGGATGCTATTGCAAATGTCCTTGGAAGCTGATTTATATTTTATTTATTTCATTTTTATCTACCCACCCACACGCATTCCCACCAGCCCCGCCCTGCTCCATCAGAATCCATCTTGAATGTAGGCCAGGAAAGAGCTAACCATCCTGTGAAGGAAAACTCTTGAAACCTCCCCAATGACTGGCCTACTTCACAACAAATTCTCAAGGAAAAAAATAAGAAATTGGAGGAAATTCACTCCAGAGAGCCCAATGATCTCACATTTAACCATTATTATTAGCCCACTTTCCTACCCAATTTTTCCTGCCCCCAAAAAATAAGAGCAAGAGTACATACAAGACACTATGCCAGGTATGGAAACGGAAAGACAATGACGGAACAAGGCCTGTCTTCAGGGAGCTTACCAGGGAAAACAACACGGCCATGATTACACCAACAGGTAGATGGATGAAGAGTTAGATGAGAGAGGGAGAAATATGATATAGACAGATACACACATGGCTAGACAGACAGACAGAAATCTCATAGAGAATTCATTAAGGCTTCACATACACCAGGCACTATACTAAGTGCTGACAAAACACATACAAACAAAGAAGAGAGGCCATACCCTGAAAGGGCTTACATTCTGAGCACAGTGGAATGGTTTGGAGTTATTCAGCAAATGCTGCAGAGGCCTAGAACCAAGTTAGTTAAGGCCAGGGATGGACTATCCAAGACCATGGTGATTTCAGGAGTCACATTCAATTTTCTGGTGAAGAAGAAGGAGAGATGACAGCCCATATAGACAGCAAGTACACACTGTCACAGCACTAATCTCAACTAACCATTCTCACCACATTCCCTCCCTCCTTCCAATGTCTTTCATGTCATCCATCAGAGGCACTGATGAGTTTTAATGGCGGTTTTAAAAGCTAAACATGGAATGCACATAGTAAGGACATAAAAAAATGCTTGGGGAAGTTAGGCAAGACCAGTAAGAAGAATTAAGCTAAGTAAATAAACCACAAATTCAGTGATGACCTCTGAACAAGAAAGGGCTGTAGAAAGTTTGTGTAGCTTGTAGAAAAAGCATCGTGTTAGTAGTCAGAAGGTCTGAATTCAAATTCTAATCTGACCACTGCTTGTTTACATGACCCTAGCAAAGGCCATTCAGGTCTCTATGCCTCCATTTCTTTATCAACAGCAAGGCTGTCCAACACACGGGCTGTGCGCCCCCATGAGGCCCACCTGTGCGCAGAAATCAACATAAATGCTTTAGTTAAAGCATTTATGTCAACTTCCATGGCCACAGTAAACACAGGTGAGCTGCATAAAATAGCACTGTGGGCCCTGATCTACAGAATGGGGAGGCTGGATGGTTCCCAACCTGGAGACTGGGGAGGAAGGACAGGGACAGGGTAGAGGAGAGGCAGTGCATCAATCTCATTGAATAGTTCAGTTTAATAATGAAGAAGCATGCCTTCCATAGACTGAAAAAAAGGAACATTCCTTAAATATGTATGATATACATAAACATGTGTATGTGTATATATACATATACATATGTATATACAATATATATCATGCGTACCTACATGTGTACAATATGTGTGTGCATATACACATACGTGCATATATAGGGATCCTATATTATATCTATATAACTAACAATGATATATTATTATGACTTTATTACTAATAAATGCTCATTGGACAGGATTTTAAAAAAGTAAGTATCGGAGATGAGGTCAAGCTCTACCATCGGTCATCTTTGGGCCAGGGGTCCCTGGGCACATGCAGAGGAATAGGGACTGGAGGGAAGAAAGGGGTCAGAACAGATGCATTCTCTGCTTTTTCTCTTTCCCTCCTTGGTTCTTTGTCTTCCTCTTCTCTTCCCTCACCACTTCTCCCCTATAGAATATAAGCTCCATGAGGCCAGGATCTGTTTTCATTTTTGTCTTTGTATCAACAAGTATTAATTTATTTATTAAGCACCTACTATGCACCTAGCATTGTGCTAGGCACTAAGGTAGAGGCGCTTACATGCTAATGGGAGAGAGAGAGGAAATGTGGTTGAATTGTGTTGATCAGTCTTCGCAGCAGTCTATGTCTGCTGATGGTCACTGGACAAAAATTTCACATTTATTAATACAAATAGCTAAGTGAGTATTTCTGACAGTCTCAGAACTGGGATTCTTGGCATTCCTTAGCTCTGCCACTATCCCTATAGCAGGGAATGGGAGCCCCCGGGACTGAAGGCCATTTTCTGTTCCTCTTTATTCCATGGGTCACCATCAAGCTTATTACTCATTGAGCATCTGACCTCTTCATTCTGAGCCAGGCTTCTCCCAGACACACTGTAAAATGACCTCTGAGATCCCCTCTGGCTATAACCCTGGGTCTACTTTGCCCCCTCAATATCAGGAAAAACTATAAGGAGATTCATTGTACCTTTTGTTGGCTTAAAGAGGATCCTTTGGCCATTTTCCCTGGGACTCCGTCTCTAATGGGCCAACAGAGCACTCTGTAAACAGAAAATCTTTCCTGACACTCACCAATGGAAGCTTTGCAATATTTATTAAGCAGCCTCCATCCTGGGCTCAGACAGAAACTTTGAAAGAGTATTGCAAGTTACCCCATTAACCAAGCCGAGCCTGAAGGCATAGGCAGCCATGATGGCACCATCCTGGGACAAAACCCAGGGCTTCTGCCCCACTCACCCTCCACTGCCTCCCCCTCATAGATCACATTCCTTCCTTGGTTAATCACCATCATTATTTGCCAAGTGCTGACATTTTCCTCCATGCTGTTCAATCCATGCAAAAGCACATTCCTTCCCCCAAGGATTATCATGAAATTAAGCAGACCTCAAAGGCAAACATGCTTAGTCCAAGAAGGCTAAAACAAAGAGGCAACATTTTGATTAGTTTCCAAATGATATATCAATTAGAAGGCGCACATGTGAGCTGTCAAATGCCAGATACAGTATTCCAATGGATGTACCCTGTGGGTCTCCCCATGGTCAGGTTAGCAAGAGTCTCCCAAAATATCCACAGTGCGAGACACACAAAGATCTTCTAGTCTTCCAAGTGAGCCATTGATGAGGCATGAAGACCCAATCATTTCTAATTATAACCTCAGCAGAGAACCACTGAAAGCTAGAAATCCTTTCATAGAGTTATTAAAATGTTTTAAGAACAATTTTAAGGAAACTAAAGCAGAATTGGAGGGTGAGGGGCAAGAGGAGGTAATTAATCTCTGTCAAGTACATTTTTAATAAGTTTTGTGTGTTTGTGTTATATCGTGGGCTTTTTTTTAATCAGCACATACTTGCCAGTTCTTGCCACATCTTGTGGAGTCTGCTAACTCAATGTATGATTTTATTTATATATTTTTAGCAAATGTAGTTATAGTGAAAGATGGCAGATTGGTAGCCCCAGGGACAAAGAGCTACCTTTCACCAAGCAGCAGGTACAACTGCCAGCCAGGCCTTCTGGGTTTCCTTCTCCATGTTCTTTTAAAACAGAGGTCCTTAACCTTTCCTGGGTTTCATGGACCCTTAAGGCAGTCTGCTGAAGTCTATGGACTACTTTGCAGAAAGAATGTTTTTAAATGCATAAAATAAAATACAGAAAATTACAAAAGAAACCAATACATCAATTTTTTAAATACTCATTTTTTTGCCAAAAGCTCATTAACCCCAGGCTAAGAATCCCTGATTTGGAGACATTTCCAGCCATGACTGGTCTTGGGGCATTCTGCCCGCAGCTATACCACTTTGGAAGGTAGGCATCTTTCTAGCCCCTTAAAACAAAAATGACCCCATACTGATACCAGCTGTGGCCTCTCTGTCTGTTGCATTAGGCATTTTAAGTGGCTTCCTTAGAAGAAAACACAACCCTCCCTGCATACCACAACAATGTCTGCATTTCAGAAAAAACCTCCTCCCTCAAAGCCATGTGGAGGAGAAACTTCCAAGGTCCTTCCCAGCCAGCTGAGCAGGGAACAATTGGTACCTAAAGAGGAGACATCCTGGTTTGCTTTTGTAGGGTTTTCATTTAATCCCATTTCTGGAAACTTCTTCAGGGCCCAAATCCCCTCAGGATGACTTGTCTTGCCTGCTCCTGTGGCTTCATCAGAGGTCCTGGTGGCCAGGAAGGGAGGGGGAAAGGCCAGCTGCAGGGCAGTGAAACAGCTGGAAAGTAACCTGCTGCTGGGAGGTAAGAGGGATGGGGTGGGAGTCAGTAAGGGACAGGTAGGGCAAGGGGTCCTGGCGTCCCCTAACAGATCCCACGCCCAGGCTCTCAGCACACATACCAGTACAGAAGGGCAGTGATGGAAGGTAAGGGGGATGGGGTGGGAGAGAATCAGTGAGGGCCAGGTAGGAAGAGGGGTCCTGGCATCCCCCAAAAGACCCATATGTCCAGGCTCTCAGCGCATGTACCAGTACAGAAGGGCACTGATGGGAGGCTGTTGGCCACGTTAAGCCTCAGAACTGAAGGGGGCATTTGCTGAGCTCAGCCTGTTCCTTTCTGGAATCAGTGAGGGTGGGACACAGGAGAGAGAGCAGGGATACAGGACAGCCCAAGATACGGGATGCCCTGAGGAAGAGAGGTTACCATGACCCCTGCCTCCCTCCCTCTCTCTCTCTCTCAAGAAAACCAGTCAGGCAAGAGCCCCAGACTCGAGATCTGCCTGTTTTTCTTAATTCCTTGATGAAGTATGAACCCCAGGGGGATAAGGACATGACAGCAGGGCTCAACCTTCTCTTCACTCCCCACCTTTACTGGGGACAGATTCTGACTGGGTCTGATGCCTCCAGAGGCTTGGTAAAGGAAACAGGAGAAAGGGTATGGGTTCAAATTCCACCTCTAACACTGACTGAGGAACCTTGGGCAACACACTCCACCTCAAAGGCTTCAGAAGCTTCTGGACCTGAAAACTAAGGCAGCTGGCCTCTGATGGGGGGAGGGGCCCTGGGAGTGAGGGCCCATGATCCAGATCGAGTGACAACACGAATTGTTGACAACATCTACAAAGCGCTACGTTTCAGGTACCATGGTGGGCGCTTTACAATTAGCATCTCATTTGATCCTTCCTTGGCACCTATGTGGTAGGTGCTATTATGATTCCCATTTTACAGAGGGGGAAACTGAGGCAGAGGTGAAGTGACTCACCCAGGATCACTCAGCTAGTAAGTGTCTGAGGCTGCATTTGAACTCAGGTCTTCCTGACTCCAGGCCCAGGGCTCCGTGCACTGTGGCGCCCCCTAGTGGCCTCCTAAGCTCTAAAGTCATGCCCTGGAAAATCAGGGGTTAGGCTAGGTGGCTTCTTGAGGTCTCAAGCTATGATCCTGTGAAGGAAAGTCAAAGTATTTTACCAAACACTGACTTAGAGACTCGGACTGGAGGAGACAGTTCTCATCATCAGTCAATCCAAGCCCTCATTTACAGAAAAGAAGATCACAGCCCAGAGGAAGGAAGTGATTGAGGCGTCAAAGGGAGGCGTCTGCTGGAGGCACTCACAGCTAAATTTTCAGTCTGAGCATTGACGCACTCAGCAGTCGTAAAACACCGCATATCCTAGCTCGATCCATGGCGTGGCTGATTGGCCAGGCTTAACAGAGAAAATGATTCTAAAGCAGAGGGAGCTTAAGAGTGAGGAGGGTTTTTTTGAGAGTGATTGTTAAACATTTACCAGCACACCCCTAGCCCAAAGTCACAGGATCACAGGGTAGCAGAGTAGGAATTCGAACCCAGGCCATCAGTATCCAAAACCCATATTCCCTCCAGTATACCATGATGCTGAATTTAGCTTTTAGAATTACTATCTGTCCACATGGAGCTCAGGTTTGTCATCTTAAAAGTCTCAGCCGGGCTCCAAATAAGCATAGGAAGTCTCTAATAAATAAAAGAAAAACCACATGGGGGTTGGCCACCAGGTCACTGGATGGCCTTTTCTCCTCCAGTCCTACAGATGTCACTCAATAGCCTCCCACTCCAGGTGCAGCCCCAACAACTCTCTTGAAAAAACTCCAGCCTTCTTCACAGCACATCATTTTTGCTTTGAGCCAAAAGGAATTTTGCATAACTTTATTCACCTTCCCTAAATTCCCTCCAAAATTCAGGTTGACTAAGATTTCCTATTTTAACTTCCTGCCTCATTATGCATGAGATAGAAAACCACACATGCATTTTGCCCTAGAGGGGGGGTGACATGAAGGAACTGCACATATGCTCGCCAAAATCTTCTCCTAGAGAAAACAGCTTCCTACTTCTCTAAGACACTCCCTTCAGCTCAACCTTCAGAAACCCAACCCACCCCCACCCTGTCCTGCTTAATTTCCTTTACAGGGTTTATATAAGATCCTGGGGAGCCCACTTTCCCAAAGGCTTAATCAAGTACAGAACAAATTAAACAGTCCACTCTTCAGAAGCCCCTCAATCTTGCTTCATGTTATATATATGTGTGCACATAATATGCATCCGTATGTAGATGTGGATGTTTATACACGTGGAAGCACACATACGCAATGTACATGTATCATCATGTAAATAGTTGTGGTGTACATATAACACATAATACATGCATGCACATGTGAATACACCAATATGTATATACTGCATATATAATTATATGGATGTGTGTATATATAGATTATATAGATACAAATAGATAGATATAGATATGTATTATAATACATAAGGACAGGATGCTCTCACCCATTAATCAGCCATGTGGTGTGCTGGGAATCAGGAAGATTTCAAAGCCTGCCCGGACAAGGATTGGCTGAATGACCCTGGGCAAGTTACTGGCTTTCTCCAATCCTCTGTCTCCTCATAGGTAAATGTGGGATGCTTGTAGCCCCCCTGCCCTCCTAGGCATGTTGAGGCTCAGTGAGGTGGCAGATGCAAAGCCCAGCTCAGCACATTGAAGAGCACCCTGGCTCAGAGCAGGAAGACTTGGATTCAAATGTCTCCTCTCATGCAGTGTGACCCTGGGCAAGTCACTGGCCTTCCTTGGCCCTCTGTTTCCTCATCTGTTCAACCCTCTTGAAGAGGCAGAAGTGAAGGAGCTCAGCAGTGAATGGGCTATGTCTATGAGCCAACGCCAATCCCAAGCTTGCTTTGTTGAGCACAGGAAACAGTACTGCAACTTTTGTTTTGAAGCCATATTGCTTTTCCAAGTGGTCAAATACCAAAGCTCTGGCTTTGAGCAAAAGGGGAACATCTGGGCCCAAAAATCCACTAAAAATGGCTTTCTGGAGAAGAGGGCCTGAAGCAAATCCAATAAACCAGCCCAGCAGTAGCTCTGCAGCCTCCAGCATCAAGGAGAAAACCTAAAACCTTGCCAGAAGCCTCCAGCTCCTCAACTCACTCTAAGGGCATCTGTGAAGCTGAAATGAAGGGCTCTTTAAACCAGTTTTAATGGTTGAGAGTGTCCTAGAGGCAGACAGAAGGAGGCCACATCAAAGACCCCACACTAGAATGAAATGAGCTTCGGGAAGGGTTAGGAGCCTGCAGAAAAGTGAATCTATTTCCAGAAAGATTTACCAAGTGCAAGAATTTGTGCCAACTCCTGGCCAGTGCTAGAAAGTCTTTGTCAAGTGAGGCTCCCCAGAAAACTTCCAGGGCAGTCTGACCCTCAAGGCAAAAGAGGAGTGATGTACAGGGAGGCAAGCCAGGTGGGGACTGTAGCTCCCAGGGATCAATAGGACTGATCAGCACCAAGGACAGGGGAAGGTGGAGGTCAGTACTTGGACAAATCCATGATTGCCCTGAGCTCTCCCTCCACTAACAGAGACCGCGCCTTATTCCTGCCTCCCAGTCTGGTGGGAGTCTTGTTCATGCTTCTCGGACAGATCACTGCCACACCATGAGGCAACATCGTGTAACCTGGACAGTCTTGGATCCCTTCCCCATCCCATGCCTGTCTCATTCCTTGGTAATGTTTCTTCCAAAGATGCACACTTCATTGCATTTGCCAGAACAACTCAGCATGGGTGCCTGTTCAGGTATAAATATCAGTCCTGAGGAGCCAGAAGCAGGTTCATTTAGAGGTAGTACCATAGCCTGAAGAGAAGACCACATAAAGTCAGGACAAACCAGGTTCGAATCCTGCCCCAGACACTCATCAGCTCTGTCCACCTGGGGAA
This sequence comes from Trichosurus vulpecula, assembly GCF_011100635.1. Classification (NCBI taxonomy): domain Eukaryota; kingdom Metazoa; phylum Chordata; class Mammalia; order Diprotodontia; family Phalangeridae; genus Trichosurus; species Trichosurus vulpecula. The sequence goes on from NC_050577.1 coordinate 9,707,945, forward strand.
CTCACTTCACTCTCTGGGCCTAAATTTCCTCATCTGTGAAAGGAGAGGGGTAGCACTTAAGGGCCTTCTAGCTGAAAATCAATGATACCATGAGGCCATTCAAGCTATGGGGATGTCTGTGGACCAGCACTAAGACGGCAGACCACAATTATACTATTGACACGATCAACGACACCACGAGGCCATTCAAGCTATGGGGATGTCTGTGGACCAGCACTAAGATGGCAGACCACAATTATACTATTTACATGAGAGGTAACCTCGAAATGGTGCTTCCAAGGTGGCCAAGTGCTTTTACATGGGGCCTCTGGATGAACCCGCTTCCTGTTCCTCACTAAACAGGTGCCCATCCTCAGCAATTCTGTGAGCCTCATGACAACACTCATAGGGAGAAGGGCCTCCATTTTACAGATGAGTATGCTGAGAATCAAAGGTAGTCACACTGTTTGGGAGTGTCTGAGGAGAATTCTGACGCCAGGGCTTTGTGGCTCGGTTGGGTGGACACAACACTATGTTGGACAATCAAGACCACATGCCTCACAGCTCCTTGCCGCACATATGGAGGTCATCTTAGGTTCTAGCATTCAATCAGCAAGCCATCATTAAATGCCTACTATGTGTAATGCATGGGCTATACCAAACCCAGATAGAAACTGGGGCCACAAATCTGTCTGTAAGCATCCCTACAGCTACATATGGGCTTAGATTTAAAATGTCACCCATAACATCCATAATGTTACCTACTTTACTTATTTTGTTAGATACTCCCCATTTACATTTGAATTTGAAACTGAGCACCTGAGAGCATTGCAACACGGGCCCAGCCCTGTCTGACCCCTCTGGTTGGAGGCTCGGAGCTCGGGGTGGGGACCAAAGACAGAGTCAAAAACTGCTTCTCTGGAGAATCATAGTAACCCATCCTGCTGTCCAGGTAAGCTCCTACGGCTACAAATAAACATATAAATTAAAATAAATTCCAATCCTAAGTCACAAGGCAAAAAGGCTGGGGCCCAGCACACACAGCCCCAGTCATTCTGTGGGAAAATTTAGATTAATGAGAGCAGCAGACTAATTATCTAATAATTATCTTTTTAAATAGAGGAAGATTGAACATGAGGAAACCAAAGAGGAAGCATGAAAAACAAAGCTCCCCAGGGGTTTTGCATTGGAGACGAAGAGACGCTCCTGGGTGTCCTGTCTTTCTGGACACCATTATCAACACAATAATCATAAATCACTTTTCTATTATGCAATAGCTTGAATAGCATCACTGATTTTGAGCCAGAAGGGGCCTTCATTGCTACGGAGAGTTAATTTTGAAAGCTGGCGTGTCTGAGACTCCATAACTTTGAGCCAAGTGTCTGATACAGCAGAGCATTCTGAGCTGGCCTTTGAGAATAGGAAACCTGACTTCAGAGAATGGTTTCCTCTACAAGGGAGCTGGCAGCTCCTCAGCTGAAAAAGTGTAGTTCTGTCTAGGACCATGCCCCACTGCCCCATCACTTCAGGCCACACTGGACAGGATGTATCTTACCCCAGATCAAAATCAGCATCATCTCAGGGTTCTGAAAAACTTTAGGTCATGCGTGGTGACCAAGAAAGGGGAAAAAGGACCAGCAGCACCCAGTTCCTATTAGCCTCATCTCTGCCTTACGGGCATACCCACTGCAAAGGCTGGTGGCTCTCTCTCTCAGAGCATCTGAGCCAGCACGGAGACACCCCCTTGGAGGGTACCTTCATCAGGTGCAGCCAACAGTCATATCTGGTAGCAATCCGCCGTACACAAAAACTGTTATGGAAACAATCATCAGCTGGGAGTACACATAGAGCAAAAGACATCGGATAAATACTGGCTGAGTGGAAGGGTCACAGGGGAGGTGACTTTAATAATAGGACTTAGCTGAAAGTAGAAATCGAATACTCAAACTAAATGAATATAGGGACATTATTAGTCATCACAGGCTCATAGCTCTCATTGGAAGGGACCTTGAAAGTTACTGAGGTCCACCCACTAATTGTACAGAGAAGGTAAGTGAAACCCAGAGAGGGTAACTGACTTAGCCCAAGGCACAAGAATGGTGGCGTACAGAGCCAGAGTTCCAATGCAGAGCCTGTGGTGCTAAGTCCAGCCCACTTCCCACTGAATCACACTTCCCAGCACAGAGAAGACAATGCTTGTTGACTGAAACCAACTGCTATTCTTCTATTCCCATTTCTTTAAGGAAGACTTTGATTTTCCAAAGAAACCCCCCTCTACTAATGGGAATCAGAGGACCCTCCTTGCCTAAGGGACTGGTCTTCAAGTCTTCCTGTGGTTGGAAAATTAATGACCCTAACCATGTCTTCCCCAGTAATAAGCACTGGACAACAGATGCAGCATTGGGCAGGGAGTGTCAGACAAGGCCAGTGATTTGTTTTCCTAAACCACATTTCCTTTTCGTGAGGTCAGACTGTACTATGGGAGAGAGGACAAAGGGAGGGGAACAAGAGTCACAGGCAAGTGACAGCAATGTGTTTTTAGAAACAGCATCAAAAAAGTTGGTTTTGTTTAAGAAAAATAAATGAGTCGCCCTTGCACCAGCCCAGTAGTGATCCTCTCCACACTTCCCTAGGCCAGCCCTCAGGTGGCAGACCTGGGCATCACTGGGCCCACCAGGCTAGACAGCTAGGTAAGGCCTGCCAGTGTGACCATCACCATGGAAGACGGCATCGGGGAGGACCCAAAGAGAGAACTCAAAGGGACATGAGGAAGAATACCAGCTCTGGAGTTAGAAGAACGGGTTCAAATTGCATCTCAGATACTTACTACCTGTGACCTTGGGCATGTGACATGACCTTCCTAGGCCTCCATTTTATCCTCTGTGAAAGGAAGGGAGGAGCCAGACAGCCTCTGATGACCCTCTCAGCATTAGCTCTGGAGTACCCTATTTCCATGACTTCTGAGTTTTAAGGAAATTGTTTCCTTTGAGGAAATGAATCCATGGGCTTTCTCCTGAAGGTTTAATAAGAAGGCTATCTCTATCCAGAAACAGAAAGGAAACAGCTTCTCAGATGTCACTGAGTGATGTCCATCCTGGCCTGACACCACAGGGTCGCCATGTTAGCTAGCTTCAATACCTGTAAATGGAGCAGTACCAAAGGAGGATGGGCTCCCTCCTCAGCAGAGGACTTTAAGCAGAGGGTGGATGTGAAGCTGTCAAAGGGACCTGTGCTCAGTACGGGGTAGACTAGGAGGTCTCTGAAGTCACTCAGCCATTCCTTCACGGAGCATTTACAAAGCACCTACTATGCCTGTGGCCTGTGCTAGGCCCCTAGCATCTGGAGAAAAGAAGGAAACCGACCCTGTGCTCAAGGAACTTACACTCTATTTGGAGAATGCACCACATACACAACTTAGCAAATACAAAATAATTAAGGGAAAGAGGACTTCATTTTGAAGGAAGCAGAAAGCGAGGAGGGAGGGCACTCCAGGTGTGGGGCACAGGCTGTGCAAAAGGGCAGAGACAGAAGATGGCATTCTACGTAAGAAGAAAGGCAAGGTCAGTGAAGCTAGAACAGCCAGCCAGCCAGCCAGCTGAGCGTGGTAATGCCAGCAGGAGGAGGGGGCCTCCAGTGCTTCCTGATCAGGGAAGTAAGAGGGTCAGGGCTGGAATATTAACCCGGCAGCTGGGAAGAGAATGGGCAGAGGGCCCTTCTGGCTGGGAGATCCCACAAGAATAGGAACTCTAACCAAACAATACATAATTAATTACACATCTGAAGGTAAGCTCAAACCTTCTACCAGAAAACTCGCTTTTTTCAAATTTCCAAAGATTCTCATACTTGAGCAAACATCCAACCCTTTTGACAATGGAAGGATGGCTGAGTATTTTAAGGGCTGAGAATGGGTTAACTCCCTCCTGGAGCAACCACTAGCATGCGCAAGATTTGTCTCAGTAGCAGGAGCCTTGGTAAAGAAGAAGACACCAACAGGAGAGAGTTGCCTGGGCCTCTTGGCCCCCAGCACAAATAACAGCCATGACTTACTCTGGGGAAGGCTGACCTCAGCTCAGCATTCCCTTCCTGCCCTTAGAAGCCTTGAATCTCTGGCAGAAAGACAAAGGGCCCTAACAGGCATTTCTGGACTTGAGAAGCCCAGCACAACCATCATGCACTGCCACTAGTACCCAGGGTAAGGTAAATTGTTGAGTGAATAGGCAAGCATATATTAAGCACCAACTATATGCCAGGCACTGTGTTGGGTATGGAACATACAAAGGCAAAAACCAGATGGTACCTGACTTCAATGAGCTTACAAATTCTATAAAGGGAAAGAAGGGGGAGAGAAGAAGAAGCATTTATTAAGCACCTACTATGTGTCAGGAACTGTGCTTTACAAATATTTCTTATTATCATGAGATAATGAGACAGAAATATAGCCCACATAATCTGTGAAGATACTTATCCCAATTCCCACTCGTACAAACAGGCCTTGAACATTACTAACAACAAGGCTAGTGGATGGAATTTCAGCTGAGCTTTTTAAAACCACAAAAGATGATGCTGTTAAAGTACTGCACTCAATATGCCAGCAAATGTAAAAAACTCAACAGTGGCCACTGGATTGCAAAAGATCAGTCATAAACCTAAAGAAGGGCAATGCCAAGGAATGTTCAAATTACTGGCCAATTACACTAATATACACACACCAGGAAGGTTATGCTTAAGATTCTGCAGGCTAGGCTTCAGCGATATATGAACCAAGAATTACCAGAACAGGTTGGTTTTCAAAGAGGCAGAGGAACTAGAGACCAAATTGCCAACATTTGCTGGATTATGGAGACAGCAAGGGAGCTCCAGAAACTATCTACTTCTGCTTTATTGACTACACTAAAGCCTTCGCCTATGTGGATCACAACAAAATGTGGCAAGTCCTCAAAGATATGGGAGAACCAGATCATCTTACCCGTCTCCTGGGGAACCTGTATGTGGGCAAGAAACAAGAAGAGAATAGAACACGGAACAACTGATTGGTTTAAAATTGGAAAATGAATAAAATATATTGTCACTTTTTTATTTAACTTTTATCCAGAGTACATCACATAAAACATCTACCTGGACAAATCAAAAGCCAGAATTAAGGTTGCCAAGAGAAATATCAACAATCTCAGATACACAGACAATACCAGTCTGATGGTGGAAAGTGAAGAGGAATTAATAAGCCTCTTGATAAGGGCAACAGAGGAGAGTATATTAGTTGGATTGAAGCTTAAAACAAGAAAAAAAAAGTCTTGGCAACTGGTCCCATCACTTCCTGGTAAATAAAGGGAGAAGAAATGGAAGCAGTGTCAGATTTTACATTCTTGGACTCAAAGATCACTCCAGATGGTGACTGCAGCCATTGGAAGGAAAGCTATTGCAAATCTGGACCACATACACAAAAGTAGAGACATCACCTTGCTGACGAAGGTCTGTATAGTCAAAGCTATGTTTCCAGTAAATGTGTGGTTGTGAGAGTCAAACTATAAGGAGAGCTGAGTACCACAGAATTGTCATTTGTGAATTGTGCTGGAGAAAACCTTTGAGAGTCCCCTGAATAGCAAGGAGATAAAAATCAATCAAAATTCAAAGAAATTCATTCAGGTGATTCACTGAAAGGTCAAATACTGAAGCTGAAGCTTAAAGACTTTGGCCACGTAATGAGAAAACAGGACTCACTGGAAAAGATCCTGATGTTGGGAAAGATTAAAGGCAAAAGGACACCAGGGCAGCAGAAGATGAGATGGATAGATAGTGTCATGAAAATAATGAATATGAAATTGGACAGTCTTTGAGAGAGAGTAGAGGATAGAAGGGTCTGCTGTGCTATGGCCCATGAAGAGTTGGCCCCAAATGAATGTCTGAACAACAGTACTACAGGGAAGGAATATTCTGCTCCATGTTATATGTAGTGAAGTTCAACTCTACAAACAATTAGTAAGTGCCTGAGGTCGACACGTTAGTTGTTGTCCTTCATGGTCCAAAAAGACCAAAATGACATCACTATGTTGGAGTCAAGGTACAGTGTGTCTGGCTGTGACTGATCAGAGTAACATAAGCCTGGAGAGCTCAGCTTCAGGTTGGGCACAAATAGTCCATATGAACATCTGGAGTGGACCTGTCTCTAAATTCGTGCATCTCACTTTTCTTCTGGGCTACCACAATTCTGATTCATTCATAGAGCACAGGCACATGATGCTGGGAGGTTCTTTGCAATTGATTCTAAAGTTCTTCAGAGAGACCTTGAGAGTATCTTTGTATCACCTCTTCTGACTTCCACGTGTGCATTTGCCTTGTGTGAATTTTCCATAAAATAGTCTTTTAAGCAAACAGACATTTGGCATTTGAACAACATGGCCAGCCCATCAGAGTTGCACTCTCTGCAACAGAATCTGAATCCTCAGCAGTTCAGCTCAAGAAGGGTTCCTCAGTGTCTGGTACCTTATCCTGCCAGGTGATCTTCAGAATCTTCCTAAGACAATTCAAATGGAAGCGATCCGATTCCCTGGCATGGCACTGGTACACTGGCCAGGCATACTACAATGAGGTCAGCAATGGCTCCGTAGACCTTCAGTTTGGAAGGCGACCTGATACCTCTCCTCTCCCACACGTTCCTTCAGAGCCTCCCAACCACTGCTCCAGTAACGGATGCATCAACCTCATTATCTGTGTGGCCACATTTGGAAACTATATGCCAAGGTAAGTGAACTCATCCGCAGCATCTAAAGTGCCTCCATTTGCTGTGAATGACAGTTCCACACACAGATGTTACAGGGCTGGGTGGTGAAGAATCTGTCTTCTTGCAGCCTTTTCAAGTTATATAATTTACTATCAGTGTGGTCGCTAACCTCGATGCCGTTTTTGGGATTTGACAACGTTACTGAAAACATCACGCTAAAAAGCATGGGAGCAAGGGCACAGCCTTGCTTCACTCCATTGGTTACTGGGAAAGAGCAAAAGTACCATCCATTACCCAGAACCCAGGCAAGCATGCCCTCATGAAACTGCTGCCCAATACTGATCAACTTCTCCGGTCAACCAAATTTTCCAGGATCTCCCACAAGCTGTCATGACTGACAGTACCAACGGCCTTGGTCAGATCAACAGATGTTGTGTACAGACTTCTGTTTTGCTCCTGGCATCCAATGGTCTTCTATTCTGCAGGCTACTATCAAAGCTCAGGTACCTGTTTCCCATCAGTCCAGAATACCCTGAAAGAACATCTGATGATAACACAGGCAGACCACATGGTGTTAGGGAAAGGAAGAAAAGGGCCGCTGGGACATCACACTCTTGGCCTGAGGATCCTTCGAACTCAGGACCCAGTGTAGCCAGAATGGACTTTGTTTTCTTTGAATGACTCAGCTCGCCTCATTGAGCTTCCCTGGACGCTGGGGCTTGCTCTTCCGGGGCAGGACCAGAGCTTCCTGTGTGATGAGTCGTGGCACTGGCTGAGGGGAGGTGTGTTAACGTGGTCTATGCTGGGGGAGGGGCCAAGTCAAGAACCAATCGGCCCTGGTCGTTCAGGCGGCACTTGATGATGTCAAAAACTCTATAAGAGGGGAGAGGACAGCTTGAAGAGCCTCCTTTCCTTTTCCGGTTGGAGCCAGAGACGCCTACAGCCGAAGCTGAGCTGCCGGTAGCAGAGCTGACTGGAGGCTAGTGGGTAATCTTCTTACCGTAGAGCGGAAGCATGTATACGATTTTGCCTTATACCATCTCGCTTCTCTGTGGCCTCCTGGTTACTCTTGTGAGGCGGACTTATTGGGCCTGGAAGCTTTTGATGAAAATATCAAAATGGGGACGCTGGTTTGTGGGCTTGTTATTGTGGAGTGTAAATACATGCTTTAGTTCTCCTGCCTTCTGCCTAGAGAATTCCTTATATCCTGCGGTTCCGGACCTTTTAGGCACATATGAGATTCTCTTTGAAATCATAAATTCTGCCTTCCTAATATACCCAGTGATTCTCATCACTCCTCACTCAGTCTCAAGGCCTGAGCTCTTTAAGTCACCTTGGTACAAGTCCAAGCTCTAACCCATGGGAGACTCACTGGCCTTATGGGAGAAGTAGCTACAGTAGATGGAGACATTTAGGACAATGGATGGAGAGCTGGACTTGGGGGCAACTGGAGAGATGGGAGGGCACCACAAATTGCTAGGGCAATAGAAGAACACAGGTAAAGAGGCCTGGAAATATCCCTTGCTTGAACCACAGCTAATGGATGATTTCTATATTTAAAAACATATCTTAAGAGAAGAAAAAAAATGACTACTGGCAAAAATCTATATCTATATATCTATGTCCACAGATAAAGATATTCTAGTGAACCTGAACATGGCATCTCAGAGGTTCATTTTTCATCAGAGAAAATTGGTGAATGTGAGGGGGACAGGGACGAGGAGCGTCACGAAAAGGCAACGGGCACAAACTTGCCAAACAGGGGAATGCCGCTAACAGGCCTCCCTCTCTCTCTCTACCACAGCAGAAGGATAAGAAAGCTTTCACTCCAAAGCAGCAAAATCATGAACAAAAGAAGAAATATTGCCTTAAAATGGGAATACCTGGAGACCCAAGAGGGAGAAGAACAGGGAAAGATCGGGCTTTAAAACCCAGATTGTCACAGGAATGTTCACAGCTAAGCATTTCCGGCCTAATTGTCCCCCAACGCTTCAATGTCATTCAGAGACTAAAGACATAACTGAATCACAAATCTAGAGATGGAAGGGCTCCTAGAAAGCCATCAAGTCCAATCCCCTCATTTTACAGAGAAATAAACTGAGGCTATTGTGAAGAACAAAATACAAATTCATGTAAAAACATGACTTGATTTTAAGTAATTTTTTTTTTTTGCCCTCAGAGTCCTGAGGCACACCACCAGAGACCTCTCTTCAGACTGGTAAACTGGATGATACAAAATGGTAAAACGGAGATCCATCCAATCTCAGGGCTGGAAGGCACCTCAGAGGCCACCAAGTCCAACCAGCACTGGAATAAGAATCCTGGATCCAGGGCTGGAAGGAACTTCAAAATCCACTGAGTCCAACCCCTACATTTTACAGTGGAGGAAACTGAGGCCCAGGGAGGATAAGTGACTTCCCCAAGGTCACAGGTATAGTAAGTTTCAAGGGAAAGATGTGAACTCCAGGCTCAATGCTATTTACACTATTTTTTTTTAAATCCCCTTAAGGGAAACTCCTGAGACATCTCATTCCATTTGGGATAACTTCTCTTGATGAGTTTTTCCTTATTTTAAGCCAAAATATGACCAATGCTGACTTCCTCCCAATACCCACTTTCTCTGTGGCTAAGGAAAACAAGTCTAATCTATGAATTAATAAGCATTTAGTAAGCACTTACAACATTCCAGGCACTGTGCAAAGCACTGAAGATACAAAAAGAGGCAAAAGACAGTGCCTGCCCTCAAGAAGCTTATAATCTAATGGAGGAGACAACATGCAAACAAATCTATATCGAAACCAAGCTACATATAGAAGAAATAAAAAATAACAGAAGGAAGGCACTAGAATTTAAGAGGAGTTGGGGAAGGTTCAGTCCTTGCTTCCTCATGAATACACTTCAAATACTTCCTTTCTGGGCGTGGTTAGCCTTCTCTTACTCGAGGGTTTCAGGTCTCCTAGAATTGTTTGTCACTCGAATTCACGGAGTGCCTGAGGGCTCCAATCAATATCCTTCATCCACAAGTTATCTCACATAAAACAATCTGCTAGTCTGCCACGATTTATTCTCAGTGAACCCAAACTAGCCTCCAGGGATCACTACTTCTTCTGCCCCTTCAAAATGTCCACAAACTATCCACTCAGTAATCCATTCTAGAATGTTTCTGGGGATAGATTTCAATATCGTTCATTTGTGGAATCTCCTTTTTTTTCTCCTTTCTGAAAATGGGGACATAGCCCACTTCCTATTCCATTTACCCTTGAACCAAGTGTTCATGAAGGTCAGATGGAGGCACCAGGTGTAAAAGAAAGAGGATATCTGCATTTTATTGCACTAGTTCATGTCAAAGTAACCATTTTCCATAAATCACAAAAAGGTCATCCTAATACTTTATTAGAAGATGTAACAGACATCTGCAAGAAGTTTATTGCCATGTGACCCAGAAAAATGAAGATACAATGTAACTCTGCTTGTACGTAGCAGTTTATTCGTTATGAAAACATATTATGTGATTTGTTTGAAAATTAAAACAAAATAATATAAAATAAAATCCCTCCTGACATTTGGCAGTACTCACAAATGTGGATAGTTTCATGATGGCGTTGACTGATAATAGCGGGATCATAATTGGAATTTTTTTTTTAAAAAGAGGTAATTGTATCATTACCTCTGAGGTCCCTTCAAGCTCTAAATCTACGGCCCCCTCAACCTGGTGACCGGGAGGACAGCGGTGCCACCAACAGAAACACAGAAACGGACAGCTGGGAAGGAGCAGCTGCTTTAAGGCGTCAAAAGAATGAATAGGTAGAATTGTCCAGTAGGCGACTGAAAAGAAAGGACTAGAACAAAGCGGAGGGTGTGAGGATAGATGTATAGGTCTATTTGGTATCAAGATAATCACATTGTGTAGTAGGTTGTTATTGAAGGAAGAGAGGGGAAAAGGAAGGAAGGGGAAAGAGAAGGAGAAAGGGAGGAAAGGAAGGAGAGGGAGGGAGGAAAGGAAGGAGAGGGAGGGAGGAAAGGAAAAAGGGAAGAAAGAAGGGAAGGGAGAAGAAAGGAGGAGAAGGGAAGAGAAGGGAGAAGGAAGAAGGAAAAAAGAAAGAAGTAAGTTTGTTAAGCAGTTTGTAGGTGCCCAGAACAATCTTGAGGGAAGACAACTTGAGACCCTACCATCTGGCATCTGCCAACCAGGCCTCAATATCAAGCAAAAACCCAGTACCAAGCATTATCATGCTCATCCCACTTTCCAACTGTCTTCTTAGGAAGGTCACCTCCATTATCAGACTACCCTCCTACCCTGACTGTCCATGCCTTACACAGGCACTGCAGTGATAAGCACCAGGCCTAGGGTGGGTTGGGGAATTCCCACATGAGAAAACCCCCTCTAGCAAGGTAAATTGTCACCTTCACTGGAAAATTGAGTATTACAGAATGACCTGGGAAATTAAGTCACTGGAGACCATAGGGCCTGGCACATAGTAGGCACTTAATAAATACTTAGTGACTAACTGACCAAATAGAAAGAATGAACCTCATAAACCAACTAATCCAAGTTACTCATTTTACAGATGAGAGAACTGAGGCCCAGAGTGGCTAAGTGATTTACACAACAAATTCAGTGCTTCCTATGTGCCAGGCCCTAAGCTAAGCTCTGGGGATGCAAAGAAAGGCAAAAGCTATTCCCTCCCTCAAGGAGCTCACAGTCTAACGGAGGAGACAAGGACAATAACAAATATGTACAAACAAGCTATAGACAGAATGAATAGGAAATAATTAAAACAGAGAAGGCACTAGGAATAAGAAGGGCTAGGAAAAGCTGCCTGTAAAATATGAGATTTTAGTTAGGACTTAAAGGATACAGAGATAAGGAGGCAGAACACTCCAGAGATGGAGGACAGGCAGAGAAAAGGCCCAGAGACAAGAGAAGGAAGCATCATTGGTAGCCGAGCCCCCGGATTGTCAGGAGTAAGGGCACCCCAGTGAGCACTGACCTGGACTAAGGACCAGAACTCAAGGCAGACTTCTACTACTTAGAAACTTTGAGCTCAGGCCCAGCTCGGACCTCTCTGAGGCCAAGCTACTTTGTCTATCTAATAAGGGGACTGGGCTAAAGGCCCCTAAGCCCCCTCCCCTGATCCTGAGAAATCCAAGCTGCTCTTTGGGACTCTACAAAGCGGTTGGCTTCTCAAGGTCCCTAAAATACTTAAAATGCTAAAGGGTTGCCATCTACATTTGTTACTTAAATATTATGGCAGGGTCACATGGGAATGAAGGTCCCATCTTAAATGCTTCATCATCTCTCTCCTTCCTAACCGCTCCCACCACAAAAAACCAACCTTTTCTACCAAGAGATACAGCAGACTGGTAGGAAAGTTATTATTGATCTCTATCTGGACTGAGCCAAGTCATCGGCAGCTTCCTGATAACACTGAGATACGGAAGGCAAGTACCAGTTACTTTAAAGTGAGTCACTGTCTCTAAGAAGAATTAATTCCATGAATTCTATAAACATCAATTAATCACCTATTAGGGAGATGACACCAGGCCACATGTGGAGGGACAGAAGATGAATGACTCACGGTTCATCTCCTTACAGGGCTAGCAATCTCCTGGGAGCATGAAATGTACATACAAACAACCATGAAACCAAGAAGAACATGAAATTTCATGTTCCTAAAGGGAGTGGGAATGAGCCATGAGATTCCAAAGAATCACTTCCAGCGAAAGAGGGGTAAAGAGAGACAAGGAAGGAAAGGCTTCCCAGAAATGGCATTTGTGCTAGGCCTCCAAGAGTGGGGAAGATTTTCATTGTCGAGGTGTAAAATGTTCATTGTCGAAGGCATTCCCGGAGTAGGGACTGAGTGATGAAAGGCATGGAGGCTGGAAACTGTGGGGCACATTTCAGAAAGTAATATAATCTAGCCAAAACAGAGAGTATGTAAGGAGAAAGACTTAGAGGTGTCAAGCAGCCTGGGGTCCTCAGGCAGAGAGAAGGCCTTTCTAGGCCTTTGTTCAGCAGGTCTCTGAGCAAGAGAATTCCCTGAAGCTTTCTACTGCAAAGTTCTGATCATAAAATTGTTTTCAGCAAGATACCTACTATTTGCAACTCATCAGTGACCATGCCTTTCTCTAAACTGAGTCCTGATGGGGTAAAAGGCTTTTTCACAATTGAGGGGACATTTTCTACCCACCTTAAGCAATCCACTTTAGACATGAACATGCAACCTTTAGAGGAAAAAAAGGGGGGCCTCGAAGGACACATATTTGCACTCTCCCCATATGATGTTCTGCTCCTTGGTACAACCCAAGGACACGCTGGAACACGATGCTGGGTAATAGCTTCGAAACAAAGGACACAGATGCATTCCACAATCCATCAGGATCAGGTCCTGTGGAGTCAGTGGGCTCCCGACCACGGCTTCCTAATGCTCTTAATTCTCTTAAGATACTGCTGCAGGGAATACAGAGGCAGCACTAAATAATGGAGCGTCCCTTCAGGAGCAGCTGAGCAGGCCCAAGAACACTCAGGACTTAAGCTCCAAGTTTAATTTGAAAAGTGGCAATGAAACATGAGACCACCTTGGAGGGAAAAGGAAAGAAAAATCTCCTTGTCTAAGAAACTCGCCAAAAAAAATAGAGGAAGCTATTCTTAGAAAGGGTGGACCTGTCATTTAGTAGTACAGTTCTCGGATTTCCCCGAGGGCTGTTATGGGAGCAAGAAGGTGTGTTTCCAAGAAAAGAATTCCAGGGGCGTTCAACTCAGAAGTTTAATGGGCTCTTTACTGATTCTCCTCGATGAATAGAAGAAGGGAAGAACTTTAGGTATTAGCAAAAAACTAATTAGGTCCCCGTGTTCAGGAGTAGTAGTAGTAGGAAAAGAAGAACTAGCAGAAACAGCAGTAAGAGCGGTAGTAAAATAAGAAGCAGGAGTAATAATTCAGTAATAGTAGTAGTAAAAGAAGAAGCAGGGACAGCTAGGTGGTGCAGTGAGTAGAGCACTAGCCCTGGAGTCAAGAGGACCTGAGTTCAAATCCGGCCTCAGACACTTGACACACTTACTAGCTGTGTGACCTTGGGCAAGTCACTTAACTCCAATTGCCCTGCCAAAAAAACAAACCAAAAAAACCAACAAAAGAAGAAGCAGCAGTAATAGTAGTAATAAAAGAAGTATCCGTCATAGTAGTGGTAAAATATGAGGCTGCAGCAGCAGCGGTGGCAGAAGCAGGCTTAATACTACAAGCAGACGTAGCAGTAAGAGTAAAAGAAGTGTCAGCAATCAGTAAGGAGAAGCCGCAGTGGCGGCAGAAGCAGCAACAGCAGTATTAATTAGTAATAACAACAATGACACATAAGTCATGCTAGAGTCTGTGGAGCACCTGCTGGGCAGCACCTCACTGGAAGCACCCCAAGTACCCACGGGCACTAGATTCTCTTCATTACAAAGATGAGAAAGCTGCAGCTTCGTGGCTCTCTCAGTGAAGGTCTGCAGCAGGATCTGAAGGAAGGTCTTGCCTACGAATCCAAAGCCAGCTCTCTATCCACTGCACCGCCTTATAAGTAACATGGAATCAGACCTCTGAGCCCAGGGCACAGTCAGCATTTGGACAAAATCCAAGAGATGAACAGCTAGTTCCATAGCTACCATTTACATAAGCTCATTAAAACTTTCAAAGAGCTTTACAAATATTAATTTATTTTAGCCTCACAAAAACCCTGGAAGGTAGAAGCTATGATTATCCTCATTCTACAGATGAGGAAACTGAGTTAAACAGAGATTAAGTGATTTGCTGAGGGTCACACAGTAGATAAAAACCTGAGGCTGGATTTGGAACTCAGGTCTTCCTGACTCCCTGATCCTCTCCCACCTCACCTCGATGCCTGGAAGAATGGAAATCAGGCTGACAGAAAGAGAATCCAGGGACTGAGGAGGACCAAATCCTTCCAGCCTCTCATTCTGGGCAGCTTCATTCCAGTCTTTGTGGCTCCACTTAGTAAACACCTGGTGATGAACTGATCGTAATCATAACATAGCTCTCCACACGTTGGCTCATCTGGTCCTCACAAGAACCCAGGGAAGCAGGTGATATCACTGTGCCCAGTTTTACAAATGAGGAAACTGTAGTTTAGAGACGTCAAGTGTCTTGTCCAAAGAAGTATGGCTGGGATGTGTCTGAGACAGGATCTGGATTCGGGGCTTCCTGAATGCAGCACTCAATCCACTGCACCACCAAACTGCCTCTAACCTAAGAAGCTGAAGAAGAGCCCTTTTACCTGACAAAACTGGATGGACAAATCGAGCTGTGTGCACTGCTGAACTCAAATTGGTCACATAGCATTTACAGAGCTTGTTTTTTTCTAGAGATAAGTATCACACAAAGACATCTTTAGGCCATGGCAAGCTGTTATCTTTGAGTCAGGCTTTCCCTCACAAGTAGAATCCTCCTCTTCCTCCTCCTCCATCATCTCAGGTCATCATCCTGGTGTTGCCATGTGTGCAGGTGTTGGTGCTACATGTCTATTTGTGTGGAGAGGCATAGTTAATTCCATGGCAATTTCCAAATTTCCTTTTTCTGCTGAGGGCAGGCCGGACCCCAAGGTAGGATGCTTAAATTCTCAGGCTCATCTCAGACCTTTCTCTCTGCCTCACCATGAAAGGGTTGATCAGTGACCCTCCCCCCACAATTCCTCTTGCTTCTGCTTGTTGCCTCATCTCCCCTCCCAGTCCAAAGCATCCTGGTTTGGGTCCTCATCCCCATACATCAGCACTGCTGCTGCAGTCCCTTCCTGCCACCATCATTCTCCACCTCTCTAAACCCTTTCTCTTCTCTGCCAAGGTAGCATGGAAATCTTTGGGATTTGTTCCTCAATACCAGATTACAATAGTGCCCCCCAAAACTGGCCTGCCAGCTTCCACTTCAGTTTCTCCCCATCTCTACTCGAGCTTCCACACAGCTGCCAAAATCATCTTCCTTAGGAGTATGGCTGACCCTCCCCTGCTCAAAAACCATTGGTGGTTCTCTACTGCCTCAGAACAAAGGCAGATTTCTATACTCTTAATTATGCATGTGACTGATCCCAGAAGTGTCTTGTCCCATGTTACCCTATGTCACCTATATCACTGCCTCTCTGGTCCCACAGGTATCCTGTGAAAAAGGAACAGCTCATAGGTACAAGCATTTTTTTTTCTTTTTACAAAACATAATCCCAGTATCAGGCTACATCCAAGATCACAGGGCCATTTTGGCCCAACTATACCTGAACAAGGATTCCCTGTACATCTGTAAGAGAATTTAGATTGTATGTGGTGCTCAGGCAGGACTAGCCCCTGTAGGGTGAGGGCTGCTAGCTAATCCACCTTTGGTGTCCACCTTTCACCCAACTCTCACCTGTGGCTCCAAGAAGCTGGAGCCTGCGCGGCAGAGGCCACACCCAATAAAATCGTCTTGGCAGATGGGCTAAGCCAGGTTGAGGGTAACTGATAGGCTTCAAATCTATCGGTGAATTGGGAGGTGCCTACCCCCAAGCATGTGAACACCTCCCCTCTAGAAGGGGCAGATGGGAACAATTTGTTCCAAAGGCCATGAAAGCGGTTGAGGTAGGCACTGTGGCGAGCTTAGAGCTTGGTCAGAGTTTGAATCAAAGACAACAAGGTCATCCACTGCATCCTGACGTTTGTCCTGTCACCAGACTTTGATGACTAGAAGAGAGAGTGAGCTTGACAACATTGTGTAACTCTGCCTCACTTAAATCCAATTCACACTCAAGATCTCACCCTGAAATGTCATTGGTCCTCTTCAACAACAAAGGACAAATGAGAAGAAGGAATGTGCTACCTCCAAATTCCAGTTTTGGAATCACTCTAATAAAAGGAATTTTTGTGGGATTTGTTTTCCTAACACCAAGCCTGACTTTGCCTCTTGGAACCTTCCCTCCCATCCCTTCCAATTCTGCCCTCAGGGTGCAAACAGAGAAAGCTTAATCCTTCCTGCCTCTGACATCCCGGTGAGTCCTGGAAGATGCCATCATTGCCCCCAACTGTACTCTGTTCTGAAATAAACCAAAGCCTCAGATAGCGAGGAATCAAAGCCTTTCACCGTCCACTTGCTGTCCTCTGAATACTCTCCAATTTATCAATTTCCTTCCTAATCATGGCACCTAAACCGAGGACAATTCAAAAATCATCTGACCACAAGAATTTTCAGAGCAAGTTTATCTTAATGCAGCCCCAAATCACTTCGATGGGTCTTGGCTACCACTGCCCACTGAGGCAACCAGTTTTTTCAAACAGCAGTCTAGCCATTCTTCTCCTATTTTGTGGTTTTGACGATTTGTTTAACTCACGTCCAATGTTCAACCCTGTCAAGGTCTTTTGGACCCAGGACTCTCTCATCCAGGGTGATCACTATCACTCCCAGATTGGTGTCATTTATAACTCTGATTAGTGGGAAATTGATGCTTTTATCCAAGATACAGAAGAAAGTGTCAAATGGTATGCAGGTCAAGCGCGGATCCCAGGCATGCTCCACCGGACATTCCCTTCCATCCTCACAATAAACCATTATGAACTAGCACACGGAAGAAGGATTTGACCATTTTCAGCCTGGCCCAGAAGAGAGAACTAGGAGCAATTCCTGGGAGACAAAAAGTTAAATGACTTGCCCAGGGTCACCCAGACAGTAAATGTCTGCACCCAGATTTGAGCTCAGGTCTTCCTAACCTCAGGCCCAGCATTTTAGCCACTGTCTTACCCAGATGTTTCCTTAATGCACCACCTAGCTGTCTCTTAGATGTCATCTAGTCCAAGCAATTATATCTTAAGATTTTCAGAAAGCCAGTACGATGCCCTGAGGTGAAGCGATCCTCTTTGGAAACTCACCTTAGGAGGAGAAAAAGGAAAACCATGGTGACTGAGTGGCCAATATCCAAACAGCCACAGACCCCCTCGAGGACAAAGAGATACACTGTGGTGTGGCTGGGGTCCCTTCCAATCCCTCAGTTTTAGGCCATTCTTTCATGATGCAGTCTTCCCCAGTTCATTCTCATGGGAATACCAGTGATCCTACCCAAATATCCACTGTCCATTTTCATGGCACTTCCAGGACTTGAGTGTGCAGTAACAGGGAAATCAAGGTCTGGGAGAAAAGTTCTGGACACAAACAACTCCCTCATCTCCCAGACTCAATGAAGCCTGACTTTCATCATGGGAACGCAGAAATGCAATTGTCTCTAATGCAACACTTGCACTAACAGGAAGCAGCCACAGCATCACCCCAAGACTTCAGGGGCTGCAGAGGTGACTACAAGCCCAGACCCTCATAAATCATCATTACAACCAGGAAAAATCAGTTCCTGTTCCCTGAAGAGGATTAATGGAGGCCTGCCAGAGGTGGATCCCACAGAACTATTTCAGACATGACTAATCTCAACAACAATAGCTGTGCCTGGAGATGCCAACATTCAAATCACCAGAGAGTTAACAGTTCCTTGTGTTGAGTTATGAATGACTTTTCTAGGCAACAGATCAATAGGCCAGGACTCAGCTTGAACCACGAGTTCAAAGCTCAGCTTTCTCTCTCATCCATTTCTGGCAGTAGATGAGACTGGACTGTGATACACTCAAGATGAAGGTTATGCCACTGACACAGACATCTGGGAAACCACACCAGCATGTCCGAGACACATCTGCCTCCCCTACCCGGGTCCTACTTGTGTGAACAAGAGGAGTGAAGAACTCTTAAGAGAGCTCTTCATCAATCACTTTAATCTTTAAAAAGAAATTTACAAGAGATTTCCAAATCTCTAAAGAGCCATTGGCTCAAAAGAGTTGGAAGGAAGGAATTAAAAAGGCACAGAAGTCCGTGAAGAAAGGAGGCCAGATACTTGCACATTCCTTGGGAATAGAGGCAAATCAATTTTATAAATTTTAAAATCATCACTATTATTATTATTATTAAAAATAGGCTGATGAGTTTGAACTTTATTTGGGAGGCAATTAAAAACCAGTGAAGGGTTTTTTGGCTTTGGAGTTAACAGGATTAAGGATGTGCTTTAGAAAGAACAATCCCCCATCAGTGAGTCAGACAGACTGGAAGAAGAAAGACTAAAGACAAGACAAGCAGTGAGGGGGCTGCTGCCATTCTACACGGTGAGCACCATTAGCACAAGGGTAGTGCACCCAGAATTTGGTACATGGTTAGCACTTAAAAAAAGCTTGTTCAAATTGTTTTACAGTAATTCTGCATTTCTAATTATGCCCAGTACCTGACACTGAGCTGTCAACACAGTAGGGACTAAGCAATTGTTTATGGGATAGAATTAGGATTTGGCGAGTTCTCTTTTTCAAATCTGTTTCATAGGAAATTGTCTCATTCAACAATCCCAAAGTGCTCTTTGTATCCAAATTCCAAGTCTTAATACCAACATTTTCTATGTCCGTGAACCACAGAATACCAACACCTCTGGAAAAAACCAACACTACAAGGGTCAGTGGTGGGTGGAAAGAAGCTCCATCATTCAACCAGTAAAAATTTTTCGGGGGCGGGGGGGGGGGGTGGTGCGGGAGTGGGGCAGAGCCAAGATGGCAGCTGGAAAGCAGGGACTTGCTTAAGCTCCCCCCCAGGACCCTCCAAACACCTATAAAAATGGCTCTGAACAAATTCTAAAGCTGCAGAACCCACAAAATATCAAAGGGAAGCAGGGCTCCAGCCCAGGACAGCCTAGATGGTTTCTGGGAAGGGTCTATTGCATGGAGCTGGGAGCAGAGTGAGGCAGAGCCCAGCGCAGGCCATGCCAGGACCAACCAGAACGGGAGCTGGGAGGAACAGGTGCAGTGCCCTGAATCAGTGAGCTGTGGCAGTAACCTGACTTCTCAACCCACAAATACCAAAGACAACAGAGAACATTAGCGGGAAAAGCTGCTGGGACAAAGTGAAAGGAGTGTCCGGTCAGCCAACTCCAGGAGGTGGCAGGGGTGGTACAGCTCTGAGGTTGCTTCTAGAGCTACAGCTGCAGTTGCTTCTGGCCCCAGGCCCACCTGGTGGGAGGAATTAAGTGGTGGATTAAAGTGGGAGGGCAAAGCCTGCTTTGCCCTGCCTGGATCTGGACCACAATCCTGGCTGGCATTTCTTGGTGAAGAAGGAGTGCTGGTGTAGCAGAGCTTGTTGTGTAGAAGTAGCTCTGAAAATAGCATCGCAGCCCCTCAAGCTCTCTACTCAAACTCTCAAACTCTCTACTCTACAAGCAGTCATACCCTGACAAAAAGCTCAAGGGGCAAGTAGTTGGCTGGGAACATAAACAGGCAATGAAAATAGCCTCAGACTCAGACTTTGGAATCTTTTTGGGGTGACAAAGAAGACCAAAACATACAGCCAGAAGAAGTCAACAAAGTCAAAGAGCCTACATCAAAAGCCTCCAAGAAAAATATGAATTGGTCTCAGGCCATGGAAGAGCTCAAAAAGGATTTGGAAAAGAAAGTAAAGGAAGTAGAGGAAAAATTGGGAAGAGAAGTGAGAGTGATTCAAGAAACCATGAAAAACAAGGCAATGACTGGCTAAAGGAGACCCCAAAAATACTGGAGAAAATAACACCTTAAAAAATAAACTAACTCAAATGGCAAAAGAGCACCAAAAAGCCAATGAGGAGAAGAATGCCTTGAAAAGCAGAATTAGCCAAATGGAAAAGGAGGTCCAAAAGAACACTGAAGAAAATACCACCTTAAAAATTAGATTGGAGTAAGTGGAAGCTAGTGACTTGATGAGAAATCAAGATATTATAAAACAGAACCAAAAGAATGAGAAAATGGGAGACAATGTGAAATATCTCACTGGAAAAACCACTGACCTGGAAAACAGATCCAGGAGAGACAATTTAAAAATTATTGGACTATCTGAAAGCCATAATCAAAAAAAAAGAGCCTAGACTTTGTCTCTCAAGAAATTATCAAGGAGAACTGCCCTGATATTCTGGACCCAGAGGGTAAAATAGAAATTGAAAGAATCCACAGATCGCCTACTCAAATAGATCCCAAAAAGAAATCTCCTAGGAATATTGTCGCCAAATTCCAGAGCTCCCAGATCAAGAAGAAAATACTGCAAGCAGCCAGAAAGAAACAATTTGAGTATTATGGAAACACAATCAGGATAGCACAAGATCTAGCAGCTTCTACATTAAGGGACTGAAGGGCTTGGAATAAGATATTCTGGAGGTCAATGGAGCTAGGATTAAAACCAAGAATCACCTACCCAGAAAAACTGAGTATCATGCTCCAAGGCAAAATACGGATTTTCAATAAAATAAAGGACTTTCAAGCTTTCTCAATGAAAAGACCAGAGCTGAATAGAAAATCTGACTTTCAAACATAAGAATCAAGAGAAGCATGAAAAGGTAAACAAGAAAAAGAAGTCACAAGGGACTTACTAAAGTTGAACTGTTTTGTTTATATTCCTACATGGAAAAATGATGTGTGTAATTCATGAGACCTCAGTATTAGAGTAGCTGAAGGGAATATACATATATATACTGACAGAGGGCACAGGGTGAGTTGAATATGAAGAGATGATATCTAAAAAAAAAATCAAATTAAGGGATGAGAGAGGAATATATTGAGAGAGGGAGAAAGGGAGAGATAGAATGGGGTAATTTATCTCACAAAAAGTGGCAAGAAAAAGCAGCTTGTTGGAAGGGAAGAGGGGACAGGTGAGGGGGAATGAGTGAATCTTGCTCTCAATGGATTTGACCCGAGGAGGGAATAACATACACACCCAAATGGGTATCTTACCCCACAGGAAAGAAGGAGGAAGGGGATAAAAAAGGGGGTGTGATAGAAGGGAGGGCAGATAGCAGGAGGAGGTAATCAAAAGCAAACACTTTTGAAAAGGGACAGGGTCAAGGAAGAAAATTGAATAAAGGGGGACTGGATAGGAGGGAATAAAATATAGTTAGTCTTTCACAATATGAGTATTGTGGAAGGCTTTTACATAATGATACACATGTGACCTATGTTGAATTGCTGTCCCTCTTAGGGAGGGTGGGTGGGGTGGGAAGAGGGGAGAGAATTTAGAACTCAAAGTTTTAAAAGCAGATGTTCAAAAAAAAAGTTGTTTTTGCATGCAACTGGGAAATAAGATATACAGGTAATGGGGTATAGATATATATCTTGCCCTACAAGAAAGTGAGGGGAAAAGGGGATGGGAGGAGTGGGGTGACAGAAAGGAAGGCTGACTGAAGAATGGGGCAATCAGAATATATGCCATCTTGCAGTGGAGGGGAGGGTAGAAATGGGGAGAAAATTTGTAATTCAAAATCTTGTGGAAATCAATGCTGAAAACTAAAAATATTAAATAAACAATTTTCAAAAAGACTAGCAAAAAAAATTTGTGTGGGGGAAGTGTCATAAAAGATATCAAAGATGAGCATGATTAAGATTATGGCGGGCTAACCATGGAGCAGGATGGAAAAACAACAGATGGGCTTCCCTAGTGCTGGAACGGCATCCATCCATGGCATACAGAACAAGGCCTCCAGCAAGCTGCAAGAGAGTTGTGGGAGAGTTGTGGGAGGGCACCTGACCTGGATGAGAAGGTGGGGATGGGTCATAAGCAGCATCACTGATGGGAGGGCCCACATTGATGGGTCCAGAAGCACCAATGCACCATTAACCTCAGATGGGAAAATCTGGCTACGAATTCATGTTATCACTGGAAAGTTCTCTATACCCACCAAGTATAGGGACAAGAACTACTTAGCCAAATCTCAGATACAAGAAACCATTCTTACTACAGATGTCCCAAGGAAACACAAATAAAGATTTCTGTGAGCCAGCAAATCAGTCCTACGGGGGGGGGGGGGGGGTGTTAAAAACACAACCTTTTTCCCAAAAAAATATAAATTCAAGGAAACTACCCTGATCCTCACTAAGCTTCTCCAAAGATGTCATCAAACAGCCAAAGATCCAGGATGTGGGATTGGCTGTGAAGGTTTACCAATAATGTTCTCAGGGGAGAAGTAAGCAGAAATAATTGTGAATTTCAGTTAACAAGAACTTATTAGGCACCTACTATGTGCCAGGCATTGTGCTAAGTGCTGGGGATACAAATAAAGGCAAAAGACAGTCCCTGCCCTTAAGAAGCTCACCTACTAAAGAGGAGTCAACATGCAAACAACTATGTAGAAAAAAAAAGTCACATAGAAGATAAGTTGAAAATAATCAACAGAGGGAAGGCACTAGAAATAAAGGGATTGGCAAAGACTTCCTATAGAAGACTGGATTTTAGTTGGGACTTGAAGGAATCCAGGGAAAGCCAGGAGTCAGAGATGAGGAGAGAGAGAATTCCACATGTGGGGGACAGCTGGTGAAAATAACCAGAGTCAGAAGATGGAGTATTTTGCTCATGAAACAGCAGAGACCATCATCACTGGACCACAAGTTGTAAGGAAAGACTAATGATGAAAAATGCTATCCCCAATCAGAGAAAGAACTCCAGAGTCTGAATACAGAAGGAAGCAGACTATTTGCTCTCCTTTCCTTTTGTTGTCTTGTTTTGTTTCATTTTTCTTGTGGTTCCTCCCATTAGTTCTAATTCTTCTTCACATCATGACTAACGTGAAAATGTTTAATATGAATGCATAAATAGAGCCTATATCAGATTGCATGCTGTCTTGGGGAGGGGAGAAAATTTAAAACTCAAAATCTTATGGAAGTGAATGTTGAAAACTAAAAATTAATTTTTTTTTTAAAAAGGACAGAAATGTAGGGAGGATCAGGTTGTAAAGGACTCTGAGTGCCAAAGAGGAGTTGATATTGGATCCTGGAAGTCATCGCGCACTGAATCCTTAGGTTCGTTCTAGAACTGCCTTAAGGATACAACATGAGATCATGAGATGATGATAAGTATAACCTTTTCATGGGAAAAATCAATCTTGGGATCAAAGACCTGACACTTTAGACTTCCATGTGGTAGGAAGGGCCAGAGATGGACTCTCATCCGCAGGAGGCTCCATTCACTGGTCCATCATCTTCTCACTTACCAAGTCAGCGTGCAGAAAGGTTTACTCAGAATGCTACACTTACATTAGGATACTATTTTTAGATACAGAGATCTGTATTTTTGATATTCCAATTACTTAAAAGTTTAAGCTTCCCTTATGCTAAAAGGTGATGACCACTTAGAAGAAAATGTCTCCTAACCAGAGAAATGTGATCACAGCTTTTGGGCTTCATTCCAGTTTCTTTCTTAGATGCACCTGTGGTAGGAGCTAGGCTTGCTTTGTGCTGGGGGCTTC
Source organism: Trichosurus vulpecula (assembly GCF_011100635.1). Classification (NCBI taxonomy): domain Eukaryota; kingdom Metazoa; phylum Chordata; class Mammalia; order Diprotodontia; family Phalangeridae; genus Trichosurus; species Trichosurus vulpecula. The sequence continues at coordinate 9,731,922 of NC_050577.1, forward strand.
CCCCAGGAAAAGAGGCAGGGCCACCATTCTTGGATGCATCTGACTTCTCTCAGGGCCACAACCTGAATACCAGTCAACTCTCCTCATTACCCACAAAGCTTTGCGTTTCATTTCCTTCCTTTTTCTGTTGTCACTCTTTCCTCTCTGTCACTCAACCTCTGTCTGCCTCAGTTTCCTCCTCTGCAAAATGGGGGTAATAACAACACCAATCTCCCAGGGTTGTTGTGAGGATGAAAATGAAACAATATTTGTAGATGTGTTTTTTTAAAGTCCTCTCTAAATATTAGCTATTATTGGTATCATTTAGTAGAAGAGGCTTAGCCTGAAAGTAAGGTGGGGGGTGGGGGGAAGGTGCAGGTAAGCCTTAAAAGCTTTCCCTTAGCTCTTACTGGCTCTCCAAAGAATGATTTCCAACAAACTGTCTGGGTGCTGACCTGGGAGTGAAATAGCACTTTATCCCTTCTAATCTCTGCAGTTACATTATTTTTCCCAATTAGCAAAGTTGGATTTTAATTGGATTTAAAACAGGCAATGAGGGCTTGCTGTGTTGTGAATGAATGGATGAATAAAGCATTTAGTAAGCGCTTACTATGAGCAAAGCACTAGTCTAAAATGCCTGTGGTTTACAGAACTTAACTTTTCTGTCTTTGCAACATCGCTGCCTCTCCACTATTATTTCTGCCCCAATCCCCTCACCAGGCTGACAGTACAAATTTCAAGTTCACCACCAAATAACTGTGCAGTGTTCTGTGCCACTGAACAGGTCACACTGAAAATCCTAAGAGGTCAAAGGGGGGCGGGGGAGAGACATGCTTTTACAATCTTCTTATGTTCAGTGGACATAATATCACAACTACTGAACAAGAATCAGAGAATGGTTTGGCAGAAAATCGGTTCAAAACTGCATTACACACCATATCTCATTGTAAATTTCTAATGGATTAATGACCCAAACAATCACAGTCACATTACTGAGAAACTGGAGACAAAAGGGAAGGTCTTCTCTTTCACAGCTAGGGAAAGAAGAAAAAAATCCAATTCAGACACAATTGAGGAGATTATCGTGGATGAAACTGGAACAGTGTCATTGAAGACAAAAGACATTTGCACAAACAAATTTAGCAAACCTCAAATCAAAGAAAATAACTTGGACTGTGAGGGAACACTTGCATTAAACATCTCCAATAAAGGTCTGGCATCCCAAATCTATAAGGAACTGACAGAAACATGGAAGGTTAGGAGTCATTCCCGAATAAAGGAGTGGTCAAGGGATGCAAGTAAATAGTTTCCAGGGGTTAAGTCAAAATTACTGACAACAATCTAAAAGATTTGTCAAGGTCTCTAATAATCAATGATATGAAGATTAAAAGTATCACCTTATACCCATCAGACTAGCAAAGAGTGAGGGAAAACCAAGTGCTGGCAGAACTGGGGAACAGGCACGTTGGTTTGCTGCTGGTAGAGCTGTGAATTTGCTCCAGCTGTTCAGACAGAAATGTGAAACTCTGCAAGAGAAGCGACTGAGCTGAACGTACCCATAGACCTCAGGATCATACTACTGGTTCATGCCACGGGAAGGTTCATCACAAGAGAAGGGTAACATTCATAATAGCATAGTTTGCAATGGCTAAAAGCTGGAGATTAATTTTGCTATTTGAATTTGGTGTAACACTGTTTTACAGCTGGGAGCTAAGGTTAGGGTTAGAGCTATTTCCAAGAAATATGAGAAGACTTCTATGAATACCGCTGCCAGCCATGAAATTGTGCAATCAACAAATATTTTAAATTACCCCCATTGGGGCATGCCCACCTTAGCCATTATTCTAAGCACTCACTGGCTTGCAGTTTAAATTTGTCTTACAACCTCTACATTGGTCAAACTTTTCTGGCCCTTAGATTCCTCACATGTAAAGTAGGGACAGGGAAGGGGTGAAGGGGAAGAAGCAGGGCCAGACTAGAAGACCACCAGGGTCCCTTCCAGCTCTAATCATGTACGATGCAATGCATCATGCTCTCACAGTCCACAGCTGACCACTGTCACCCAATACCAGCTCAAGAATCTCTAGCTCCCCCGTTACTAATTGCTCTTCAGGAGTTCCTCACCACCTTTGCACCTCCTCTCCAACCCTCAGGTGCTAAGCCCTAATTTGAAATACAGTCATAAGAGCTCAAGGGAAGGAATTTCTCTATCTCTCAGCTCCAAAGCTATTCATTTTCATAAGTCGGCTTTCCTTTCCAAATAACATCACAAAGGGCACAGGATTTTAAGAGATGTAACAAAACATACTTCCCTTGACATCTTTAAGAGTCCTTTTTGCTTCCTGCTTATTACACAGTAAATGTTTCTATTGTGTATAATTTCCCATGCATTCCATTCTCCACCTTTGCTTTTCTTAACAGAAAAACAAAAACATAAGAGCTTTTCAGTAATCTCCTGTAACTGAAAGATTAGTTTCCCAGGCCCGCATTTTTCTATCATACACAAAGCTTTGAATTCAGGACAAACCACAGGAAGGAAGTAACTAGCACCATTATACCACGGCTACCTTCCTGTGCCTACTCTCATTCTGTGTCCTCTATTTGCCTCCTCTCTTGTTCCCCTTCTGTTGGTCTTGCAGACGCTTGCTGCTGGACGTCATCCACATGACATTAAGGCTGGTTTTGTTTGGTTTACTTTTTTAAGTTGTCTAGCACTTTCAAAGACTGAAGTTCCAATCTTGTTAAGACACAGTCTCTGAAGAACAAGGGACAACTAGGGAAACGCTTAAAAGTAATTTGCCAACATGGTACACTGAGGCTTCTGGGATGGCACCCCTTTCCTCAGCCTCCATTTTGGAAAATGGTGACTTCCTTGGCCTCTGAAAGAAATTAGCATTTTCTGCTACTTGGAGTTTCTTATATTCCATTCAATCTGACAAGTACTGAGAAAGTGCCTACTATGTACAAGATTCTATCTTGCCACTGAGAATAGAAAGACAAGAGTCAGACAGTCCCTGTGACTATCTCGAGGAGCTCATGTTCTACTGGGAAAACAAAGGCCAAACAGATAAGGAAATGAAAATATTTACAATGTCACTGAAGAGGTATAGGGGTGGCCCTAACAACTGAGAGGGATGGGCAAAAGACTCACATAAAATGGAAGCAGTAGAGCTAAGCCCATGTCAACCTTAAGAACACAGCAATTCACTCATGTGTGTCCCCCTTCACCATGCAGATCATGGCCCCTCTGAACCTTAGAAGTTGGTTCTTCATAAGTTACTGTAGCCAAAAACCCTCTCCTGCCAATTGTGCTCAATCTCTCTAAGCTGGGCAAGGCTATCATCAGAAGACAAGATACACAGCTGATCACTGGGCCCATTTCTGAAGCCTTTCCAGCTTACTAGGACCTGCCTGACCTTGTCTTCCCATTGGGATGCTTGCACTGGGGAGGTGTTCTTCTCCAGGCTGCTCTGTGGGTCCTCCCACCCCCTACCGTCCCCTGCAGACTCCCCTCCAAGCCATGAGGCAACTCAAGGACTACCTCCTAAAGGAAGCATCCCTTCCTGACTCCCCCAAGCATTAGTGCCCACACACAAATAGGTTCACGCACAGATGATGAATGAATGGAATGCATTGTATCCATTCAGAACACATTTTGCATCGAATTTGTTATGGCAAACTGCTTGAGGGCAGGGGCTGGTTCACGAGTCTTTGTATCTTCAGAGCCTACTATGGTACCTGGGACACGGTGGGCATTTGCCACACAAATACCTGGTGCACGGAATGAGGAGTTGTCTGTCACCTCACAAATGTCATTCTGGAATATTCAAAGAATTAAAGATTTAGGGACAATCGAGTAGAAGCCTTCAAGTGCAGGATGGTCTCTTGGGCTGAGCAAGGGGGAAGGCCCATTAGAAGGAGTAAGGACCTGAGAGCTCAAAGACAATGGACCATGTACCAACATAATGGGCCCCATAGACCAGCCAAGGAGAAGAATGTCTCCCCAGTGCAGGCACACTCAGCGGTTCCCGTTAAGCTGCTATCTACTTCAGGACAGAGGATGGATCAAAGTGGGGAGAAGATCACCGGGCTGGGATCATTTGCGACTTCCCCAAGGAGAGAAGTTACTGCAAATAACCACACTAATAATAATAATAAAAGCTAGCAAGTACACAGCACTTTAAGGATTGCAGAGCGCTTTACAAATATCTCATCTGATTTTCACAACTCTGGGAGGGAGGGGCTATTATTATACCCAATTTCTACAGTTGAGGAGACGGAGGCAGATAGAGGTCAAGTGACTTGGCCAGGGTCACACAGCTAGCCAGTGTCTGACACCAGATTCAAAGGGAAGGTCTTTCCTATCCATGTAATCAAAGGACACAGTACTAACTCTACCGGGCCCCAAAGCCAGAGAATCTAGGATACAGGAGCGGACTAGAATGGGAGTGCAGGAAAAATGTTCATCTTGACAGGCAGGGACCAAAGTGTGCTAGAGGACATGGTGGGGCACAGTTCTGATGCCCCTACACCCAAAGGGAAGGGTTAGAGAAGCAGGTTATAAAAAGGCTGAGGCCAAAATGACTCCATTGGCTAAACCCCTATGATGTGACCTAACATTCAGGCTACACAAGCCTGGGCTGCTTCACACTGTGTAAAACTTGGGGACTTGTGGAGGGTCGGGGGGAGAGGTGGCAATAATCAGGCAAAAGATAAGGTGGTCCTAGTGTGTGTGAATACAGTGCCAGCCATGATAAGATGCAGAAACAGGTGGCAAGGCATTCTGGGACCAAGGAAGCTGAGGCACAGAGGGGCTGAATGGGCAGAGAAGCAGCTGAAATCACTTCATTTGTCTCTTTCCCTCCTAGTCAAAGAACCGGGCCATGAAGAGCCATAAAAGCTCAGTGATCAGCCCCACCAACGTGACTCGGTTCATATGCGACACATTACAACTTGGAAATGGTATTATGCTCCTCGATAACAATGTTCCCAGGGTTTTATGACCCTAGAGAGTAAGAATGCCCGGTAGGAGACCAAGCATTGGCAGCCAGAGGCACAGGTGAGCTGGCAAGCCAAGTCCTGGGCTTCCATCAGCCAACAAGCGTTTAGTAAGCACTGCTTCCCTTGTGAGACACTGCTTGACCAGAAATCAGTCAATCAATAAGCAATTATTAAACAACTATTGCTGTAAGCCGACCACTATGCTAAGTGTGGAGGATACAAAAATAAGGCAGTCTCAGCTCTCCAGGTGTTTACAATCTCTCGGAAGAATCAATATAGACACAGATAAGAAGATGCAAATAAATACAGACAGACAAATATAAGGTTCTGGGAGTGGGGAGGGAGGGGGAGATACTGACAAGGCTGAAGAAAGCCTGGAGAGAAGGGAGAGGGAACCATCTTCACAAGCCACATCTGCATCACGTCACTAGAAGTACATTGGAAAGTGATTCCTATTGCATCCTGCTTCTGGGATTAAATCCATGGCATGACTGGCTTGTCAGGAAACACGAGATGATCCAAAGCACGACAATGGCAAGTCCTCATGGTTGGGGCCCCTCCTTCTGCTCCAGCCACTCTGGCATTGTGGAAAGAGTGCCAGGCTTGAAACTGGGAGATGTGGATTTGAATTCTACCCCACGCAGTGACTGAGGGCCCATGAGAAGGTCACTTAGCCTCGCAGAGACAGTCTCCCCATCTGCGAAATGGAGACAATCCTCTCCACCTTACAGAGTTGCTTCTTTTTCCTAATCATTCCTTCATCCTTCACCCATTTAGTCCACTGAACGCTCTTCTTCCATCCCTGCTCCTTGCTGCCTCACTTCTCCTCAATGGGTTTTCTCTTGCCATGGCCAAGTACTTTCCTTCTAGCTCTATCTTTGCCATTAGTGTCCTCTGGCTCCTGTGCTGTCTCTCCCAATTAGAGTGTGAGGCTCTTGAGAGCAGGGAGTAGACAATTTTTTTTTTCTGTTTCTACCCACAGTGCTTAGCATAGTGCTTGCCAAACAGGTGGTTAACCAATGATCTTACATGCCCATCATTCATCTGCTCACATGTTGTAGCCCCTCAAGTGAATATTAACTCAGAGAAAAAGTAGTAATGGAATTCATTTAGAGGGCTTCCAAGTCTCTCTGGAGCAGCCTCCCACTCAGCTGCAGCCATCCCATCCGGTCCTCATCACTTGCCCAGCTTCTCCATTCTCCCACTTCCCTAGCAGAGGGAGGAGTCTGCCCTGACTCTGAGAGGGAAGGGCACATTGAAGCTCTAATTCAGAGGAGAACAGATCACTGGGGGAGGGGGCGGCAATGGCCATCACAATTCCTAAGATGGTTATTCTGAAAGTTCCTGCTTTGTGGGTCTGTGAAGACAAAAAAGTCATTATTCGTAAGAAGTTCATAGGATCATGGATTCAGAGCTAGAAAGGACCTTGGAGGGCATGTGGTCCAGCCCCCTCCTTTTCCCATCTTTTCAATGGGTTTCCTGTCTTATGTCAGAAAAAGCCCAAATGCGTTGGCTGCAAGGACTGGATACAGGCTCCATTTGTTCAAACAATCATTGGGCTTTGCCCCCTGTGCATGGGGTGTGGGTAGGCTATGGGATATGAATGCCAGTTCCTGTGCTCTAATCCTTTAATTCTGTGGTTATTATGTTCCTTTACCCAGAGGCTTAAGTGATGAGAATCTCTAAGAAGTGGAGAGATCTTTTTGTTTTTTTGTTTTATTTGTGTATGTTTGAAAGAAATAAAAAGGATTTCTGCCCTTTCTACATGAGTTCATACTTAAGGAATCCCCCCTAGAGCTTCTCTCCAGACAGAAGTCCTTCCACCTTTCCAGAGGACCGCTCAAAGTCAGAAAGATAAATGGTATCGAATGGTCCCTGGCATCCCATTACACACGGAGTACAGCTGGTGCTTAAAGAAATCCCCGTCCAGCACCCAGGTCACATTAGGCCTCACAATCCTCTGCTCTGTGGATGACACTGGAAGTGGGGACAGAGCCCCATAAGAGACGGCAAACTGGCAAGGGGCTTTGTATTGGGGAACTGCTGGCAAGACCACCCCCATCTTCATAGGAAATGAAGGGTCTTAGCTGAGATGGACCTTGTAGCAAGAAAATTAGATCCTTCTTTTACCCCAGAAAGTAGGCCAGCATTTCCTTAACTGGTGAGTAGATACCGTGACAAGACTCCTCCAGACATGGCCTCCTTCGTTTGGGTCTCCTCTCCCTGATGTTTCCTGAGAGCTTTTATTCTGTTCAATTATTTGGCAATTATTTGCACCCCTGGCTGTGGACATAATTAGCGGCACTAACACACAGCTGAACCATCGCCAGGATAAATCCAACTTGGTCACCGTGAACAACGTCTCTGAGGCATCCTTAGTCTTTCTGCCCAAATCTTACTGAAATTGTTCACAGTGATACTCATTAATGAAATAGGTTCCCAAAGTAGTGATCTTTCTTTGCTTCGCAGCTTCAGTTCTCTTTGTTTTTAGGTCCAAGTATATGATGTGGCTCCTGCTCCTCTGCACTATCTAAGGCGGCTAGATGGTGCAGTGGATAATGCAGGGAGAAGGCCAATGTGGTGAACGTGCCATCTCAAGGCCACATGTGGTCCTCAAGTGTGGCCCTCTGACTTAATCCAAACCTCACAGAAGAAATCCCCTCAATAGAAGAAATCCAAACTTCAGAGAATAAATCCTTCTATTAAGGGGATTTCTTCTGTGAAGTTTGGATTCAGTCAAAGGGCCACACTTGAGGACCTAGAGGGCCACATATGGCCTCAAGGCTACAGGTTTCCCACACCTGCTCTACACTCTCCAATTAAATTAACTTTAGGATTCAGTAAGTGTACAATTCTCAGTATACACAAAGGAAAGAGAGAGACACAAGTCTTTAGCTTAAATCCAGAGGTGACACTGAACCTGTGGACAAAGGTCTCATCAATAGATAGCCTAGTCTTCTCCAGGTAAGACATACAGAGCATAAAAGTGCCAAAAGGAAGGCTGAGCTAAAGACATCTAGCTGTTTCCTGGCATCTGGAAATCCAAGCTGAATGGAAAGAACACAGGTAAAATAACTGAGACCCAGGTAATACCAGGGCAAATGTGCACTTTCAAAACTATAAAATGAACCACAACAGATTGGGAAAGGATTCCAACAAAAACCAATATAATATTAGCAAAACACAGAGCTCATTACTCTAAGTAACCATAAAAAGATGAACGCCTCCTTGCCAAAACAGAGAAAAAGGAATGATAAGCATTCTCAGAGCAACTTCTAGAACATTAAACATTAAAAAAAAGACAATAGCCTAGTTCCAGGACCCCTTCTATCTGAAACCAATCAGAGATGAGGAGCACGAGATGGTTAGAATACCTAGCATCAATAGATCTGCTCACAAAATACTTTACATACCTTGTCTAGGCAAGCAAACCAGCCTCATTGAGGGCAGCAAGGTGCCCTAACCCTCATTCTGAAACAAGAGGTGGTCAAACCATTACCACCAGCTCAAATACCATGGTGGAGGATGCCAAGGACCAGTTGTTCAAGAGCTTTAGAAATATCAGTGTCACGCAAAGCCAATGCAATCAAGATTAGAAGGGAAGCAGAAAAGTGAGAAACAATTTTTACAACCACTGTCTCTGATAAAGGCTTCATTTCTACAATATATAGAGAACTGAGTCAAATTAAAAAGAATACAAGTCATTCCCCAATTGTTAAATGGTCAAATGAGCAGGCAGTTTTCAGAGGAAGAAAAGCCATCTATAATCATATGAAAAAATGCTCTACATCACTATTGATTAGAGAAATGCAAATCAAAACATCTCTGAGGTACCACATCACACCTATGAGACTGGCTAACTTGACAAAACAAGAAAATGATAAATTTTGGAGAAGATATGGGAAAATTGGAACACATGCATTGTTGGTGGAGTTGTGAACTGATCCAACCATTCTGGAGAGCTATCTGGAACTATGCACAAAAGGCTATAAAGCTGTGCATATCCTTCAACCCAGCAATATCACTACTAGGTCTGTATCCCCAAGAGATCATAAAAACAGAAAAAGGATCCACATGTGCAAAAATATTTATAGCAACTCTCTTTGTGGTGGCCAAGAATTGGAAATTGAGGGAATGTCTATCAGTTGGGGAATGGCTGAACAAATTATGGTATATGAATGGAATGGAATACTATTGTTCCATAAGAAATGATGAGCAGATGGACTTCAGAAAAACCTGGAAAGACTTACATGAACTGATGCTGAGTGAAATGAGCAGAACCAAAAAAACCATTTTACACAGTAACAGCAATATTGTGCGATGACCGACTTTAATAGATTTATCTCTGCTTAGCAATGCAAGAATCTACAACAACTCCAAATGGCTCATGATGGAAAATGCTATCCACATCCAGAAAAAGAACTATGGAGTCTGAATGCAGATCGAAGCATGCTATTTGCGCTCTTGCTCTCTCTCTCACCTCATTTCTTCTTTCCCATGGTTTCTCCCATTGGTTCTAATTCTTCTTTACAACACAACTAATGAGAACATATGTTTAATATGAATGTATATGTAGAGCCTATATCAGAATGTATGCCATCTTGGCATGGGGGGAAGGGAAGGAGCAGGGAGAAAACCTGGAACTCAAAATCTTATGGAAGTGAATGGTGAAAACTAAAAGTTGATTAAGTTGAAAAAAGAAATATCAGTGTCTCTAGACCATTAACCCCACCTCCCTGCCCCAGGCATCACTGAGGGGATAGCGAAGGGGCCCACCATCCCACCAACTGCCAGTGACGAGCAGGTAGCTGCAGCACCCACCACTACCACCATTGTGACCAATGGCCCTGCTTCAAGAGCATTCCCCACAGCCATCACCCAGGACAACAACTTTTGAAAAGATGGAACGTGGCACCATCCTCTGGTGGTGCGACAGCCCACCCCACTCCCCTCAGCAGCAGCCCTACTGGAGACCTGGAAAAAGCTCAGTCATGATTTCCTGAATCTCTGCATTTGATTTATACTCCAAGCCCAGCAGGTAAACCCCTAGGTAGCTGGGTGGTGCAATCAGTCAGTCAATAAACGTTTACAAGCACCTACTAAGTGTCAGAGGTCTGCGCTAAGCACTAGGGATATGCACAGAGGCCAAAGACACGCGGGCCTTCCAAGAGCTCAAAATCTAAAAGGGAAATAGCTAATTAGCAGCACGGCCAGTAGGGCCCAGCTGCATCACTGAGATGTCTTGGAGGTTATCTAGGTCTCAGTATTGAACCCCTCTATAGCGCTCCCTGACAAGTGGTTATGCAGTTTCTTTTTGAAGACCTCTAATGACAGGTAACTCACTATCTCACTTCTGACTCTCCCAGACTTTGCCACCATGACTCAGCTGCCTTTTCACCCTGAAACTTCCCTCCATACCTAGAGTCTCTTCATCCTAAAACATCCCTCTGTGGCGCCAGCCCCTCTCCCCTTGGTGAGCTCCTTCTGGGAGCCTCCGATGTTGTGATGGGACCAGAGTGTCCAGGTTTCATTCCCCTCCCAGCTGTGATTCTGACTCTCAGGACTCTGACCCCTCTCACAGGTACTTCTGCGATTCCCTTTTGTATGTGGTTTTCCCCACTAGAATGTAAGCCCCTGGAGGGCAGAGGCTGTTTTTTTTTTTACCTGTATTTAATCCTCAGCACTTAACACAGTGTCTGGCAAAGAGCAGGTGGTAATAGTAGCAGCTGTCTCAGGGTTCTAGGCTTGGTTCCGGTCCCTGATGCTGACTCGGATGCCACTTGCCTCATGCGGCCTTGAGGCCAAGGGTTCCCCATCCCTGCAGTCACTAGGGCCCATGCTTCATCATCCTTCATCCTCCCAGTGCATCCCTTGGTCTGGGACACTAGTTTCTCCCTAAAACATTTTGTGTTGTACTATTTTGTACTGTGATTCTCTTTGGGCATGCCACATTCTTTTCCCAGGGGTATATAAGTTTCTAGAAGGCAGGAGTTTGCCTTCATCTCTGTAGCATCTGGCTGAGCCAGCACAGGAAGTGCTCAAGAAATGTTGGTGGAATTGGAGACAGCACGGAGGAAAGAGCCACTGCTCTAGGCTACAATATAGTCAGAGGATGTGGGTTCAAATCCTATCTCTGTGACTGGGGGCCTCGGTTTCCTCATTTATAAAATCAATGTGACCGAACTCCATGGTCTCTGAGTTCTTGCCTTAAGAAGTAGAGGTGGGGCAGCTAGGTGGCGCAGTGAGTAGAGCACTGGCCTTGGAGTCAGGAGGACCTGAGTTCGAATCTGGCCTCAGACACTTGACACACTTACTAGCTGTGTGACCTTGGGCAAGTCACTTAACCCCAATTGCCCTGCCTTCCCCCCTGCAAAAAAAAGAAAAAAGAAAAGAAGTAGAGGTAAACCAGGCTCAGGCACACAGGCCCCTTAAGGAGGAAAGTCTGGCAGAAAAGAGAAGATGAACAAGAAAAATCTCTATAGAAGGATATTCTTTGGGATTCCAGAGGACTGGCCTCAACTCCCCAGACCTATCTCAATAAGAAGAATTTGCCCACAAGTACCAGGTGTCATGGATTACAGTAAACTAGAAACTCCCAGAGGCCAGGGAATATCTCACTTTTGTCTTTACACCCCAGCGCCTGGCAAACAGTAGGTCCTCAATTAAATGTTTAGGAACTGAACTGCACCAAGGCACAATTAGTCAATCAATAAACATTTTTAAGCCCCTACTATGGGTCAGGCACAGCTGTAAGCACAAGGGACACAAAGAGAGGCCCTCAGGTAATTCACAGTCTAATGAGACAAGAAACAAACAACTACAGACCAACAAGCCAGATATGGGATTGAGTTAGAGACAATCAAAAGAGGGAATATGCTAGAATGAAGGAGGATCAGGAAAGGCTTCCTCTAGAAGGTGAGACTTTCATCAACCCTTGAAAGAAGCTAAGAAAGTCAAGAGATGGAAACAAGGAGGATTCCAGGTATGGGTACAGCCAGGGAAGTGCCTGGAGTCGGGAAATGGAGTTTCTTGGATGAGGAACAGCAAAGAAGTCAGGGTTACCGGCCTTGGAAATAACCAGGGAGTCACTGGAGTTTACTGAGTAAAGGGTTGACATGATCAGAGCTTTGCTTTAGGAATATTTCATTAGTAGCTAAAAGGAAGGAGGAGTGGGGAGAGACTTGGGACAGGTAGACCTTCTGCCCCCCCCCCAGCAGCTCTTATAATAGTCCAGGTGTGAGATGATGAGGCCAGCGTCAGAGGAGAAAAGGAGGTGTATTTGAGAGATTCTGCAAAGGTGAACTTGACAGGCCTTGGCAACAGGTTAGACAAGGGGGGATGAAAGAGAGTGAGGAGTCAGGATGGCCCCTACCTGGGAGTCTGAGGGACCAAGAGGATAGTGTTAGCATCTAGAGTAATAGGGAAGAGAGGAGGAGGAGAGGACTTAGGGGAAAAGATAATGGGCTCCATTTTGGACATATTGAGTACAAGATATCTATTGGAATCTGCTTTGAGATGTCTGAAAAGCAGTTGGAGATGAGAAATTAGAGGCCAGTGGATTAGAGCTAAATATTCTGAGAATAATCAGCATAGAGATGGTCATTACATCCACAGAAGCTGATGAGATCACCAAGTGAAGTAGTATAGAGGGAGAAGAGGACCCAGGACAGAACCCTGAGGGACCTCTACAATTAGAGGGCATGATCTGGAGGAGGATCCAGTGAAGAAGACAGAGAAGGAGCAGTCAGAGAGGTGGGAGGAGAGAGTGGGGTGTCCTGAAAACCTGGAAAGAAGAGAGTATCAAGGAGGACAGAGTGACCAACAGTGTCAGTGGCTGCAGAAAGGTCAAGGGGAATGAGGACTGAGGAAAAGGCCACTGGATTTGGCAACTAAGAGATCACTGCTAACTTTGGAGAGATAAGAAACGTCTTTAAAGGTCTAAGGTAAAACCAATTTTTTTTTTTATCTCCAAAGGACAGAAAGTTAGCTTATAGTAACACAATCTCAGCTCCAACATGGTTTGCCAGGTTTTGTTCAAAAGAGGTAAGTCTGTTGTTTTTAATAAAGTTTTCAACAAGACAAAAACCAAGCATATCCCCTCGAAAGTCTTCACTTCTTACCTGACAATACGCTCTGTAGATCACATCAAACAGGAAAGCCTGTGGCATTTCACTGGCTCGGTGCTTGGCCCGGTCTAATGACTGCTCTAAATAACCATCTGTAGATGGAGAAATGACCGTGGATACAAGAGGCCGGATAGCTCCTGCTGCCTATGGAATAAAAAGAGAAAGCAGCAAGTGATACTTTGTACCTCGAGAGCTTGGAGAAGGAGCCATCTGCATTCCTGACATCATCAACAATCACTCAAATTTGGCGTCTTTCTAGTGGGCTCCCCCAAAGAAACATTGTGTGAGGGACCTGCCAGAATGTCCAGGAGCCAGCCCCACAGCAAGACCAGCCAAAAGTGAAAAGGGGAAATAGAAGATTTTCCATCTCAGGTTTAGCATTTGTAATCACTGACCATTAAAAAGCCCACTCCCTAAGGAGGCTGGGGTGTTCACTGATGAGAAAGAAAGCGTGTTGGGAAAGAGCCCCAATGCAGTGTGGACAGAGCTATTCACAAAAGCAAAAGTGAACTAATGGGTCATTTACAAGATTTCAGTGACACATTATGTAATTTGGGAAATTTAGGACACATCTTCCGAGTCTCTGAGATGGGAATCAACAGCAACATGAAACATTGGCTGTCTCCGAGCCTTGCTCTAATTTCTAGGAAAAGCTAAGGTTTTTCAGGCATTTCCTTGGCCTTTACTCCCCCAGCAGGCAGTCCCTCTCCCTCTGTGTTCTGGTGGTAACTGAGCCTTATTAGCAGATGCATGGAACCTTCCTTTTTTGGAAGACAAGAGGTCAACCACATACACCCACACAGCCACACTCTGCCTTCGAAGGAACGGAGAAGCAGAATTGGTCCAGACCTCAGTCATGAGACAGGCTAACCCCCTCATTTTACTGAGGACCAGAAAGACAAAGGACTTGCTCTCAAACACAATAATTATCAGAGAAAAGACCCGGACCGAGGTCCTCTGCCTCCAGAGCTGGCATCTCCACTATGCCACAGTGCCTCCCATGATCCTCTAGTCTAACCCTCTCCTGTGACAGATGAAACAGTTGAGTCCCAACAAGATGAAGGAAAATCAGCCAATCATCAGAAGTTAGACCGAAGCCTTTGAATCCAGAGCCAGGGTTCTCTCTGTCATACTATCCCACTTCTATGCTCCGACTTCCTCTGATCTGCGTGTGAGTCTTCTCACATCCAACGGTAAATGTGTGCACAAAGAGTGAAGCCTTACAGCAATGACTCCTCAGGACGCAGGACGTTACCGGACAGGCTGCCTCCAAACAAAGGCCATGCTCCGAGGAGTCCGAGAAGGCCTCACCTAACCCAAGGCGAGGCTCTATTCCAGCTAGCAGGCAGACGCAGGGCAGGGTTTTCAAGAGGAAACAACAATGAGCGAAGTCATTAAATTGTAACTGTTCTCATTTGTAGAATTACTTGTCTTTCTAAGTAGTCACTATATGGATAAGGGCTTGCACATGCAAGTAAGCCTGGGTCCATGCCACAAAATATCATTCACACGGGAAATTCAAACTTGACTGCAATATTAGAAACAACAGCACAGATCTGGCGTCATTGTTTCTTCCTCCTCTTCTTCCTCCCCCTTTTGGGCATTTCTTGGCAGATACTAGAGTGGTTTTGTCATTTCCTTCTCCAGCTCATTTTATAGATGAGGAAACTGAGGCAAAGTGAAGTGACTGGCCCAAGGTCACACAGCTAGTATCAGAAGCCAGATTCCAAGCCCAGCGCTTCATCACTGTACCCCGTAGCTATCCCCTAAAACTGTAAAGCCCTATACAAATACAGTAAGCTGAGCTCCCAGTGCTGTACCTTCCGCACAGCCTACACTGCCCTCATACTTGCTGAATGAATGACCTGGACAGGAGAAGATGACACAGGTGAAAAGTCTGACTTCATGTACCCTCTTTACATTTGTGTATATAGAGAATGCAAAACAACAGCGTTACAGGCTAAATTCAGCTGGGGCCATGACCCAAATATGATTGTTTTTTAAGGGATAAGAGTGGCAATACGATGACCATATTTAAAAGCATCATCCTATGACATAGAGAAAGGAAAACAGTCTATTTCATTGACTGTCCAAAGAAAAAATGACAAATAAACCTAGAGTTCTACGACTGAGAGGCCCTTCATTCACGGGAACTCCCTGGGGTTTGGAGTCCCCATTGAAGGGCAGCCCACTTACACATGTCTCAACATTCAGGAAGACTACTAAGGGGAACTATTGGACTAGATAACTTCCAAGGTCACTTCCAGCTCAAAATCTTCAATCCTATGATCTCTGATCCAAGGGACTCCCCTCTACACTAAATTGATAAGATACAAGTAATAACTATTTTATCAGAGCGCCTTGCAACAAATGTGCACAGTCAAGAAAAAAAAATTCCCCAATAGGCCATGTCCAAAAATGTGTCTCATTTTCCATCTATATTACCATTTGAAATTCTTATCATACATTAGTTTATTGGCAAGTTATTATTAAGTCTCCTTGGGAAATTACCAAGATGAGCTCTGACTCTAAGCTCAGCATCTAATGACTATTGTCTTCCCTTCTTGATCCACTCAGATATTTCCAAATCCAAGCAAGGGAAGTCATCAGAGCCTGTGAGATGAAGGACCTCTCCCTTCAACCATCCATGTCCAAAACTTCAACAATCTTAGGCAACGATCTCTCTTGCAGGCAGCAACATGTAGCTCTCTCTTCCAGACACCCAAGATCATGTTAATCATGATGGCCCCCAGAATAAGGCCTCCCACCTCATAAGCACCATCTCAATCTGCTGCATTGTCCTCACTGAAAAACTCGTTAAAAGTTTATAGATTGGCATCTTCGAAGATAAAATAATCACTAGTAATTACAAGATTAAAAAATAGACTTTCACTGTATTCTTTGAATAACATAAACTGGATGGAAATTTCATTTATTAAAAGCACCTTCAGCATAGCTTTATTGGCCCAAAGTGAGCAATCAGTGGCCAAGCAGAGCTCAGAAAATGTTTAAGCTACCATTACATAAATGTAAATACTTCTAAATTATGTATTAAAAAATTTTAGCAATCTTTTTTAAAAATGTTGAATTCTAAATTCTCTCCCTCCCTCCTGCCCCCCTCCCACCCCTTGAGAAGGTCAGCAAAATGATGACATTTATACAGAAGTTACGCAAGATCCATTTCCATATTAGCCACGTTACAAAAGAAAACAGAATAAAAAAGTGCAACGAGAAAAAGAAGGAAAGTTTAGAAAGTCTGCCTCAATCTGCATTCAGAGTTCAGCAGTTCTCTCTCTGGAGGTAGATATGTTACCTTTTTATTAACCATATTTTCCTCCTGGAGAAAAGAAAAGAAAACACAGTACTATTCCACTTTCCTTCTAACTGGCGTCAGAGTGACTGGAGCTGCCACTTGTAGATATAACTGAGTTACTTTCCCTGAGAGAAAATCATCACATACTAAGTTAACAATGCAATCATATGGAATGGATTCATTAAGAGTGCTGTACTTGGCCAGACCTGGGCTTGGCAATGGGTAGACGAAGGTAAAACTGAAATAGGCCTTCGAAAACCTTGTATTTTATTAGGGAAAATAACAAACACCCAAATAAGTAAAAAGCAGCACTGTGCTGATTCTCTCCCATATTAGAGTGGTAGGGATAGGGAATGGATTGGGGCTGGTCCTGTGAGTGCAGGATGACAGGAAGTCCTGGATGAAGAAATGCTCCCTACCAATTAGGGCTGGCCACTTACAGTCCTACAGAATAGACTGGGAAGTTAAGGGGCTTGTCCAAAGTCTTGCAGCCAGTATGAGTCAGGGACAACACTAGAACCCAGGTTTTCCTTTCCCCAGAGCCAATCTCTGACCACCAGACCACCCTGTCTTTCCTATCACAAGCAGCTGGTACAATCTTTGTCTTATCCTATAAGTAGTCACTGGCCCTTGGCAGACCATGTTGGTTCTGGGGCTTCTCTGGGAATTCACAGCCCTTCCAGGGCTTCCAATGGCTCCACAGTAATGATAGCCTTGTGTTCTGAATAAAGAATCAACCCTGACGCTCAAGCCCTCAGGGCCCCAGATTAACCAGCCTTGTCCTGTCCCATGGCCAAACTGTGCATCAGTGGGGTCTCAGAGGAGCCCAAGGAGAAGCTGGAATCCTTGGGGTCTCAGACAGAGCCAAACTAAGGGGAATGTGGCCATCTGCCTTGCTCTGATGTACTTGAGAAAATACAGTAGAGAGGAAAACAAAAAAGCTGACTGATATTCCAGATGTATGCTGGCCAGCACAGAGGACTGAGAGACCGTGACCTCTCTTCTATTCATGCCAACCAAGACTGCATTCTCATTTTGGGAGCCAGGTCTGGCTGATACTAGAATTGCAAACTACTCAAACCCATTCACAAAATATGGCAGCCAGAAGAGACCTCAGTGACTACCTATGCTATTTCTCTGCTCCCATCAACCCATTTTATGGACAAGCAAACCAAGGCCCAGGCAGGTGTAGTGGTCTACCTGAGATCACACAATTGGCTACAGCTACAATCCTGACCTCCTGACTCCAGTCAAGTCCACAGCTCAAGTTCTTAAGACACAAGGGAATTCACTTTCCACTCCCTTGATTCCAACTAAAGGTGATGCCTGATACTGTGCGGCTTTCATTTCTAATTATAATAAGCCTCCTTATCATTATTTGGCCAGGACTTCACAGAGGGCTAAGATAGGCACAGCAAGTAAAGGCACAATACACTAGCACAGGAAGGGACCTTTGGGCGGCTCCTCCAACAATCACAGCTCTTCCAAGTGGGCAGGAACCTCGGGGCTCTTCAAGGTCAGCTGAACAAGGATCTCCCCTACAGTGCAACAAACCAGTTGTCATCCAGCCTTCAATCAAAGGCCTCTGATGAGAAGGAATGACGAGGATGATGTCAATAAATATTAATGTAGCACCTACTATATGCCAGGCACTACGCTCAGTGCTTCACAAAAACTGTCTCAGGAATCTGCCACCTGCCCAGGCAATCCGCTGTCCCTTCGGATAGTGCTGATCATTGGGAAGTTTCCTTGCTATGGAGTATTTAGCCATTTCCATCCACTGCTCCTAGTTTTTCTCTCTGGTACCACAGTGAATAAGTCTGAGTCCTCTTCCCAACCCCTCAATAGAAAACTAAGTCCAGAAGAATCTAAGCTGCTTACTCAGGTCTAACCTGGGAAGGTACAGTGTAAGAAATTAGGACTGAAAGGGAATTGAGAAACGACTAAGCCCAACCCCCTCGTTTTACAAATGAGGAAACTAAGGCCCAGACAGGAGAATAAGCATCTTTAGAGAGGAGAACACTAAAGTATGATGACCTTCCACAGGTCACACAAGTAGTGACTGCACACAAATCTCTAATGGCAGGATGGCCACTGGCTGGAGACATTACAGCGGGGATGACCGGTCCCTCCATGGACCCTCCCGACATTGATCTAAACCCAAATCCTCTGATTCTAACTGTAGGGAATGTTCCACTAGATGCCTCTTTCTCTCTTTAAAGACTGCTCCACAAAGTCCAGGCAGGTCCATGATCTCCCATGCTGGAAGTAAGAATCCTTACTTGTCTCAGGAAGCCTCTTCCAATACTTCTTAATGCCATGCCCATTCCTCTGTGGATTAGCTCCAATGTATCCCATTCAGAGTTGCTTGCAGACCACTCCCCCATTAGACTGGGAGCTCCTGGAGGGCAGGGACTATCTTTTACCTCTCTTTGTAGCCCCAGCACTTAGCACCGTGCCAGGCACATGGTCGATATTTTATAAATGCTTGTTGACTAACTGACACAGCTTTCCCCAGTCTGAAAAGGGATCTTTGACTAAGAGCAGGGGGTAAGAAGACACCAAGAATGAAGTGACCCAGGGGTCAAAAGTCCTGGACAAGGAACCAAGTGAAGGAGGACAAAAGAATGCTGAGCCTCACACCTTCTCAGCCCGATCTACGTTTCCCAGCATTCCCCCATTTCCCTCCTTCGGTGCCATTTAGCGGTCAGTGGCACAGGACACATGGGAAAATCTCCATACAACTAGAAGGAAAGAGACAAACCCCTAACCGAATTTTCCACTAATTATTTTCATCCTTTATTGTTGTTATTGTTCGAAGCCCTTGGAGGGAGAGTGTTCTAAACCCACTGGCAGGAGATGGTCACTGGGGAGCTGGAGGCACAACCCAAGCAATCAAAGGAACCGTTTCAAGATGAGCCCAGAGTTCGGAAGCTTAATCTGCCTAACGAATGATGAAGCGGCCTTCTTAATAGAATCAGGGGCAATTTCAGAGAACTCCTTCAGGCATGATTTATGGGCTTTACTCAAGACACACATACAGTGTGACAATCCTACAAGGCCATTGTGATTAACATGAGGAAATGGAGCTGTCCAAGACAAGGGATTTGGCTGGCTCTGGAGGGAACTCCAGAAGCAACTGGGCAGATCAGAAAAACAGTTGGTTTTCATTCCTCCCTAAAATGTTGAAGTTCTCTGTGTTAGGGTCATGGATCTGGGGTGAGAAAGGTCACTCATCCCACATCCTCTTCCTAAACCTAGGAAGGACTGAAGCCAAGAGAGGGCTCGAGACTTTCCCCAAATCACCAGGCACTTGAGCAGCAAAGCCGGGATTCAAAGCTTCTGACTGCAAAGTTTCTATTTTGTTTTCTAACCATGTTCCTGTGAAGCATTACACATCCCTAGTCGAAATCTCATTTGCTCATCACAATGAAAACAGTAGCTGTAATCCCTGACTCATTCCAAAGGGTGCCCTAAAGTAGCAGGCAGCCTGGCACAAGGGAGATTTGGGTTTGTAATCAGAGGAACTAGGTTCAAAACTCAGTTGTGCCACGTAAACTTACAAGTCACTGGCCTTGTTGGGGCCTCAGTTTTACCATCTGTAAAAGTGAAGGGATTGGATTGGTGGAACAGCAGTGAGACTGCAATGCAAGTGCTCCTACCCCGGAGTCCACACACCTTCCCCCAACAAGGAGACCATGGAGAGATCCCAGGATAATCCATGGCCTCGATGAGGGGAAAATAGGACTTTTTCATTAATAGCAATCCTGTGTAGTTTATTTTGTGCATTTAGAAACCTGACTCTGAGAAGAGGTCCATGGGCTCAGCAGCTGGCCACCAAAGGAAAATGTGACATGAAGAAAGAAGTCCCCTGCTCTAGAGCCATTAACCCCCTAACGGTCACACTCTCATCCAGTTCCTGGCAGCTGGGAGATCACAAAAGGAAACCACCAAATGCTCACCGCTGGCTTCCCACTCTTAGTAACTACTTGTATCCAGTAACAAGAATAGGGAGGGAAGGCAAATGAGCACTCATTAAGCACCTACCGTGTGCTCGGCACTTAAAGATCTCTCTTGATACTTACAACAACCCTGGGAGGTACTATTATTATCCCCATTTTTACATTTGAGGAAACTGAGGCACACAGAGGTTTAATTGACTTGCCCAGGGTCACAGAGTTAGTAAGTGCCAGAGGCCGGATTTGAACTGAGGTCTTCCAGACTCCTCCCTCAGAGCTCTACCCACTGCCCCACATAGCTGCCTCTTTCTATTCCCCTCAGACTTAGCAAGGTAACATACAATACAACTTCCAGCAATCTCTTACTTGATGCCTCGTCAGAATTACATATCAGTGTAGCTAAAAAAACCAAAACCTCCAAGGCGTGAGGGTCAAGGTTCTCTCTGCTCTAGCCCTGCCGCACACCCCTCCTCCCAAACCCTTTCTCTTTTTGGAATCGTTCCTGCTGAAATCCTCCCGTTTCCCTAGTGGTTCCCTGCCTGGGACATCACAAGAGGATGCCACTACAGCATGGCCTGCTAAGGGCCACATCCAACTCCTGGCCTTCTCTGGCCTCCCTGAGCTGCTCTGAATGAATAAATAAGAAACATGTGTTTGTTGAATGAATAAATAATCCATGTAAGGAGGAAAGCCACTCATCTAACTGGGCAGGAATGAAGAAAATCTGGTATAAACCATGAGCCCAGTTGTAGGAATGTGGGAGTCTTCTCCCTAGAGCATAGAATTCTCCACCTGCCTGGCAAGCATCGCATCCAAGGCCCTGGGAAAAGTTCTGCCTCTATTCCCTGCCCATCTCACATTGGAGGTATCCATAATACTCTCACTTTATTCAAGGGGGGATGGTGATGCCTTGGGTTCCACCCCTACCCTTGTATGTTCAAGTCCCACAGTCTTTCTGCAGGCCAATGATAATGAGGATACTGCTTTCAGCATCGAATATTTCTTCTCATTCTTCTATGAAACCCTGCTGCCCTAAAATCATCACACCAGACAGACACAGCCACCTACCCCGTGATCTTTCGCAGCAGTGACCACTCTCACGAGGACATCTTCCTCCACAAAGGGTCTCACAGCATCATGGATGATCACAACCGTCGGGGTGGGCAGCTTGGAATGGGGGTGGTCTCCCGCCAAGGCCTTCAGCCCACTGAAAATGGACTGATGGCGGGTAGCGCCAGCTTCAACCAGGGTGACTCGCTGATGTTGGTACCGCCGGATGATGGCTGTCATTGTCTCCATGTTCTCACCGGTCACAGCTACAACGATGTCTTTTATCCAGCTCACCCTAAAAGAAAGAAGACAAGAAGTCACGTTACAGACAAATGGGCCCTTAGAGGCACAAGCAAAGTTCTACGAAGATCACTGAGCCCAATTCTTGGCCACATACATCCAAACTTGTTGATGCTTCTTTCCTCAGAAACTGACTGTCTGTGTGGTGGTGTCTGCAATCCCTTTCTGTTCCCTGACCTCCCTCTTCTGCCTGCATCTTAACTCAAATGAGAAGGCACAGGCAAAGTGCTTTAGAAAATCTTAAAGCCTCATATAGATGCTAACTAGTTTTTATAGGGCCTCTGCCACAGAGAGGCAAAAGTCATGAAAGGGGAAAGACTTGGTCCATTTTATTAATGAAGGGCAAATCCAAGGAAGGAAGGAGCTGGATGGCAAAGGAAGCCAAACCCAGTGTCACCTGATGAATTCTCTAAGACCCAGGCACCCCAGGGGACCAGATACACAGACCACCCACAGGCTCAGGACTTCCCAGCTGAACTGCAGCAATTAGGCTGTTCCCTGGGAACGTAACTGGAAGTGACCTGGAATCATACAAGTAGCTAAACTGTCCATATCCTTTGACTCAGAGACCCCATTTACAAGGAGGGCAAAGACCAAAAAGTCCAACTGAGGCCAAAATAGTCCAAGGAGCATTTTTTGTGGAGAAAAGAACTAGAAACAAAGGAAGTGCCCATTGCTCGGGAGATGGAGGAACAAATTTTAGGAGAGGAATGCAAAGAAAGCAAAGTAATCAGAACCAAGAAAATGTACCCGACAACCACAATCACACAAATAAAAGCATCCAATTCAATATAGGGAGGCTTTCTAAAGTGCTAGACCCAGTGCTAAGTACTGGCAATAGAGATAAAAAGGGGATAGTCCCTGCCTTCAGGGAGTTTACTTTCTACCTCACAGAGCAAATAAGAAACACCTTGTTGGTTCATTTTAATACACAAACCTGTAAAAGCTGAGCCCATCAGGGGACTGGCAGCCCACAGGGATGGGTCCGCAGAGGCGGAATGAGCCAGCCAATCAATGTCAACGAAGACTAGCAAAAACAACAGTAATGATGGATGTTTACCAATCTTTCAAGTTTGCAAAATTCTTTCCATGGATGATCTCACAGGGTCTGAGCATTTACAGCCTCCTAGAAAAGGGCCACAGGCTTACGTGATTCCAGGTGAATAGACTATACACGAGGTTTTCATATAGGTAATACCTGCAGGAAGCCTGTCTCATGTGCCCTCACTTTCGATTAATTATGGAAGGGTACTGGGAGCTTGGTAAGTCTCTGCAATTGGCATCTTGCCTATGATGATACCAGCAGCAGCAGCAGTAATAGCTAATATTTATATAGGACTTTAAAGTTTATGTATACAAACATATATATATATATAATGTTATCTTGTTTGATCCACCACAATCCTGTGAGATAGGTGCTATGATTTTTTTTCCATTTTATAGATGAGGAAAGTGAGACAGGCAGCCCAATGACTTGCTCAGGGTCATATTTCCAATAAATGACTCAGGTATCATTTGAACTCCAAGCCTGTGCTCATTCTATCCACTAATACTTCCTTATTATGTGCAAACAGTAAGTAAGATATGCCTGCCCTGAGCAATGCCATCATGAAGCAGCAACCCCTGGGAGTCAAAGACAAGGAAAGAGAGCATAACTTACCCCCTACATATTCATAAAAACACTTTTTGTGAGAGTCAAAAACTGGAATTGAAGAGGTACTCCCTGAATTGAGCTATGACTTAAGAAATATGATTGTGCCCCAAGATGTGACAAACGAGGAATTCAGAGAAACAAACCAGACGCAGAGAAAAGAAAGCAGAGAACAGATGACAAAGAAGGTGACCCACACACGACACACACCAAGGCAGAGAAGCCAGAATGAGGGGAATGACCAGTCTTGGGGGCAGCACAGACCATGCTGCACATTTTTCTCTTCTTAGAAGAGAGGCTGGAGACCATGGTGAGGAATAAGTGCATCCCCTGGCAGATGGGACACTAGTTTTGCTTAAATACTGTTCTTTGCCATGAGACTGTTCAGTGGTAAAGTGGGGCAGATCCAAAAATGACAAAAAAAAAGGGATAAATAAAAATAAATTTTAAAAAGAAGAAACACTGCCTCGGGAGGGCCATGCAGCTTTCCAGGATATGATATTTTTTACATAATTCACCAATCACTGCCACCATTCTCCAATAAAAGCCCCACAGAAGGGAGTGACATTATTTAGAAAGGAAAAATTCCCTTTAGCAGCAAAGACTGAACACCAAGTGGGAACACTACATTTTTGAAATTGGCCTTTTAAAATTTTGCTCCCCCCCCACCCCCAAATCTACAAAAAGCAAGACATTGTCCCTCTGGGGTAGGGAATGTGGAATTAAAAACGCTATGAGAAGCAAGCATGGAAGACCTAACTGTTCCTTACAGAAAAGGAAAGGATCAAAAAAGCCCTTCCCCTAAGCCAGGGCCTGTCTCCAGCTGAGAGCCATCAATGCATTCAGTGGAGATCCAGATCCAAGCCCAGACCTGCCAGCCTTCATTCCTTCTTCCACCAGCGTCCCCACCTCGTGGACAGCGCCTAGTCCTCCCAGAAGGCTCTCACCTCCAGGATTCCTCTCATTTTTATAACCCACTTGCAGCTGTTGAGAGGTAGCTTGGCATGATGGGTAGGAAGCTGGCCTCTCAACCAGGAATCCTGGGTTCAAGCCCTTTCTCAGACCATACTGGCTGTGGGACCCTGGACCCTGGCCAAATCACCCAGCAAATTCTCAAATGGCATTGTTATAAGGAGTTCCTTCACTGAGAACCTGCTATTCCAATAAAATCAAAACAAACAAACCATTTAGAGCCATTCTATTTCACAAAATTTACATGGGTTCCCCCCTTTCAAAAAGCCATTTTTGAAACTAAAACCTCTCTAGGGAAATGACCACCTTAACCCCCCAAATTCCAGATCTGGATTTCGATACTTAGAATGGGGTAGCAGCGGGTAGAGTGCCATGCCTGGAGTCAAAAAGACTCATCTCCTTGAGTTCAAATCTGGCTTTATATACTTTCTAGCTGTGTGACCTTGAGCAAGTCACTTGGCCCTATCTGCCTCAGTTTCTTCATCTGTAAAATGAGCCAGAAAGGGAATGGCAAACCACTCCAGAATCTCTGCCAAGAAAACCCCAAATGGATTCATGAAGAGTCAACACAACTCAACCACACAAGCCACCCTTTGGGCTCTTAAGATTTGCTTGTCCAACTGACTACAAATCTGCCTAAATGTACTCTCCTACAGTTCTTATACCTTTATCAGGTTCAGAAGACCTACATCACCTGAACTTGGGGAATGTTTGGCTAAGACCCAGAAGTTCTCTTGCCAGTGCACTGCCCCGGCCCACCAGACCAATCTCACCTTTTCCAAGGTTACCCATTTACCAGGATTTCTTAGTGAAACCATGCCGGACCATGGTGAGGCCCACATCTCTGGATAGGTGCCGAGGTTGCCTTGTTCATAACCCATTCCACAACTTTCAGGGACCTGATCTCAAATTCAAGAGTCTAAAGATTCTCAAGCAAATTCTCCTCTCCCCTTTTTTTCTCCTCCACTCACCCTTCTTCTTGAACCATAAGAATATTGGATGTCTCCAGGCTTCTTCTTCTTGTTTAGTTGTACCTGATTCTTTGTGACCTCTTTTGGAGTTTTCTTGGCAAAGATATTGGAGTGCTTTGCAATTTCCTACTCTAGGTTATTTCAGAAATGAAGAAACAGAGGCAGACAGTGTGAAGTGACTTGCCCAGGGTCACCCAGCTGGAAAGTATCTGAGGCTACATTTGAACTCAAGAAGATTGAGTCTTCCTGATTCCAAGCCCACAGCTTTTCACCACCTAACTGCCATCTCTAGGCTTAGGGCACCCCTGGAGTTCATCATTTCAAGGATTAGCGGCTGTGCTCACATCTCTAAGTTCTTCCAGTAGATTAGGATATAACTCACTTAAAGGAGCAAGGTGTTCTCTTGCCACCTAATCACCTATGCGGGGGCGGTGTTAGTTAAATCAATCATTCCCCACTCAAACCGTACCCCCTATCTACTTAAAGTAATTAACAAGATGCTCTCCCTTTATCAGGTGAGAAACACCTCTAGTGAATCAGTAAGTCAGAGGCATTAAAATATATTGGGGAAAAGTTGTTCAGCAGTTTCAAAGGAGCAAGGGCCACCGGGTAAAATCGTTTTCACACAGAAAATATATTTGAATTGGTTAGAGAGTCAGTCACACACCCTGTGATACTGGACTAAAAAGTAAGCCAGGTCAGAACCTGGAGGTTCCCACAGCCTGCCTAAGGGTAGAACAATTCCAGCTAAACCCTGAGAGGGTATGGGGGTGGGGGGAGGAGCTCTTCTGCCCTACCCACTTCTGGATCAGGTGATAGCTTTGCCAACTTTGAAAGGTCAGGAGATTTGGACTTCTCAACCACATTTCAGAAGCAGCATGGGCCAATAGCAGTGTCTTCCTCAGTCACTGAGCCAGCATCAGGGCTGTGTCACGGATGACGCTGAGGCCCAACAGATAGCACATCAGGCCTAATGGGAAAACCATGACTAGCCCGATGAAGGAGAGAGCTCTGAGCAACCCCTTTGGCACGGGCTCTCTAAGCTTGAACCCACTTTGCTCTGGACTCTGCACGTACTTGTAGGTGCCTGGAACCCCAGTTCAGAGAAAGGTAGATGACCTATCTTCACCATATCCCCTTACTAAATACCTGTTTCTAATATTTGAGCATGGCTGACTAACTGATAACAACTGATAGTCCAAGGGGAAGGGGTCATACCAGCAGCAGTATTTGAAATATTAGAAGCCCCTCAGGACTGCTCTAGAACAGGCCTTCACAACTTACAGTGGCTCGGCCTCTTATGGCAAACCAAAGGATTTCTGGCGGCCGTCAAAAAATGTAGTGGAAAACATCCTTTGCATGAAGAGGAAATCCTTTGGTGTGTTGCAAGCAGCCCAAGGATTGAAAGTTGTGCAGGCCTGCTCTAGAAGTACCCAGTCCACCTCTTAGGACCCAGGTTACCAGTGCAAATAGAGGTTGAGGAGTCACATCAAGTCTATGCTGCTCCTCCATGAGGCTTTAATATGCTCTTTCTAAGGCTAATTTTGGGGCAGCAAGGCAGAACAGCAGATAGGACTGGACCTGGAGTCAGGAAGACATGAGTTCAAATTCTGCCTTAGACCCTTACTAATGATATGACTCTAAGTAAAGCATTTCACACCTCTCACCTCGTTTTCCCATGAGGATAATAATGGTCCTTCCTTCTCAGGACTGTTGTGAGAATGAAATGAAATGACCCGGGATGTCCTTTGTGAACCTTAAGTCACCACATAAATGTGGCTTTTAATTATGATGGTGGTTATTACTTATTTACAATACCATCTTCCCTAGATTCAGAATTGTCCTAAATTCACAATAATCCTAACGATATTTGTAGAGTGCCTACTATGTGCTAGCCAAGGTGCTTCCCAGATACTGTCTTATTTCAGCCTCACAACCACCCCGGGAGGCAGGTGGTATTACCACACCATTTTACAGATGAGCACGTCTGGGGTACACAGGTTCTGATAGGAGCATCATTCGATACTGATCGTCTGATACAATCTACCAATTGCACGACATCAGACAAGTTGAGAAGTCTTGATTCAGGACTTGGTACAGACTGTGGGCGCTTGTTCTTAAATCAGGAAAATCATTTGAAAGCTAAACCCTGTCCTGAGCAAGCTTCCCCCAAAGGGACCCGTTCTAACGAGGGTCAGCTGGCCGCGTGAGCCCAGGGTGCGTCCATTTCTATTTGCAATATTCTCTGAACAAGAATCATCAAAGACAGCGGCGACTCGGGGGCCCTGACAAACCACCTCCCCCGGTACCGCAGGCAGCAGCTCTGGGTTCTAGAGCAGGGCACATGGAGGAGCTGGGCCTGCCTTTGGGCGGGAGGTTTGGGTTCCTTATGTTCTTATGTCTTGCTGCTGTTGTAAATTAAGGAAAAATGGGGGAGGACAAATAAGTACCGGGCCTTTTTCCTGGTTCTCCACAAATGAAATCTTTCCAGAGAGCAGCCTCCGCTGGAGAAGAGGGAGTTCTCTTTTAAGTGGCTCCCGGCTTCAAGCCACCCAGGCACGGCCCTTCTGGGAAATCAGGGTCAGAGAACTCCAAAGCTGAAGAAGCCACCGCCTCTAAGGTGCTTTGGGTTCCCAAGTCCCGTGGGTCCCAAGGGGAAAGAGGGGCTGAGATCGCAGCCCCGGGGATGGTCCCCAAGTGTTCCC
Source organism: Trichosurus vulpecula (assembly GCF_011100635.1). Lineage (NCBI taxonomy): Eukaryota > Metazoa > Chordata > Mammalia > Diprotodontia > Phalangeridae > Trichosurus > Trichosurus vulpecula. Next base: position 9,759,949 of record NC_050577.1, read on the forward strand.
CGAACCGAGAGCAGGCGGCTCTTCCCTGGGAGCGGCCATTCCTCTCCCCCTAGGCACGGAGCCCCGGGACAGCCGCCCACCCGCCCACCCACCACGAGAGGCAGCCGGAGGGGGCGGGGAGGGGACAGGGTGGGGGAGATCCGGAGAGTGACAGGTGGGGGAAGGAGGAGCGAGGGGGAGGGGCGAGACAAGGAGCAGGCGGAGCCCCGCCCTCCACGCACGCGCGCACGCAGGCTGACACTCGCGCCCCCGCCCCCGCCTGCCGCGCCGTTCCTACCTCTGTAGAGCCTGCAGCGTGTAGCTGATAAGCGGCCTGCCGAGCACGGGGCAGAACTGCTTGGGCGTGGGCCCGCCCAGCCGTTCCCCGCAGCCCCCCGCCGGGAGCACGGCCGCCACGGCCACTGGGGGCCCAGGGGGGCCGGAGGCCGGGCCCGGCCGCGCTGGCCCCGCAGGCCGCAGCTCCCCACCGCCGCCGCCGTCCCGTGTGAGCCCCTGCTCCATGGCGCGCTGATCGCGTCGGGGAGGAGGGAGGCGGAGGCTGCGCCGATCTGCCCGCCCGAGCCCGGCCGCCCGCGTCCGCCGCCGTGACCCACAGAGACGCCGGCGGCTCCCCGCGCCCGCCGGCACTCGGGCCTGTCAATCACGCCTGGCGTGGGCGGGGAGGGCCGGGGGCTGCGGCTCTCCTCCCCCCACCCCGGCTGAGGTCGGCCTCCCTTCCCCCTGCCCGGGGACTCGGGCATTGGAATTCTGGGAAAGCCTCAGTTTCTCCCCTAGACCAGCCTAGAGAGCCATCGGGGAGCGGGCAGCGCCCCCTCCTTTGCTTCTCACTACACACACACACATACACACACACTCCCCCCCCTCCCCATCTCCGCTGGGACTTTCTCTCCAGAAGTAACTTTGTATCCGGTTGGTGTTTTGCTTTCTCTCTAAAAGTTGGATCGCCTTAGGTGGCTTCCTGTCCCACACGTTCCTGTCACAATTGAGGAAACTGAGGCCCAGAGACCTTGAATGCCGACACAACGTTTAACCTGGCTGGAAAGTAAGGTACTAGGCAGAGACTGTCCTCTTGTGCCAGGCTGACCAAATGTTGCAGTGAGACCTCCCGACAAGTCTGAGAGGCAGATGCAGGATGATAATAGCTTTTACATAAAGCTTTAAAGTTTGCAGAGCATTTCATGATTATCCCATTTGATCCTCACAACAGCCCTGCCCGAGTGGTGGTATTCTTGTCTCCCTTTTACAGATGAGCAAACAGAGGTTAAGCGATGTCACACAGTAAGTGTCTAAAGCAGCATTTGAACTCAGATCTTCATGGTTCCGGGCCCAGCCCTCTATACACTATATGCCACCTAGGTGAACGTGGTTTTAGTAATAGAATTTCCTGAATCTGCCCACTTCAGTAGAGTCTAACCTTGAGCTTCTTCCTCTTTCTCCTCATCACAGGATTCGTTTTGTTCAAGACCCTTTCTGTTCTCCCTCCTCTGCTACTCCCACCCGCTAGCATCTACTCTCCTTGAGGGCAGGACTATCTAACTCCTGTCACTCTTGTCTTTATGTGGTTGGGGCCTTGCATAGTACCAGTAAATGCTTGGTGAGTGAAGGGATTACCAGACAGGAAAGAAGATCATGGGGTCAGAGCTGAGAGACCTTGAAGGTCAGCTGGCTCACCCTATAATCACTTAATAAATCAGAAATGGAACGAAGGAGAAAATGAAGGCATGGCTGAATTAATTAACAAGCATTTATTGAGGACACATCAGGTCCCTGGCCTTAAGCTAAACAGTCCTGCACATACAAAGACATAAAGAAGGCAGTACCTACCCTAAGGTACCAACCGCACACTTAGCAGAAGGCTGTTTGGGTCTAAAAATGCATCAAAGGGTGAGTGGATTATTGGAGTAGCCCAAACCACACAGTGAGGTTCCTGAAGTCAGAAGTAAAGTGTATGTATGTAAATACCAGCATCATCAAAATATTCATTTATTTTTAAAATATTTAAATTAGATGATTTTTAAGGGAAAATTTGGGGATTGTTCAGATACCCTTAGAACACTCCAGAATTCAAAGAATTCAAGTCAGAGATGATCCAAAGAGAGGGAAGGACACACAATCGGAGTGACCAATAACCAGATAGCAAACGTCACAGATGAGGAATTCCCCAGAAGAGGTGAAATAGTCATCCAAAGAAAATGAGCAGCTCATTACCTGGAGACAATGAAGGATGATGATGGGGAACCCTTGGGTTCCACCGATAGCCACTCAGTGTCAAGAGGAGAGGAAGGCCCCAGCATTCTGGGGGGAGCTGCAGTGGGAGAACATGGACTAGAGTCTCGTAGAATGATGGGTGATGGCTGAGTTGTAATTCACCGTTGATGTAGGGCGAGGTATGCATTTATGGATGTGGAGAGATCATGGCGGCAACACTCCTAGAAGCCCACAGGTTCCTACGTCCTGGCCGCCTCGGGCTGGAACACCTAGACAGACAGCCCTGCCTCCAATTCACCGCGTCCAGAGCTGCTCTGAGTTGGGGACCTGCTGGGTGGCAAGGCCAAGCACCGCAGGCCAATGACCACAAGCAGAATGATTTCAGTCTTTGCCACAGCTGAGGCCTAGAGTTTTCCCCTAAGGAGGCCATGATGCCCAATTCCAAATGGGTAGGTTTTACCCACTTGTTCATACAGTTCATTCCAAGCTGATGGAATATATTCTGATATCAATGATTTAGCTCAGTCAACTCCCACACCTGCCAAGCTGAATGTCTGAATAAGTATGGAAGCAGCTCTCTATGTGTGCCTATGTATGGGGAGGGGGGTGGGGTAGTCAACCAGAATTAGGAAGCGCCGTCCCAGGCACTGTGCTAAATCCTAGGGATACAAAGAAAGACAAAAGCATGGTCTCTGCCCTAAAAGAGCTCACATCTAAATGGAAAAAGGCAATAGGGAAACAACAGAGGCCATAGCCAATAGATACAGGGAAGAAGGAAAGTAGTCTCAAAGGGAAGGCAATGGGTGGGGATCACGGGGAAGGAACCAGTAAAGACCCCCTGCAGACAGTGGCCTTTGAAGTGTCTAGAGGGTAGCTGGATAAGGTAAGAGAAGAGAGGAGGAAGAACATTCTGGGCATGTGAAACCTTAATGGAATGGGAAGATCTTCCCTGCCCATTAATAGGCCTCACTGGAGACCATTAAGGAAAGCTTGCTTAGGGGAAGCTTGCTTATAAGAAGGCTTTCACACCTTTTGTTAATTTCTAATTAGGCACTAAATCAGGAGGATTATGACGCCTTCTGGCTCTGAGAAGTGTGTATATACTCTGAGAGGAGTGCTTTTGCTTTGGGGATTTGCTTATGAGAAGGATCTTGTGATTCCCTGGTCTAGACTCTGAGTGGCTGTATGTTCAGACCTCTCTGCCTGCTCCAAGGTGAAGGCTCTCTTGTTGAGTGTGTAAAGTGTGGAGCAATATTGCTTTGATTCAGATAGTTGCCCTGTCTGTGGGTCTTCATGCTAATTTCTCTTCTCTGCATTTTCTCAGACGTTCAGGATGCTGACCCCTCCCCTGAACTAGTGAATGGAATTGAAAGAAGATCATTGACCCCTTTAAAGCTGTCTTTCCTGGTAAAGCAGATAAAAGAACCTGTGCTAGCAGCCATCCTGGGTGTGCCAGTGTGGTTGCCACTACAGCATGGAAGACAGCAAGGGCTTAGGCAGTCATGAACAGCACATGAACAAGTACGCTGGAATCAGAGTGTTGAAGGGAATAAAAAGTAAGAAGCCTGGAAAGTAGGAAGGGGCCAGGTGGTAAAGGAATTTGGAAGCCAAATGAGAATTTCAGTGGAATTTATATTTGATTCAAGCAGTAACAAGGAATTACTGGAGTTTGCTGAGAAAGGAGGTGACCTGGATAGACTTTGACGTTAGGTAATTCAGTCTGGCAGCTGAGGGGAAGATGGACTGAAGTGGGAAGAGACTTGAGGCAGAGAGACCCTCCACCAGACATTGACGTTGTCCAGGAGAGAGGCAATGAGGGCCTGCACCAGGGTGGAGGCAGTGTCAGAGCAGGGAAGTGGACGTATTAGAAATGTTCCAAAGGTAACATGGACAAGTCTTGACAACAGATTGGATATGGGCAAGGGAGTGCACAAGGAGAGCAATGAGAGAGAGTGAGGAGTCAAGTAGAACACCCAGGTTGTGAACCTGAGGTCACCCTTGCCAGTTAGAAAGAGCTTTAGGAAGGGTAAGAGTGGGAGGAGGGAAGGGAATAAGTGATTCTGTTTTCCTTATGTTGAGTTTGAGATGCCTACAGAACGTCCAACTGGAGATGTCCAAAAGGCAATTGATGATGCAAAATGCTAGCTCAAGAGAAAGACTGGGGCTGAATACAGATTGCTGAGAATGATGCGTCTGCATAGACACAACAGGTGAACCCGTAGGAGCTGATGAGATCACCAAGCAAGATAATAAAAAGGGAGAAATTGGGACTCACCCAATTAGTGGGTAGGCAAAGACCTGGATGAAGAGCCATCCATAGAGCGAGAAGAAACAATTGAAACAGGTAGAACCAGGAGAGAACAGCGTCACTGAAACCTGATGAGGAAAAGATATCCAGGAACAGTGGTCAAGAGTGATGAAGACTGAGAAGTGTGGACTTAAATGAACTAATGCACAGTGAAGTCAGCAGAGCCAAGGGAACAGATGCTCATAACATCTACAGTGATGTGAATAGAATGAACCATCACCACAAAACAATAACAAAAAAAAGGAATGTTACAAAAAGTAGAAAGAATTCGTTTAGTCTCCAAAGAAGAGACATCATGGAAAGATACTTCCCCCCACCCCACTCCACCCAGTAGGGAACATTGGAGAGAATATATACATATATATATATATATATATATATATATATATATATATACATATATATATACATATATATACATATATATATACATATATATACATATATATACATATATATATACACATATATATATATAAAATGTGTGTATGTATATATAAATATATTGATTAGTATTACTTAATTTCTTTTCTCTTCTTCCTCATTTTCATTTTTTTCTTTTTAGAAATACTTATTTTAAGAAATGGCCTTCGGGGGGGGGGGGGAGGAGAGAGACCTCAAGTATTCTAGAGCTTCTGTAAGTAGGATGTCAATAAAACATTTTTTAAAAAGTCAGAAACTTTGGAGAAAGCAATTTCAGTTGAATGATAAAACTGGAAGCTAGTTTGTAGGCATTTAGAAGAAGCAGGGTCTAGAAACTCTGAGTAAATTCAACTTCTTTCAAGGAATTTAGCCAGGGAAAGGTGGGAAGATATCAGAAGAAAGCTCTTTGGGATTGTGGCTCGAGTCATGATCTTTTAAAGATGGAGATGGACAAGACATGGCTGTGTTTCTAGGTCACAGGGAGTGAGCCAGGAGATGGGTTTATCAGCCTTAGGGAAAGACTGAAGAGTAGAGAATGGGGAATAATAGGAACAATCCACTCCCACATCAAGTAAATTTGTAATGGAGGATTATTAATAAATTTCTCACTTAATACGCCCCGTCCTCACCAACTGAGTTGCACTAATATGAATTGGCGGGCCAGCCTGGGAATGTGCAGATTGCTACAGATTTATTAAAAGCTACAATTTTTCATCTGCACAAAATAGAGAACACAATGTTTCCCTCACTGTCTTTTGGTTGATTCCGATAATTGGTTACATGCCATGTATCCATTGGGTAAAAACTGTGGTTTTCATGGGGTTTTTATATAACATTAAAGCCGATTTCATCACGTGGCCATGCTGGCTGCTGCAGAATCCATAAGGAAATGGGTCCAATGATGGAGGCTGTCCTGGGTGGGAATGCTTCTGTCCAGCTCTCAGGCTCTGGCTGGGGAGTGAACCAAAGCATCACCAAATGTCACAAAAATGGTAGGAAGGAATGAAACGAAGGAAGGAAGGGTACTGGGAACCTCTCCTTCAGTGTAAGGTCTGCCCTCTATGGGTAAGAGCTGTGGGCTCTCCCTTGACCTGAGGAACATTCTAGAAACCACATTCTTAATGTGAGGTATTATCTAAGTTTGAGTTTATTCTTGGGAAATCATTCTAGTGTTAATTCAAGTGGAATTAACTGGAACTCCTCAGCCACTCCCCTCATATCCCAATTATCCCGTGGTTTAAAGGTCTTTGCTGAGGCCGCTTGGGTGTTGATCCTCTATTGTAAGGGACAATTTAGAGAGGCCAATGATTTATACCCTGAGGGCCATTAAGAGGAGAGTCACACAGACTAATTCGTGTTAGATGGAGAAGCCCCCAAGTGTCAAGGCTGATGCATCTGAGCTCCTGTTGTGACCTAATGTCAGGAACTGAACTCATGTAAACAACTCCTTTCTGGATCTTTATGACTCTGACATACATGAAAAGTATGAGAAAAGTGAGGGAATGATCTGGAGAATCAAACTTTTTACAAGGTGGGGGAGGGGTTACTTTGTTTTGCATTTAAAAAAATTCAGTTCAAATCATTTCAGTGAGGCCTTACCTGGCAGACACAGGTGGAACAAGAGGAAACAGCGTCTTTGGAAGGAAAGCTGGGAATTCAGTCTCTTAATGCTCTGATGTAGGTACGTGGCTTGAAGCCCAGCACTGCCACTTCTTTACTATGTAATAAAATCTTTTAGGCAATAATAGTCTAATTAATGTATTGTTTAATGGAGTGAGCCAGCCTTGGAGGTATAAAATCATAGGTTTAGAGCTGGATGGGAACTCAGAGACCACCTACTCCAGTCTCTTCATTTTTCAGATGGAGAAACTGAGGTAAAACGAACTGTCTGAAGGCACAGAGAAAATAAGTAGTGAAGGAGTCAGAATGACCAGGTAGAGAGTCCCATCTTTGATACTTCTTAGATATGTCACTCTGGCTAGTCACTTCATCTCTACAAGCCTCAGTTTTCCTCATCTCAAAAATGGGCATCATAGTGGTAATACCTACATAGAGTTGTGACAAAGCACAGACAATCTAAAGTCTAAAATGCATCTGCAAACCTTCAAGTGCTATATATGGGAAAGGCATTGTTATTTAGTCTGGACCAAGATATCTGGCAAAAGACCAGAGTAGACGAGAGAGAGAGAGAGAGAGACAGAGAGACAGAGAGACAGAGAGACAGAGAGAGACAGAGATAGAGACAGAGAGAGAGAGAGAAAGTCACTTGTGCCAACAGCGTCACCCCATGCCAGGATGTGTCAGAGGTAGGACTTGAACGCCACGTTTTCTTGGCTCCAAGGAAGGATTTGGATCCACTCTGCCACACGTTATTACCTCGTTCTTCTTATATTTTTCCAGAGAGTTCAAATAGAAACGATTGGGGGGAAATTTGGTATTCTACCCTTGTTCTTCTACATTCAGTGTTCTGGAATCTATTGCACAGGCAGATAAATGACACTCTTTTGCAACTGAATATAGGGACAGAAGTTCCTTTTCTCTAAGACCAAAAACCTAGTTAGGATAGTTCCAGGAACAGAGAAGATGACAGGGATGACATAGCATCTCATCTCTTCCCACGTGGCTTTGATTTCTCCCTCTAGTTCTCTGTTTTGAACATTTTTGTTGTTCCATGTCACTTGGAGACTGTCTAGAATGGTGGCATTTTTAAAAAAAGGTTGTTCTTACATTTTCAAGGATCAATGTTCTGACTGGGATGTGGTGGGCAGCAGTTTTGGCTGTGATATTATCTTTGTTCTAGTAGGGTTCCTTGATCGTGTTCTCAAGAATCGTGGAGGAATTTGTTGCTGCCTGTTAGTTCATGAATGATAGTGAGCTTCTGTTGTACAGCTCTGGGGACCAGGTCGTGACTTCCTTGCATCCTACAGTCCTGGCTTGCACCACTGCTACCATTTTCTTACCTCATCTCTCTTGATAAATAAATCCAGATCCCTAAGGATAATCCTTCTGTAATCTCTCATGACAATTAACCTGATTTTCCATTACCATCACCACCCTCTCCATTCTGTAAATGAATCCTGGAGATTCCACCCATGGTTTGAAATTTTGTTGTCTATACAGAGTATCGTTTGAATTCTTCTTGATGTTGCCCAGAAAGAACCTCAGGATTCCACTTGGGGATCTACGCTATTTCATAAACGTTTATTGATCGTTTAATAGGTTGCATCCAGAAGTAAACAACTCTCAGTTACATTTCACCAATCCAATGAACATATATATCGAATAGCCTTTATGATTGTCAGGTGAAATAATACTTATTTGTTCCAAAAGTAGTACTCAAAGCTTTGAACCAGTTTGTCATATGCTTCAAGAACATCGCTCAGTCAATCATCTTCCTTTTAGAAGAGGAAATGTTGACATCGTCATGAATTCATTTCAGTTCAAGACACTGGACAAGGTCAATAAGCAAAACTGACTTGTCCATACATTCCATAAGGAATACGTTAAGAGAAAATGTCAATTTTATTTCCTTTTTTTCAGATGTCTTTGTTCCATATGGATGCTACAAGATCAAATGAGATGAATTTACATGGAGCAAGCTAGGCTAAGAAATAGAAAAGGTGGAGGAGACCAAGAGCCTAAAAGGGGGTAGCAAATTTGAAGATTACTTGAACCAGGCTATTGTTAAGTCATCATCTGAGAGCCCAGAGATATTTAACTTGCCTAATAAGTAGTTGTGGGAAGTTGTAGATGGAGAGCTGGCCTAGAAGTCAGCTACCTTTGACAGATCCTGGCTATGTGACTAAGCAAGTCACAGTGGCCCAGACAAGAGCCTGTGATAGAGAGTTTCCTCAACAGTTGCTCCATATACCAATAAAATCATGAATCCAGTCAAAACCAAAAATGGATACAAAAGCCATATTCTCCTAGTGAAGCTATCAGAAAGTATGTCTGTTGTTGGGCAGATTAGGGGATTTTCAAAAAAAAAAAACCAACAGTCATAGATGGGCAATGCTCAAATCAGTTTATCAATGGGCCTTTATTAATCATTTACTATGTCTCAGGCACAGAGCTAAGGGCTGGGGCTATCAAGAAAAAAGGAAAACATGCTCTGCCTTCAAGTATCTGATATGGAATAGAACTGACAACCCGGAAGATATGGAGGTAGATACATAATTTAATTAAGGTTTGAGAACTCACTAGCATTCTGAGATTTATAGTTCAGAGCAACGATTATTCCCTTCTGGTCCTGGGAGTCATTGGGTTGTCATGATCTTGGAACCAAAAACGTTGACTTGGGTTGAGCCCAAGAATTCTGGAAAAAAGATGCTCCCAGTGTTTGAGAAAATGGATGGAGGGAAAGGTGCTGAGACTACTGGAATTCAGGCAGCAGAAGGACTGCATCCTCAGCACTCCACTCCCACCTCCAGGTCTTAAGGAATGGAGCTAGAAGACCTGAGCTGCAACTGAGGAGGCATGGGGGTGGGGTGGTCTTGGAAATGGTGGGGGGTGGGACTGGGAGAGGATCCCTGAAGGCATCTGAGAACAAAGAACTGAGACTGTAGCTGTTGGATGTCATTGCCTATTCAAGAAGGAGAGGAGAGTTACAACTTCCCCTCCCAGTGTTTGTCCAGTATCTAAGCCTCTTATGGACTCCACTGAATTCTTTTATCTAAGTGTTTCCTGTATCCTGATTTTGTTTCCTATGTAAAGACACCCAGCCTAGGTCATGAAGGCGCCTATTGTATGCTGAGTCTATGCTGAGAAAAGAGAAATAGAAAAAGTAGCTGGAAATACACCAAATTTAAATTAGGACAGAAGGCCAAGCTCTGACCAAATGTTAGTAGTTTTCCTAACTGGGGTCTCTATTGCAATTGTCCGATACAACCTCCACAGAACAGCAGACAAGTGAGCCATTATATTGCTTCTAAGTTAATAGGGTGTATATGAGAGAGGAAATAATTGAGACCTAGGAGACTTCAGCTTTACCCCCTCTCCAGAGGGAGGAGGAGAAAGATTCAAATCCCAGACACTAAGTCTACCCTCCATTTTTTTTTTAAAAAACTGGGTTTTTAAAAGATTTTTTTGATAAGTGAATTTCCACATAACCTGTTTTTTCCCATGTGACATATACAGAAAATGAATGTGAAGTCATTTGGGGAGTGAGGGTACTAGCTGCTGGGGGGAGGGGGGAGGTTAGGAGGGACTCCATGTGGAAGACAGAACTTAAGCTGGGTATGGAAGACAGTCAAGGCTTCCCAAAGGCAGAGGTGTTCAGGAGTCATAGAAGAAAGCACGTTGGGCGAGCAGTCAAGAGACCTGGATTCTGGTCTCAGGACTGCCACTTGTGAATACCTTGGGCACAGCTCTGCCCACCATGGCTCTCAATTTCCTTTTCTGTGAAATGAGCAGGTTGGGCTGTCAGGGATTCTTAATCTTGCTGCATGAACTGGTTTTTTAAAAATATATTTTAATAACTGAATTTCAACATATGTGATTTCCTCAGGAAACCCATTTATTTCATTTTATGTATTTAAAACCATTATTTTAAAAGGGGTCCCTAGGCTTTACCAGGCATCAAAGGTTACACAAAAAAAAAAAACCTGGACTAGATCATCATTGAGGTCAAAAGACCACAATTCTCCAATATTTCCACCACCTAATTGTGTGGTACGAAAGGTCAAATAATGAGAGAGGCGTCTTTAGGCAAAAGCAAAGTGAATTTATTTTACAAACCTCGTGAGATTTGGGTGTCATCTTCACTAGCATGAACTAGTGGAGGGAGGCAAGATACAAAGAAAATGTACCAATAGATATACCCTTTATGCAAAGATTCCCGCCCTCGTCTATCCCTTCTCACCATTGGCTGGGAGGTGGGCTTACAATCTAGGCATGAAAATACAAAACCAATAATCCATACATACTTTCCTTATTTGGCTACTGATGTGGCAATGATATGGCTAAGGTAAAGAGAAGGAATGAGGAAGGAGAGGGGGACCTTCCTGGAGCAGAGAACCAACAGCTCACATTATCTCCCTATTTGGTAAAATTCTTGTGCTAGCACCAAGAGATGGGGAAGGGAGGGGCACCTACAGCTTCAGGCCCTGACTTTCCAGAAGTTAGGTAAGTCACTACAAGGTTAAATTCCAAGGCTCTCCTACTCCCTCAGACATTCACCATTCCAGAAATATGAGAAGAGAGTAGCCCCTATATTCTTACCCTGTGAAGTCTTCACAAATTATATCCCTCTCACTCATAACCCGTTCAGAATAGGGCAGCTAGGGGGTGAAGTGGCCAGAGTGCCAACCCTGGAGTCAAGAAGACTCATCTTCCTGAGTCCAAATCTAGTCTCAGACATTTATTAGCTGTGTGACCCTGGGCAGGTCACTTAACCCTGTTTGCCTCAGTTTCCTCATCTGTAAGGTGAACTGGAGAAGGAAATGGCCAACCACTCCAGTATCTTTGCCAAGAAAACCCCCAAAGGGGCCCAAAAGAGTCAGACATGACTAAAATGACTGAACAACAACAATGAAACCCATTTGGATAGTGCTGATAGGGCAGGATGAGATTGGGGAATCCCAATGTGCCTCCTAGACCAAGGCACAGGCCATTGTGAAGGATGATAGCTGGGCCCTGAAGGTTTCTCCTCAGATTCATCTGGCTCTAGATATGAGAGGAGTGCAGTTGAGAGGTGCCAGAAGAGAATCCATAGAAGAAGGTTCTAGAAGATTGTGGTGGGGGGACTTATTTAGGAGATAGCTGGAAGGTCTGTGGAATCTCTGAAAGAGGAGAGCAGAAGGAACCATCAAAGAAAGGACCTTGGTCATCAGATAATCCAGCCCATATCCAGACAAGAATCCTCTCTGAATCCTGGCAACAGCTGGCCATGCAGACCTTCCCAGGAGGCCTGCTGGGGCTGTGGAGAAGCAGAAAGCCTCCTCTCAAGGAAGCTCTTCCAGTTTCTGCTGGGTCTCTGTAAGGAAGTTTGTCCTGATATCCCACCTAAATCTGATTCTAGTTCTTCCTAGTTCTGACATTTGGGGCCACACCATCATCTACATGACAGGTCCTCGAGTACTTGAAGACAGCATCCAAACCCCTTCTCTCCCCTACGTGGAAAGGAAGAACTGTTAAGCATTAGGAGAAGGACCAAAATCTCAGAGAACAAAGCGATGCTCTTGGTTCAGGATCAAGAGCCCTGTATTTGGACTCAGAGAACCAAGGTTCAAATCTTGACTCTGCCTCAGTGCATGACCTTGGGCAAGTGACTTCCCTTCCTTGGGCTTCAGGTTCTTCAACTGTAAAATGAGGGAATTGAACTAAGTGACCTTGAAGGTCCATTTGGGTTCTGAGGAACATGGGAGATGCTGCAGGTCTGCACTCTGGACCTGCTCCACAGAGGAAGAATGGAAGTTCTACAAACCTTAGAGTCTTGTGCTTATGCTAGTGGGGAGCACCATCTATGCCCAAGGTGGAGAGTGCCAAGAGGAGGATTATTCCTAGGGTTAAAAGGGCTCCAGGTTCCCTGGGAGAGGGAGGACATGAAATCACAGCCCCTATGGGGACTGAGGGGCTATAAATACTGCAGGACAGCAGCATGAAGAATGGGCCAGCTTTCTTTGCCCTAGGGTACTACTGCCTATTCTGGGGGGAGACCGAACTAAATCTGTTAGTCATCTGATTGCAGAGGCAAAGTTAGTTTGGGAAGATGAAACACGGCGTAGTGGGAAAAGCACTGGATTTGGAATATTGGATTTGGGTTCAGGGCCTGCCACTTATGATCTGGGTGACTTTGGACAAGTCACAAAACTTCTCTGGGCTCAGTTTCCTTCTCTACTATCACTAGATTGGCTGGAGGGGAAGTTGTGCCAAAGGAGAATTCTGGGATTACACATGAGCCTGGATGCAGATAAATCAAACTTACAGATGGTTTTTTCCGAGAAAAAAAATCTGTGAAAATTTCCTGCAGATCACCAAGCATCTACTCACAGGTCCTTCCTAGAATATAAGCTCCTTAAGGGCAGGGACTGTTGTACTGTTATCTCCGCCCCTTACCCCAGACCTTGGCACAGTGCCTGGTCCAGAGGAAGCAACCGTACATGCATGCTTGAGGGAGTGACAATACCTGAGGACTATCTTCTTTTATCTGTCTCAGGAGCTGCACAGAACCAGCTGTCCCCTGCCCAGGCAAGGCAAATGGGAGATAAAAACCCTACTTCCCTTCAGTCTCTACTTAGCAATCACCTTCTGCTGGCTTAAGGTCCATTTTCAATGGAAGACACCAAGTCACTGGAAGTAGACATTCTACCCAAGACATCATGGGAGACTAAGCTGAGCAGGAAGACAAACCACATTTGGGTTCCTCAGTCTCTTGATTTTATGCCCCTTTTTGCCTTACTCTTCTTGTATCTGCCTTACTCTTGTTTGTATTCAGTGTCTTCCTGCCCTTTTCCTCTTGTCCAAATCTGCTCTCAAGAAAGAGCCTGAGAAAACTCCTTCATACTAAGGAGTAAATGACAGGTATACATTTAAAATGCCATCATCCCCCCCACCCCAACCCTCTCACCTTCCCTCCCAGCTATTTGTAGTTTCATAGGCATAAGGCCAGGAGCTAACTCAGTGAAGTCTCTGCTACGGGGTTCCCAGAGCCCCCGAAGCCATGCACACAGGCAGGAGTAACCAATTCCCATTAGTGAGATGTTTAACCCCGAGGGATCTTCAGAAGAAATCTTCATCTCTGAGCAGTCACATATCTGCATGTGGGTAGGTATACATACAGCAGGATGGGTCATGCTTCTTTAGAATGTCAGCATGGAGAGGGAGGGGAGAAACAGCTGGGTTTAGAGTGCTCCACAGGGTTGTCATGGAGTATGTTAGAGAAACTCTCTGAGAATTAGACAACAGCCCAGCCTCCTGCTGGGGCCAGTGACTCTGGACTGCCACCCTGCCACCAGAGGATGGGCCACAGCAGTTCAGCAGGCTTTCCATGGTGAAGAGGGCTGTAACTAAAGGAAGCAAATGAAATCCTAATAAAGCTGTCCCCAGCCCAACATTCTAACCTCCTTATGGGCCCCACTGAACAGCGGGCATGTCCTGATCTAACCACACAATCTGGCTTAACCACACCTCAGGCCCCCAGACTCAATATAGCCACTGCCCCCAGATCTAATTCACATATTTGAAACAACCACATCAACCATTTAGCCCAAGAGAGGACTACAATACTTAACTATCCATCTGACCAGAGAGGACCACAATAGCTAACCAATCAGAAAGCAGCACAACCAGGATGTTTGACCATAGAAAGGACCCCTCCCATTACTTAGTCTGTAAACAAACCCCTCTTGCCTTTTTAATATTCATAATTTCTGTTGCGTAATCAGCATCAATATACTAGAAATGTGCCCGTGTTGTCTTACTAAGTTGCTGGTTCCTCTTGGAACCTAGCCTGCTTATGAGGGGCATCAATCCTCAGTAAATTCCTGTATTGGATTAGAGGTGGTCTGAGTGAAATCTTCGAGAGGGTGCCACCAAAACAGACCATGAAACCACAACAGAGGGATTAGCTTTATCTGAGGGCACAACTAGGATCAGGGGCAGACACGAGGAAGGTAATTGCAAAGCAGGTTTAGGTTTCACATAAGGGAAAGGTCCAGTCATCACAGCCATGTCAAGCAGGTACAGGCCACCTAGAGAGGAATGGCTCCTTCCTGCAGATGGAGGACTTCCCGATGGACATTGGGTGGCCACTTCCTGGGACCCAGCACAATGCAAATTGGATTCATTGGCCTCTGAGCTCCCTCCCCTCACTGAGACTCTCTGACTAACCCTACACACACACACACACACACACAGCACACAGCACACACAAATATTCAGCTGTTGCCCCCTCTCTCAGATTGTTTTCCGTCTGTCCTGCACATACCTTGAATATATCTAGTTATTTACGTGCTTTTTCCCCTGAGGGCAGAGGCTGTTTTGGCCTTTCTCTGTAACCCCAGCACCTAGTCCAGTGCCTGGCACATAGTAGGTGCATAATAATTTCTTATTGACTGACTGACAACAAGCTCCTGGCCAATGTGAAGACCCCTCTCATTTCTCCTTGACCTGTATACTGTTGACTTTGTAGGCTTTTGTGGTCCCCCTCTGCTTCTTTTGCATTCAGAAGAGCCAAAAGGGAAGGGGGTTGATATGGTTGAAATGCTTTTGAAAGCAAGGAATGAATGTGCAGGGAATTGTGTCTTTGTCTGGTGTGGGCAGCTGCCAAACCCTGACCCTAGTTGCCAAGCCAGGGACTGGTTCCCCAGCCTTGATGGGCCTTTGGGGTTCCTGGTCCTGTTCAGAACTAACCCTTAGGAGATGGAGCCCACACATTTAGATACTACTGGGGCTGTAATTCCATTGAATTGTGGGAGGTTTCATTTCTATTCAGCACTGAGACTCCACTATTGTTTGTCCCTGTTGTTTTATATTTTAAATTTAATTTTTATCTGGAGTTAAACTATTTCACGAGACTGTCTGACTGAAACAGAATCAGACTACAAATATGAGAAGCTTTTGAGTAAAAAGAGATGCCCAATACAAAGAAGCTTTAATTAATTCCTTGTTAAGCCTACAAACGTTTGAGGAGAGGGTTGCTTCCTCCAGCCCAGAGCCTAAGGCCTTCCAACTTTGGATGAAGTATCACTGGCTCTCAGTACTAGGAGGTACCTTGAGCACAATCTCCTATAACCTGTGTCTAAGCAACAGTCTTGTCTATAATTTCCCCTGCAAGTGGTTATCCTGTCTTGGCTTGAAGACCTCTGTTGGTGAGGAGCCAAAACAAGCCTTTCCTCCAGAGGCCACCTATTTCACTTCTGGAAAATTCTGATTGTTAGGAAGTTTTCCCTTACATCATTCATTCATTGAAGAAGCATTTATTCATTCATTTACTTACAAGGAGCTGGAATCTGCTTCTGCTGCATGAACCTATTGTTCCTTCTCTCCTCTGGGGCCAAGTAGAAGAAACCGCCTCCCTCTCCCCAAAGACAGGTCTTAAAATACTTGGAGACAGCGAGGCCCTCTTCTCCAGGCTAACCACAGCCAGCCTCTTCCATAGATCCTTTTATGGTTGTGGTACCTATTTACCCTCCTCCTGAGATTCAGCCCACCCCCTGACTCTGGATCTCTAGCCCAGCAGTATTCCCATACAGGCACTCCCCAGGCTCACAACCAGGCCACTCCAATGAGCCACATCTGAGGGGGCTTTTTCAACCATGCCCTCACAATTCCAGAACTGTTCTGTGGGGTAGACACCAAGGACTTGGTATATACCAAATCTCACTAGCTGGTTGCAAAGGCTGGAAATGACCTTAATCCTCCCCTCCCTCCCCCACCCCCCACCCCACACGCTCCCTACATCAGGGTTCACCTTGGGCCACTTCTGACTCTTCCGAGATCTGCACCAGGATTCATTCCAAAGCCACGCTCCCTGACTCACACCTTTTCAGTTCCCAGTCATTCTATAACCACACACACTCTAACTTCACAGACTTACTTCTCTTCCCTCTCCCAGTATTCTTCACATACAGTCACCAACATCACTCAGTTCCATTTTCCTAGCCAACTTGTCCTACTACTCTTTCTTACTACTATCCCTTTCCATGCTTGTAATCATATCAAAAATGCCTCTAGACCCTCATGGTCCCAGACCGAGCCCCACCCAACCCAATCACCCAGCTCTGGTTTCCTAGCCAATCTACTGCACCAGTTATCCTTGTCAGAAAACCAGCCAGGTCAGGCACTAAACACTTACTACACATCTACTGTGGGCCAGGCACTGTTACAAAAAGAGGCAAAAGACATTTCCTGACCTCAAGGGGCTCACGATCCAATGGGGTAGATGACAAGCAAACAAATACGTACAAACAAGCTGCATACAGGATGAAAAGGAAATAATTAACAGAGGTAAGGCACTGGATCAAGAGAGTCAGGAAAGGATTCCAGTAAACACTGGGATCTTAGGGAAGACTTCAAGGAAGCCAAGCAGGTCATTAGTCAGAGCAGGAAAGGAAGAGCATTCCGGGGATGGGGGACAGCCAGAGAAAATGCCCAAAGCCCAGAGGTGGAGGGTCTTGTTCATGGAACAGCCAGGAGGCCAGCCTCACTCCCAAGTTGGGGAGTAAGGTATAAGAAGACTGCAAAGGTAGGAGGGAGCTAAGCTATGAAGGGTTTTGAATGCTTATCAGAGGGTTTTGATTTGATCCTAGAGGCAATAGGGAGCCATTGGAGTTTATTAAGTAAACACATGACATGGTCAGACCTGCACTTTAGGAAAATCCTTTTGGTAACTGCATGGAGGTTGGATTAGAGTGGGGAGAGACTTGAGACAGGCAGAGCTACCAACAGCTATTACAATAATCCAGGTGATGCACTTCTCAGATTGCCTAAAGTGACGAAACAGGAAAATAATCAATGTTGGAGAAGATGTGGGAAAATTGGAACACTATTGCATTGTTGGTGGAATTGTGAACTTATCCAACCATTCTGGAGAGCAATTTGGAACTATGACCAAAGGACTATAAAACTGTGTATACCCTTTGACCCAGCAATACCACTAATAGGTCTGTATCCCAAAGAGATCATAAAAAAGCCAAAAAGATCTATATGTGCAAAAATATTTATAGCAACTTTTTCATGGTGGCCAAGAATTGGAAACTAAAGGGATGTCTATCAAGCGGGGAATGGCTAAACGAGTTGTAGTATATGAATGGAATGGAATATTATCGTGCTAGAAGAAATGATGAACAGGCAGACTTCAGAAAAACCTGGACTTACATGAACTGATGCTGAGTGAAGTGAGCAGAACCAGGAAAACACCGTGCATGGTAACAGCCACATTGTGAGTGACTAACTTTGGTAGACTTGGCTCTTCTTAGCAATGCAAGGTTCTAAGACAACTCCAAAAGACTCATGATGGAAAAGGCTATCCACATCCAGAGAAAGAATTATGGAGTCTGAATGCAGATCGAAGCAGACTATTTATTCTCTCTTTTTTTTCTTCTTTTTTTTTCTCATGGTTTTTCCTTGTATTCTGATTCTTCTTTCACAATATGCCTAACGTGGAAATATGCTTAAGATGATTGTACATGTATAGCCTATATCAGATTGCATGCCACCTTGGGGAGAGGAGAGGGAAGGAGGGGAGTTAGAACTCAAAATCTTATAAAAGTGAATGTTGAAAACTAAAAATAAATACATTTTTAAAAATAACCCAGGTGATGAGGGCCTACACCAAGGTGGGGCAATATCAGAGAAGAAAAAGACATATAGTCAAGAGATGTTGCAAAGGTGAAATCAATAGGCTTTGGCAACAGATGGGGGCGGGGCATAAAAGATAGTGAAGAATCCAGGATATCTTCTAGGGTATGAACCTGGGGGACTGGGAGGATGGTGTTACTTTCTGTACTAATAAGGAAATTTGGAGCAGGGGAATTTGGAGGGAAATATAATGACTCCCATTTTGGACATATTGAGTTTAAGATGTGAGCCCGACATCCAGTGGAGATATCTGAAAGGCAGTTGGAAATGTGAGATTGGAGGTCAGCAGAGAGGTTAGGGTAGAATAGATAGATTTGAGAAGCATCAGCATAGAGATGGTGAATAAAACTATGGGAACTGATGAGACCACAAGTGAAGCAGTAGATCAGAGGGCCCAGGACAGAACCCTCAGGGACATGTAGAGTTAGAGGGAGCAATCCGGAAGAGGAGCCAGCCAAGGAGAAAGAGAAGGAGTGATCAGATAGGAAGGGCACCAGGAGAGCACCCTGTTGCAAAAACTTAGAGAGAAGAAATGTCAAAGAAGAGAGAATGATTGTGTTGGTAAGCAAAATGGGCTCTTAGCACTTAGTTGGCTTTTGTTTCCTTCGAGTAATTCAGTGTATTTCATTGAGCCTTACTAGGTGCTAAGCCCCAGGTCCAAACCCCTATTAGGTGTAAAACCTATGTGGGCGTGGATTGGTAACTAAGGTGGGGCCCAAGGTGGTGCTAACTCAGGGGAGGGCCTAGTTTACACATGAGTTTGAGTGATAGGTTTGGGACATCAGAGGCTCTTAGACCACGTGGGTTTAAGTTGCCTCTTTGTGACGATTCTAGGTCACATGGGTGAGTTGCTGTGACAATTCTAGGTCGTGTGAGTGAGTCGCATGTGTGACTCACCCCTGACCCTGAAAAAGATATAAAACCAGGGGTTGGCTTTCTTTTCTTTGGAGCTCTTACCTACAGCAGTGGTGGCGCATGTGACTCTGGGCCAGCCCTTGTTCTGAGCTCCTGGGCTGAACCTAGATGTTGGTAACTATGAATCTGTATTTGGTCTGTCTGTTGATGTGTGTAATTTGTTTGTAATTTGCTCTGAAATTCAGTGTGCTGGTCTTTTCTCCTGAACTAAGTGAATGATATTTGTATGCTGAATTAAAGTAAGCTTGTCAACCCCTTAACGTAGCTTTCCTTAGTTAAGCAGATCAAAAGAACCTGTGCTTTTGCAGCATGCTGGTAGCATTCTTGTTGTTGGGCTTGGGTTGGTCTTACACCCCCACAACAGCTGCTAGCCGAATTGTTGAAACAGTGATCCACAGCCTCCAAGGCTGCAGAGAGGTCTAGGAGAAAGAAGATCAAGAAAAGGCTATGGGATTTGGCAACTAAGAGATCCCGGGTAATTTTGAAGAGGACAGTTTCAGTGGAATGATAAGGGTGGAAGCCAGATTATAAAGGGTTAAGAAGAGAGTTGGAGGAGAGAAAGTGGACTCACCTATTGTCAATGACCTTTGCAAGAAATTTAGCCTCAAGGAGCAGAAGAGATATAGGACAATAGTTAGTGGGGCTGGAAGGATTAAGTGAGGGTTTTTCAAGTAGGCAGTAGAGGAATCAGTAGATGGAGGGATTGTGGAGGGATGTGATAGAATGGTGATGACAGAGGGTCAATCTGGTGGAGGAGGCAGGCTGGAAGGGGCTTGCTTGTGTAGGCAAAGGACTTCTTTATGGGCTGGGGGTCTATTATCCAACTATTCGAAGCTATGGACTGCACAGTACCTTCCCAGAGCTTCTGGACATGGCCTCTGAGGCTAACACCATCCTGTGTGTGCTCCTTATGTCCAGCCCTTTGGTGTAGGATTAAGGCTTCCAACACCTTCGAATACCACCCACTACAAAAGAGTCTCTCCAGGAAAACAGACAACACAAGGATTGCAAACTGCTGCACTAAGGAAGACCAGTAACCAGGCTTCTCTGAGCTGTCCCCCAGAAGTGTCTCCTGGCTCTCCATCCCAGCCTGAATGAGCTCGAGCTTGTATGATGTCCAATAAGAAGGGCTGGGACTGATTAGTACTTGGATGGACATCTGTCTAGGAAAGACCACATGTTTAGGCTATAGAAAGCAGAGTCAAATTGAAAAGGTTCAGGATTTGGAGTCAGAGGAACTGAGTTCAAATCTAGACTCTGCTACTCAGCTCTGGGACTATGGCAAGTCAGTTTCTCCCTCTGAGTCTCAGTTTCCTTATCAATAAAATGAAAAGGTTGAACTAAATGCACTCTGGGCCCCTCCCAGCTCTAAAGTCGTGATCACCTGACCTCTCCTCTTCTCCCTCCTCGTGATGGTCAAAGAGGCCACGATCCCTCCAGCAAGGCTGGGACTGGCCACCTTGGGAGGGGCCTTGAGCCACTAAAGGCTCTGGAAGTTGCATTTCTTCCCAGCTTGCCAAGAGATGAAGCTGTGGTTGGATCAGAACTACTTCAGGACCCAGATTTTGGGTGCCAGTACCACGCATCTCTCTCTCTCTCTCTCTCTCTCTCTCTCTCTCTCTCTCTCTCTCTCTCTTTCTCTCTCTCTGAGGTACAAGTGCCAGGCATGGCAGAAACAGAGACACAGAGAAGAGATGAAGGGAGGGAAGAAAGGGGTATAGAGAGAAGGAAAAAGGAGGAGGAGAAGGAAGGAAGAAGGAAGAAAGAAAGGTGCAGCGAGAGCATGTAATCACAATCTTAAGAGCAGCAGAACTGATGAAAGACAACTTCCATGGGGCTGCTTTTAAGCCCTGTAGCAGCTGGAGCCTTTTCACTGGGCAGAACCTCAGTTCATTAAGAAAACTGAGCAGGGAAAGACTGAATTATGTCTACTTGAAGAAACTGCTGGACCCAGGGTGAATTTCTTCCACTCTGTTTTACCGTTGCAGGGCTAGATGCGCACTTCTGTGACTCTGAACCTTAGAGACCTTCTGCTTCGACCTCCCCATTTCACAAAAGGGAAAACTGATCCCCAGAGCCTTGTAGCAGCTGCTAGTTAAAGTGGCGAATTCAGACAAGAATTTTTAGTCTCTCAACTCCTAATGTTGCCTACTCTCCCCCTGCCATACTGTCGTCATTTATGGAAATGTTACATACGAACAACAGCAGCTCCCTCCCCAGAGGACCTGCTATTCATGAGAAGCCATCCAAAGTGTCTCTTTGTCCTGATCCCTCGTTTCCTGCCTCTAAGTCCTTCCTAATTCATAACCAAATGGTCCCACTGATCCTATGCTGACTTAATGTCTCAGAAATGTTTCCTTTGCCGTTGGACTTCATTAGAGTTTCTTTGAAAGTCTAAATAAATTAAGTATATGGGTTACCCCTTGTCTATTCATGTACTGACTCCTTCAAAGAATTCTAGATGAGTCAAGCTTCATTTCTTCTCTCTTTTTTCCTCTCTCTCCCTTAACTATGCTTGCCTAGGTGATCACACCCTTTGTTGCAGGCTTCACCAGAATGCCCCATAAGGAAGTGAACTTTACCAGTTGAGGGTCCTCTCTGGAGCCTTTCTCAAAGGGAAGTCACCTCCTATATTCCCACTCTGCTTCAATATCAATATTGATAATATTTATCAGTAATAAATTTGGGGCAACGGGCCATCATATTTTCACTCTTGTTCAAGGCTTTATGGAGGCAGGAATTTTGTGCACACCAATAGAAAGACAGGAACTGGGATTTTACTGCCCTAGGGAACTCTCTGAAGTGGAATCTACTTCTGGCAGCTTCGGGGAGCATCTTCTCTGCAGGTTAGATTCTCCTGAAGCTGCCTGGGCCACCAAGAGGGTTGCTTAGGGTCCCAGGGCTAGTTTGTGCCACAGGTGGGACTGGAACCCAGGTCTTCTGGGCTTCAAGGACAAGTCTGTCTTCCTTGCCACACTGTCTCTTCTGAATAAATGCATCAGTCCACCTACACAAAGGAAAATGCTGTCAATAAAATTAGGGTCACTTTTTAAAACATTGTAATTCTGTGTGACATACATATGGTTTAGATCCCTTTGTTTAAAAAAAAGACAAGTTGTTATTCTGCTTACTTTTAAGATAATAAAAAGCTTTCCAATGAGGTAACATCTGAAATTGGCTTTCAAATGCTACTATAAATTTGAAGTGGAAAATTTTTCATTGAAATGGGAATTTTGTACAAATTAGAAATGTCATTAAAGTAGGGTTCAAGTGAAGAGTTCAGTGTAGGACAAAAGTCTTCTGTTCTCCCTGAATGGAAACTTCAAACAATGTTTTCACAAAGTGCTACAGTCATTGCAAAAGAACAAATTATGTTAATATCTAATTGGGAAGTAAAACAAAGATGGCGTCTCAAAGGCCAGCTGCATAATTGAGTTTCATGTGAATTTAGTGGACACAGGAAGAGGCCAGTTGTTTATCTTTCTGTGCACTGAGGGAAAATGTTTAATAAACCACAGACAGGAAGAAGCTCAGAGGTGGAAGTAACCTCAGCAGCAGGCATTGAGTCCAACTTACATAAAACCAGAATTCTATATAACACACCTGACCAGCGTTCATCCAACCTTTGCTCAAATATGTGAAGTACTGGGAAACCCACTCCCTTGTTCTGAATCTCATTAAGTATTGTTCTGAGGCAGGCTCCCTATTGGAATTCAGATTTCTCGGATGCCCTCAGGGCTGTAACAGAAATCAGAAATACGCCCAGAGAGGATGACCTAGGATCATCTCCCTCCCCTCATTCTCTCTTTCACGCTGCCCCCCCCCCCCATATCCAAACTATGCCCAAATCCTAGTCCTGATCCTGGCCAAGTCTACCATAGTAACATTTTCTCATAAAAATTCTCTCCCTCCTTAGGCAGGGCAGCCACCTCAGTGAAGGCCTCACATCACAACTTGAAGATTTGAATTGCTGCCAGTTGGTCTCCCTGCCTTGACTCTCCCTGCTCCAGCCAATGCTCAACTCATCTGACAATGATCTTCCTACCCCTGCCCCCCACCCCCACCCCCACCCTCTTTCATAAACTCCAGCTGTTCCTTCCCACCTCCAGGATCAAATGGAACATCTTCTGTTTGACCTTCCCAGCCCTTTACAACTGGTTCACCCTACTGACATCTTGCATGGACATAGCCATCGGCATCTTGTCTTCCCAGTAGAATGTGAATTCTTGAGGTCAGGAACCATGTTTTTGCTTCTCATTTTATGCCCAGTGCTTGGCACATAGTAAAGGTTTATCTATGGTTGCTGATTGACACACTTACTTTCTCTGAAACTCAGATGAGCGTCTTAAGTTTCTCTGTTAGGTTCTCATGTGCATCCACCCAGTGAGTCCCCACAGCAACCGTATCCTAGATACCGGATGTGTTATTGATGGGGAATGGCATATACTCCCAGATACCACTGCACTCCCTTCCAGGGGCTCCAGAACAGTGCTCTGCCCAGAGGTGGTACTAAGGCTGTAAGTGCTGAGTAGAAGAATGGAGAGAAAGGGGGTTTTGGGTCGGAGGCCTAGCATCTCTGGGCCTTCCATCTAATCCTAAGCCATACTTCTGAATTATTGACCATCAGTAAGTATGAGGACATTAGGGAAAGGATGACTGCCCAAAGTCTGGCCAAGCAAGACCCTGCCATCCTCACAAGTTGGAAGTAAGGCTCTAAGATAGTTGAACAACGCTAAGTCCCCCTGTGTGGTTGTCTTCTGTGTCCAGAATGATCTGTTCTACCAAGGAAGGTACATCATGTAGTCTAAAAATGTGGACACATCTGAAATAGGCAGTAAATTGACAAAAATATGTGGAATGCACTTGTGATTGGAAAACATTCTCAAATTCCTTCCTTTGACTTATGAGGGAAATGGAGCACAGCCAGAGTTGCTCCTGAAATGTTGGTCTGCACAGGCAGACCCTCGTAGTCAATGGATCTCCAAGGTGAGAAGGTGGTCGTCAAGGAGAAAAAGTGCAGAGTATTGAAAATGCACCTTCAGGCTTCTTTGCAACATTGGTAGTTGGGAGGAGAAGGGGTCTACAAAAGGATTCGTGTTTCCCTTGGGGTCCATGTCTTCTGGTGAGTGAGACCTTGGCTTGGGCCCATTCTCTTCTCCAAGAGAGTTGGAGTAGAACTCCTCCCTCAGCTGCTAGTCTATTCCAACTGAAAGGAACTAGGACCTCTGGACCTCGTGAACTCACAAGGTCATTTCCAAGCCAGGACCTGGACATGGGCATTCTAGGACATATACTTGTTTTCCTAAGATCAGAAAGACAAACATGAAAGAGGCAGCCCAGACCCAGGCTCAGACTTCCTACGCTCTGCCATATGCTCTGGACCACATGGAGGCTGGGATGGGGCATTGGCCAAACTGTCCCACCTCCAAACTTTAATAGGAAGCAGACTGAACTAGCCCTAACACCATCTGCAGCCTGAAGGGAGGAACACTGATGGAGAGGTGACTCCCTAAATAGATCATTTGGCTCTTCCTGCTCCTTGCCTTAAAGTACCCAGTGTCCTCAGTGCTAAGTCAAGCACAGATGCTTGAACAGTCTACTAGTGTTTATTAAACACCTACTATGTGCTAGGCACTGTGCTAAGCTCTGGGGATGCAAAGAAAGACAAAAACAGTCATTGTTTGGTCAAAAGCCCTCAAACTTTGGGATCTCACGACCCCTTTACACTCTTTAAAATTGCTGAGGAACCCAAAGAGTTTTTGTTATGTGGGTCATAGCTATCATTATTAGAAATGTACTAGGGGCCACAATGCACAGAATTCCAGGCCTGGAGTCAGATTAATTTATCTGAATTCAAATCAAGTCTCAGACAATAGCTGTGTGACCCTGGCCATGTCACTTCACCCTATCACCTCACTTTCCTCATCTGTAAAATGAGCTGGAGAAGGAAATGACAAACTACTCCAATATCTGCCAAGAAAATCCCAAATGGGGTCACAGAGAAACAGACACAACAGAAAATGACTCAACAACAACAGAAATGAAAACTGACAAACGGCTAAATATTAACTTAAAATAATGATAATGAAGCCTTTCCATGTTGATATAAATAACAGATCTGTATGAAAATAGCTATATTTTCCAAAACAAAAAAATCAGTGAATGTCATTGCTTAATCATTTTTCCCCATCTCTCTCCAATGCCTCGACTAGTAGAAGATTGGAATTCCCCTATCTGCTTCTGCCTTCAAATCTATCGCAATATTCTGTTTGGGTTGAAATGTATGAAGAAAATCTGGCTTCACACAGATATGCAGTTGAAAAATAGGAAGAGAATTTTAATAGAAGATGCTATCACCAAGGGGATGGGCCCAAGCCCATGTCTCTTAATATTATTTTGAAAACAGTTTTGCCTTCATGGATCCCCTGGAAGGGTTTCAGGGACTCCCAGAGGTCCTGGAACCACATCTAGAGAACCCCTGATCTAGACATGAGTGGATCTGCCTGTGGGCTTTGGAGAAGAAGCACTTCCTCACCCTCTTTTAGGCTCTTCTCAGATTTCCATTCCATCTTCCATGTGGGAAAGTCCAGGCAGTGACACACATTTATTTACCAGGCAGAGAATGACCATACTATGACCCAATCAGAGAATGTGCAGTGTTGGAAAGACCCTTCAGTGGGTACCCAGTCATATCCAGGCTTAAAAGAGAACCAACTCCCTCAATTACTTGATTCTTTTCTTAGTATTTCTATTTCTTTACTAAATTAATTTAATGCTTTAGCTATCCTATTTATGCATCTCTTATATGGTCTCAAAATAGATTTATACTGGGTGGAGGCTCAGGCCACAAGCTGTGTAAATGATCATTCGAAACAGTCCCATTGAACCTGGGTTAGTGAGGGATTCCAGACTTGTGGGGGACCCATGCTACAAGTACAGATGAGAAGCTCACTTGGAGACCCTAACAAGTAGACAGTGGGGCAGTGGACAGTGGGGAGCTCCCCTCAAATCATCCATTTAAGGAGGGTGCCGGGTGGCTAATTGCCCACCTGGCTGCCCTCCAGACTTTACCATTCACCTGCACTGAGGATTCTCCCCTTGCTCCCCCACCCCCAATCATCTTTGTACGCATTATCTCTGCCATTATCCTGTGAGCTCTTTGAGGCAGGGACTGCCTTTTGCCTTTTCTTGTGTCCCCAGCACACAGTAGGTATTTAATAAATGTTTATTGACTGATTATTTTCCTAGCTTTCATGTCTCACCCATGTCAGATTATTAATGAGGATTGAAAACGTCAATGAAAATGGAGGAGGAGGGGAAGTGGAGGAGGAGGAGAAGGAGCAGAAGCAGCAGCAGCAAAACCCTTAGGCGATGCTTTACTAAGTGTTTCAGGTCACAAAGCATCCTTCTTGCCATGACCACGTGCAAAAGGCAGCTTGTGTCTTCCCATCAAGCAGAGCAGAAAAAGTGAAAGATGAAGTGATTTGCCTAGGGCCATATAGATAGTAACCACCAATCAGCAAGTCAACAAGCATAGTCAAGGCCAAAGTCAGCCCCTGCCCTCAAGGAGCTCAGGGTCTAGTGAGGCAAACCACTAGGCACAAATGAGGGCGAATTGGAGATAATCAGGAGAGCACCATCATGAGGAGACCTGGAAGAGTCTTCGGGAATTGGGAGATTTCAGGGGGAACCTGAAGGAAGCTGGGGAAGCCAGGAGACAGAGATAAAGAGGGAGAACGTTCCAGGCATGTGGCCCAGCTATGCTGGGGCCCAAGACATGGAGAGTCTCAGGGCTCTGGTTCAAACCCAGATACTCTCATTCCCAGATCCAGGCTGTTTCCACTGCTCCACACTGTCTCCTGGCATGGCAGGAATCCCCTGGGTGCTCAAGACTGGATTAAAGACATGGTACCAGAAGAGACCAAGGCAGCAGCTCGTGCTCAAAGAAACCAGTCTGTTAGCTTCTAGTGTCCAAGAGATCATTGGTTGGGAGGCAGCCTAACAATGGAAAACCGCAAAGGCAAAGAGGAAGCCGCAAGCGCAGACCGTGGGGCCAGCCAGGACATTTGGGAAGGCGGGAGATGCCTTTGCCGAAGCATTTCCTAATGAATCGGGGTTACATATCCAGAAGATTGCTTTGCCTATGACACATTAGCAGCATGTTTGAAGCATATTTTGTATTGTTTTTTTTAATACTGTTTATAATTACAAAAAATAGGACTTTAGTGCTCACAAATTAATTTGGGGAAGGAGTGATGATAAAGGCTTAGTTGTTGACTCATTTGCACCCTCAAAGATGCCAGGGACGTTTCGCTGTCAAATTGGCTTTCGTTAGTTGACTCTTGGGCCACCCTTTTCCACAAACTCCTGATATAGTATGCAATCTAGAAATATTTATTTCAGTGACAGAGATGACAAAATGTCCTTTTTGCAAGACTGTCTTCTCAAACAACTTAAGCAATAATATAGACAGGCCCCCTAAGTCCAAGGATATGGTTTTTTAAAGGCAATGATTTTGAAGTTCAAGAAGAGACTGATATAATATTCATCCACCCCATCAATCTGGGGGCATATTATATGAGGCCTTCGAGGCAATACGGTCACCTTTGTGGCAGCCTTGTAGGCCCGTGGCTCCCTGGCAGTCAGAGCTAGAACTGGAAGCTATCATACCCTGGTTGTGATAACTTCCCCAGATGTGTCTGGGACAAAGGAAGCAAGGAAAGTGTCTTCAAGTGAGCTTCTAAGGCCAGTTCATTTGGTGGTGGGAAGGACAGAGGTCCTAGGGAGACCTTGGGAGACTGGAACAGGACAGCTGGAAAAGGAAGCACGTCCCCTTAGGCAGCTGTTGAATGGAAACTTTCTAAACTCAAAGGCTGAAAAGCAATGTCAATGCCTTGTAAATTATTGTGCCCTGGATAAGGCCTTGGTTCTTCCATCTTAGATGAGGTTCAGCCTATTGGCCTTTCCTGTTAAAATAATTAAAATAACTGGACATCTACTGATGAACCATATATGGACAGCAGATGCTGGGGCAGTAACCAAATGACTGGTACAGTTAGGTGGGCACTTCAGCTAACTCTCTCATCTTACACAGGCAGAAACTGAACAGAGAAACTGTAAATGAGATGAGCAGAAGAAATTCCCAAAGCTTTTTGAATGGAGCGTGCCCATGGCCTGCTGAGAGATCAAAGGGCCATGTGTTCTGGTCACTGCCAGATTCAGCCATGAATCACTTCAGTCCCAGAAAATGTGGTGGGGACAAGGAAGCAAAATAGGGAGTCTCAAACAAGCCTAAGCTTTAGTGATCTTGGGCAAATCATAGAATTTCCCTGGGTCTCAGTTTTGTAAAATGTGGGATGAGATAACCATCAAGGTCCCTTCCCTCTCTAGAGCAACAATCCTGTGTAATTTTGATCACAGCAGCCAGCCACAGAATGGTCTTTCCTATCTCTGGCACTCTCCCACCTTCCACCTCTCATTCACTGACTCCTTTCCCACTGCCTACAAACATGCCTACAAACATCCTTAAAAAGCCATTACCTGAAACTATTGCCTTCTCATTCAAAGCCAGACTCCTAGTAAAAGGTACCTATACTTGCTGCTTCCCTTCCTTCTCCCTCCCACCTGCTTCTCAGCCCTTGCAATGGGGCTTCTCACCCCATAGCTCTAATGACATTGGCCTTCTCCAATCTGAAATAACAAACCAGGAGGCTTTTCCCAGTCCCCATCCACCTTGACTTCTCTTTCTCTTCTGACACTGTTCCCCAACCTCTTCTGCATGCTCTCTCTGCCTTTGGCTTCTGAGACAACGTGTTTCTCTGGTTCTCCTCCTTCTTGCTTCTTCTCAGATCCCACTGCTGGATCTCGTCATGCACTTCTCACCCACTAAGTGAGAATGTCCCACAAGATTGTTATGGCCATTGTTTCTCTTGCCTTTTTAAAAAAGTAATCTTGTCAGCTCCCAAGGGTTTCATTATGACCTCTCCACACTTGGACGATTCCCAGATCTACTAGGCTCATGCTCCACTCCCTCCTAAACTCCAATCATTCATCCCCAAATGTTTGCCAGGCCCTGCCACCTGAATGTCACAGAAGAAATCGCAAACCCAACCTATCCAGAACATAAGTCAGAATCTTCCTGCTCACTCTTCTCCAACATTTCTATCTAACCCTTCTCCCAATTTGCCTATTTGTGCTGAAGGCACCACAACCACCATTTTAGACCCCTACTTTTCAACTTGAGAATCTGTCTTGACTTTTCTCTCTCTCTCTCTCTCTCTCCACTACCATCAAATAAATTATCAAGTCCTTTCCTAGTCTCCTCTACATCTGTCCCCTTCTTTCATTCAAACAGCTACCGTATTATTTCAGAACTCTTGACTGGAAATTCTAGTTTCTCTTTTCTCTTTTCTCCACAGTTCTGACAACACCATTCCTCTGCTCAAAAAACTTCCATATCTCTCTATTTGGGCCAGGCCTAACTCAGGCCATTCTAGTAATTCAGGCTTGGGATCCAAATGCAATGAAACTTGTGCAGATCATAAAATGCTGTAAGGACAACCTTATTAGTGATGACTAAAAGAAGATAATTCCTGGTTAAATTCAAACAAAATACTATTCACCTCCACTCTGGCATTTTGTCATGGCAATCAGGAACACTGTCAGAAAATACCAATAGCAACTTTTTTGGGTGACAAAGAACTGGCAATTAAGAGGATGTCCATCAACTGGGAAATGGCCGGATGAATTATAGTGTATGAATGTAATGGGATACTATTGTGCCATAAGACACGATGAAAGGGACAGATTCGGTGAAACCTCGGAAGACTTATGTAAACTGATGCAGAATGATATGAGCAGAACCAGGAAAACAATTTATACTGTAACAACTACATTGTAAAAGCAAACCTGACCAATTCAGTGACTAACTAGCATTCTGGAGGACTGAGGATGGAGCCAGCTACCTACATCCTGACCAAAAGATCATGGATTCCAGATGTAGATGGAAACATATATTGTGGATGTGACTAATGTACACATTCATTTTGCTTGGCCATGCATGTTTATTAAAAGAGTTTTATTGTACAGTAAAGGGAAGTGGAAGAGAGAGAAAGTAAATGTGTTCATTGAAAAAAGTCAAATAACAGTTATGCTAAAAAATTCTGCAGAAAAAATTTGTGCTGAAAACTTCAGAATCCTGACTTTATACAGGATGTACCTTCTATACCACCGACGACAGTCTTCTTTCTTATTTAAAGGAAAACTGCTCTAAACCATTTAAAATAAATATTTCTTTTTTTTTCCTACCATACTCTCCAGTGCCAATAGGGAAAAAAAACAGAAATCATTCGGCCTGGTATTTAAGGCCCTCTATAGTCCAGCCCCAATCTACTTTTTCTGCTCTCACATTTCCTTTCTTTTCTTGGTCTCCCTTCCAACCCAAATGGCCCACTTTATATTCTCTGCATATGACATTCCTTCTTCCATCTTCACATAGCCTGGCCCCCATATCTGGAATGTCTCCCCTCTCACCTTCTCCACTTAGAGCCCTAGCTTCTTACAAGACCTAGCTCCAGTGTTGTTTTCTACAGGAAGCCTTTCCTGGTAACCTTCCTCGAATTTTCTTCCATTTCTTTATCTGTATAGATGCTGCCCACATCCACTCTCCAGTAGAATATAAGTTCCTAGAAAGCGGACCTGCCTTGCTTTGCTATTTGTATCCCCAGTGCCTAACAGTGTCTGGTAAACAGTAGGTGTTAATAAGTGCTTGTCCAATTAACCAACCAGTCCAGTGCTCTTCCCACTATACCAGCAATGAATTCTTTCCCTCTCATAGGAATAGTGAGTAGTGGGATCCAGAGAGCTGGCTTTAAAATGTTGGTTGGAATAGTCTATAGAGTGATGTGAGGGATGTGGGGACATGTCTTCCCCAAAACATTTCCCCCACCAACCTATCAGGGTGCTTACCATTATTAGCTATTCATTTTTTTTTGCCTTGAAGCCATTTCATTCTTCAAGAGTTCCTTACTATGATGCAGACAGCTCTGGATGGAATAATGTCTTAAGCTATTAGCAATTAGCACTTTTGTGAGGATTCATTTATCACGTTGATTTCTATTAAGTGACAGTAACAACGCAAATACTTCTGAGATTAGAAAATGAAAGTCAATGGAGGAGAGAAGTGGGAGAAAGAGAATAAAAGAAGTTGTGGAAGGGTACCTAAGACAAACTTCACTGGAGGAAGGCCAGTCATAGACTTAAGAGTTGCTCATTGAGTATTTAGCTTGCTAGTCCACAGGCTGTTAGCCATTTTGTGTAATGAAAAGACGCCAGAGCAAAGAGTTTTAAAGTTAGTTGACTCCTTTCAGGTCATTTAGTCCAACATCCTCATATCACAGATGAGGAACTGAGGTCCAGCCAGATCGAGTGGTTTGCCTGATATCACAAAGGTCTTGAATAGCAGAGCTGAGATGAGGACCCAGGCTCCTCAGTCCAGATTCATGGCTCTTTTTGCCACACTGGAGCATTTATAGATCCTTAGGAGCCACAATATGCAAAGTGAGAAGGCCCCACTGAGTCCAACATTTTCACTTTACCAAGGAGTCACTGGAGTCCTAGAGAGAGCAAAGAGCTTGCCTTTGGACCCAGAAGCCATTCTTAGCCACCTTTGTTTTCTTTGAAAATGGTTAATAAAATGGTTAATGAGTCTGAATTGTAGGCACAAGTATGGTTTTTTTGTGAGACTTTCATGAAGTTTTCCATTTCATATTTACTTAATGTTCCTTTAACGTACCTTTAACCTAATTCCTTTAATAGTTTCACCTTCTTTCTTTACATTAGCTTAAACAGAGATCACTATCGCTGCCATCAGAGAGAACTTGAGCGTTGCATTTTCCCTTTGAGATGGCTTGTGTCTCATCAGGCGATGTTGTTACATCCAGATTCCACTCAATGAATCAGTGAGAATGGGGGGGGGGGCTGGGGGGGGAATGGAAAATATTCATTTGGGTTTTTTTTTTTTTGGGTGTGTGTGCTTTTGCCCAAAGCATCTGGCAATGACAGCTTAGTTGCACAACCCTAGGGCTCCATTTTTAATCATTCTTCTAAAGATAGGTGATTTGTACTTATTAAAGAGAAACATTTGCAAATTAGCCAATCCCACAACCATTGCAGTTGACAGAGCTCTGGATGCCACTCTCTGTTTCCTTGTGTTTAAAGGATGAAAGGCAGCACAAAGAGCCTGGTCTTCCTTAGGACTGGGGACTTGGGAGGGAGTGGACTTTGAAAAAAAATCATATTGTAATCTTGTAATTCCTAATGCACTAAAATTCTAAAGCCTGTTAAGACATTCACTTTTTTGATCCAGCATTAAGTCATTTGTAGTTCTGCAGAGTTCTGATTGTACTATAATTATTGTTAATATGCCTACTATTCCTACTTTGAATTTTTGCAGCATCTTTATCTAAGAAAGTTCAAGCCTTCACTGCAAGTAAAGTGGGTGGCATATCTATCATGGAATCTTGGGATTGGAAAGGTTCTACAAAGTTATCTACGCTGCAAGGGATATGTAAGAGCTGAAAAAGAATTCTCCGAATCTATATATCCAGAAGCCCTAGAAGATTTTCTACCTTAGTGAAGCTAGTCACAAGACAGATTTGAAGGACTCTTGCTCTGCGGATTGGGCTAGTTTTAACTCACAAAAGGGTAGACTGCCTCACAAAAGAGCTGCAAACACTCTCTGCTGGGGAAGAGGCCACCTAGTCTATGTGGCAGATGTAGCAGATGGCTGCTCAGCGGATGAGACCAGCAGCCCAAGTGAAGACAGCAATGTAGCTGATGTTATCAGCAGCTCTATGGGAAAGAAGCAGGTGTCGTCTTCAGAAACGGTGTGGAGATACGGCTGAATTGCCACCGTAGACACACGAATATCTTGCTTAGCATTATTTGTTTTCCACAAGCGACACGGGACTTTGCGACAGAGTTTGACCCATAAGCCTCTGGGAGGGAAAGTGGATTTTTCCTTGTTATCTATCTACCTTGCTATTCTGTTTAGCTAAATCCTTTGACTCAGAGTTATTATTTCTTCTAGCTTGGTCTAGTAAAGGATGAGAGATCACAAGCTGCAGCTTTAAAAAGTTATTGACCCAAACTGTACCTTGAGCCTGGGTGTAGCTTTCAGGGAACCACACTGATGGCGTATGTTAGGTCCTATTCTGGCCCTCCGTTGATCACCTGTCGGACCATCTCATAGATGCCTCACAATATTATAAATAAAGTACTGAAGACAAAACCCCCAGTGAAGGCTAACACATTCAGTGTGGCTATAGCATGGTTTAGATTCTAGAGACTGGATCAGGAGAATGAGAAGCTAACTCATGCATTCAGGCCATGAAAACCTTAATGTCACCTTCATTTTTATATGAAAATGTTTTCCAAACTCTCAGTGTACAAATAGACACCTGTGTAAATGAATGAGTCCCTGAGTTCTGGGAAGTTGGAAAGTATCTCAGAGTCCAACCAAAGCCATAAGAACAGGCACCTATCTCTGAGAGGTCAGGTACGATAAACTGACAAAGTCCCCCCTTTCCTCTCCCTGTAGCCTGGTGGTGCAATGAATAGAGTGTTGGGCCTGGAGTTAGGAAGACCTGAGTTCAAATAAGACCTCAGACACTTACTAGCTATGCGACCCTAGGCAAATCATATAACCTCTGCTTGTCTCAGTTTCCTAAACTGCAAACTAATAGCAAAATAATAGCACCTGCCTGCCAGGGTTTGGGGAGGATCAAAAGAGATCTTGTTTGTAAACCAGCTAGCACACTGTTTGGCACATATTACGTGCTTAATAAGCCCCTGTTTCCTTCCTTTCTCCTTTTCTCTCTCATCCAATTACAATCCTGAAAGATCTTAACACACAAATCACAGATCTTGGAACACAGATAACAAATTAAACCCTATTACAGAATTAACTACTTTTAAACTGAGGGGCAATTTGATGGTCCCTGTGTTTCCCTTCTCTGGTACTTTACAGAGTTTATATTAAATGAAATGGTAAGGAATACGATCACAATTGCTCTAAGCCCCCAGTTAGGAAAATTCCTTTAGTTTAGGCAGAGATTTGATTATCTGCCTTCACTCATATTCCACTTCATCTTTAGCTAAACTCTGGCCTCTTTTGGTTGAGGCAAAATTCGGGTTTCTGGAAACATTTGGATAAAGAAGCAGCAGAGGCCAGCGTGGAGTCTGTTAGTAAATAGGCACCAGGTGCTCCAGCTGCTAAGCGGCAGAGCTGAGATTTTGATTCTCTCTCCTGGATTCTTTCCACTGGACCAGCTTCGCCCACAATACCAGCCTACTCTAGGCAAAGCAATCAGACAAACAATAAAAATGTATCAAGTGCCAGGCACTGTGTTAGCGCAGCAGGGTGAGCCATGAGATGTTCCTTAAATGGAGGTTTTGGAGTTCACAGCTCCACCCTTCAATCAGAGGGACAGAGGGTGGTGATGATACAAGTGAAGGACAAACTGGAATGACTTCATAAGGCTTGTGCCAGATGCTAGATACGATGGCCAGAGCTCTGAACTTGGGGTGGGTGTATCTTCTGTGAGTAGCTGTGTGAGACTAGGTAAGCCCCTTAGCCTCTCCAAGCCTCTGTTTCATCTATAAAACAGCGGTAATAATGCAACACTAAGCTTGTGGAGAATCAAAGACTCCTCAAAGTGCTACTTGAAAGCTGTTCTGCACCCCTCAGAGGCCGGAAAGCTCTGGAAGGTCAAAGCTCTAGCCACTTTCCCTTCTAATCACCTGCTCATTTTTTGTGCAAGCAAGTTGTCTTTAGGACTGTTTCCTGATCCTTCTCAAATCCCACCTTAGAGCCTGTGGGATTACTCAACCTGCTCTAGAGGGATCCTTCAGACATCTAAACACACACAGATGTCCTCCTCCTCCTTGGGCTATGTTGAGTCTTCCTACTGGTTGCTGAGCCTAAAAAAGTAGATAGGGTGCCACAGCAGACAGGAAAAGTGGCTTCTGCCTGGCAATGCTCTTGACTTCCATACTCTAGGCAGTTCTTTATGTACTCTATTTCAACCAGAGGAACCAGCCACCCTTCTCTACCCAAACACAACGGCTGCCACTGGCCATGTGGAGCAGGGACTTGGCTAGCCTTGCTTGCATTGAGGTGTCTGGCTTCCTCTGCCTCTTTTGCATTTCTGTCCTTTAACAAAAATCTTGTGGAAGGCTTCTGAATGTTGATGAGGAGGATTAGCTCAGTGGAGGCAGAGACAAGGCAAGGAAGAAATCACATAAGAGAGAAAGGAAGGCATCCAGAAGGCAAATTCTCCTTGGTGCTTGAGCAGACACTGTTCAGTGGAAGGCAAATGTGAGACAACTGATTAGCAGCCTTTCAGAAAACTGGGCATGTCTCAAGGAGGCTTGAATATCAGCCTCCCAAATGGTTGTGCTACTAGTGAGACGTGACCAGATTCTGTTCTGATCCTTCTGACTTGGTATTGCTTTTAGCATTCCCTTTTCTGTATGGCAGGAAACTTGCTGTTCTACATTTAATTCATACTTGTACATCGACGATGTACAGACGTGGAGTCTAGGCTCACTTCTATCATTAGCCACTTTCCTCACGAGTGGGAGATAGAGCAGGGTGTGGTGGTACATACCCACGGGCCCTGCTACTGTCAGGCTATGGCTGGTGGATCCCCTGCGTTCAGGAGTTCTGAGCTTCAATGTGGCTAAAGCTGTTTGGGTGACCATGCAGCACCAATGTAGGGAGCCCTTGGGAGCTGGGGCCACCAGGTTGCCTGAGAAGGGTCAAGACTTCTAGCCTTGATGAGCTAGGAGTTATAATAACAGCAACAACCACTTAGCTAATGCATATGTGTACTTATACCTATGTACGTATACATACGTATACATGTATGTACATATACACACATACATACATACATTATATATTTACATATTTACACACAGGTATATATTCCAAGTAAGTACTATTATTATCCCCATTTTACATATAAGGAGACTGAGACAAACAGATGTTGAGTGATTCACCCAAGGTCATACAGCTAGTAAGTGTCTGAAGCCAGATTTTAACTCAAATCTTCCTGATTCTGGAACTAGTACCCTATCCATTGTACCACCTAGCTGCCCCAAGAGACCAAGTCTTCAAAAAGAATTAAAAATGAGGATAGGAAATAAAGAGGAGAATAAAGCCCTGATTAGCCTAATTCTCCACTGGAAGGAGAGACAACTCCAGAGCAATGAACTCAAGGCAAGTCATGGTGCTGGCTGGCTAAAGAACAGGGATTGGTGAAGCTCACCAGCTCCTGTGGCTAGATAGCCGTTGTACTAGATACTAGCAAATTAACCTGTCCAATTCAGAGCTATGGAGAAGTGCCTTAAATAGTGGTGTTCCTTTGCATCGTCAAAGGGGTGTTGAAGAAAGAAAGCAAATGGTATCAAGACGAAAGTCAGGAATGTGGCTAAGATCCACCAAAGTCTCTTAAATTAGCTAGTTTGCACCATCATGACCCTCTACCTAGCACTTTGTTTATCTCACTGGGAAATATCATTTTAGGGATTTTTTTTAGCACATCGAAAGTGTGATGACATTTTTTTTATCCCAATATAATCAATAGTTCCAGGAGCAGAAGGGTAAACACAAGCACCGTTTATCATTTTCCAGGCTAGCCAAACACTCTTTGGCTGTCCTACCTCAGTGAGGAGATGAGTCATCTGTGAAGCTCCACCCTGTTCATCTGCTGGGTAATGGAGGGTCTTCAGGGGAAGGATGGTTCTTTATGATAGTGTGAACACATTGTATGTGCTATGGCCCAGTTTCATTTCAAACATCCCCCATCTACCCAGCTGAGTTCTTAATGTAGGAATCTAAGGACAAAAGCCAGTGCCAAAAGAGAGAGCTGGGTGGTGGAACACGAACCCAGGAGCTTGCCCTTAATAAAAGGGTACAGGGCAGGCTGCAGTCCCCTATGGCACAGGCATCCCCTGCCTTGCAGTTAGGCACCAGGTTCTATTTTTGTGCTGCTCTAGATGGTTTTCCCATCTCTTGGCTTCTCACAGTGACCCAAACCAGCAGAACATACAGCTCACAGGCCCACAGAAGCCAGCCAGCAGGAGCTGGGTGGGGCATGGTCAAGGCACCTCCTATTCACCACATCTGCAAGCTTCAGCTGCATGACATCAGGCAGACACAATCCATACTCCAAGCATGAGGGGCGATTCCAAATACAAGGCTCTTGCCCTGACCCCTTTAAGGAAGCCCTCTTTGCTCTCAGCTCTTCTGGTCTTGACATAAGACAGCAAAACTACCAGGAAAGTTCTGATGAGTGAGTCTTGCTGCTCATTCCTTTCTTGGTCCCTTAGAATAAGTAAAGGAACTCTTGACATTAGGAGCAGAGCCCTGGATTTCTCTGTCCTCAGTTCAGATTTGGAAGCAATGTTATAGGAGCAATCAGATGGGCACCTTATAGCCTGCTAAGCAAGAATGGGCAGAAGTCAGTCAGTCAATGAGCATGCCTACTCTGTGTCATGCACAGCGCTAAGCACAGGAGATACAAAAGGAGCAAAAGACAGTCCTTGTTCTCAAGAAACTCACAAACTAAAATAAAAGACACTTTGATACCTTCATGGACCTAAACATCCTTTCCTTTCCACTGCTAAGTAAAATGTCTTTTGTCCTCTGGCAGCTTTCTTCATTACCTGTGGGCACGCAGTCTTCCAGATGAACAGGTGTTCCAAATGTATCCTCTGCCTTTCTGATAGTTTAAAAAAAACTCACATTATTTATTTGTTTTGAACATCATTCTTTTCCTTTTAAATGTTGAGTTCCAGATTCTCTCTCCCTCCCACCTCCTCCCCCACCCACTGAGAAGGCAAGCAATATGATATCAATTATACCCATGAAATCATGAAAAGCATATTTCCATATTAGCCATACTTCAAAAAAAATCTCGAAAAGTAAAGAAAAACTCTACTTTCCTTTAACTCAGGGTTTGTCAATTCTCTTTCTTCGGGTGGATAGCATTTGTTCATCATAAGTCACTTGGAATTGTTTTAGATCATATTGATCAGAATAGAGGAGTCTCTCACAGTGGATCATCATCACAACGCTGCCGTTACTGTGTCCAATGATCTGGTTCTTGTCGCTTTACTTTGCATCAGTTCATGTAGGTCCTGCCATGTTTTTCTAAAACCACCTCCCTCATCATTTCTTGTAGCACAGTGGTGCTTCATCGAAATCATATGTAACAACTTGTTCAGCCACTCCCCAATTGATGAGCATCCCTTCAATTTCCAATTCTTTGTTACCACGAAATGATACATATAGGCTCTTTTCCTTTTTCATTGATCTCTTTGAGATACAGACTTAATGGTGGTATTGCTGGGTCAAAGGGTATCCACAGTTTTAAAGCCCTTTGGTCGTGGCTCCAAATTGTTTTCCAGAATGGTTGGATCAGTTCATAATTCTGCCAATAGTTCATTAGTGTAACAATTTTTTGCTCATCTCCTCAAGCATTCGTCATATTTGATAGGTGTGAGATGGTAGTGATGCAATTTGAGAGGTTCAGGGACCCCTTGGGGACCGCGGTACAGGACAGGGTCTTCTGGAAAGAATTTAAGGATTCAAGCATTCTGTAAGTGAAGTGGGTAAAGGTTTATCATAATGCTAATATGGCAGCAGAGCTCCTTAGGGAACCTGCAACCTAACAAGAATGATGCTAAAGCTTTATGTAGGAAAAGTAGTGGATTATGTGGCAAGTATGCTAATTAGGTGATAACATACAACCTTGGTCACAGGTGTCATTCACTACCGGAAACAGGGTGGTGGGGGGAGGGGGAGGTTTCCCAAGGGGTGTGTTACACAAGCTAGCTTCAGAAGTTGACGTCTGTAGCTCGACCTTTCGACTTCTGGATCGTATATGCTAACTGTGGGATTCAATTCGAGATGGTTCTACTGGTACAAGACAGTCCTGTTCATACAAGGGAAATTCTATAGAGGTCAGCTTGTTCCTGTAACAGGGAGAGTCAGTTTGTCTCACTGGGGCCACTCATGAGTTATGGCTAGACATAGTATCTTTGGGCTAGGGAGAAAACTGCCAGCAATAGTGTTTTGAGGTTAGGGAGAAATGTGATCTTGGAATTGGGGTCCAAGCACAACCATCCAAGCACCCCATCAGTAGCTCAGAGTTGTTTTAATTTGCATTTCTCTAACCAGTAGCGATTCAGAGCTTTTTCATGTGACTGTTGATAACTTCGACTTCTTCTTCTGAAAACTGCCTGTTATGTCCTTTGACCATTTATCAATTGGGGAATATCACTTATTTTTTATAAACTTGACTCAGTTCTACACTCAGCCTAGCAGTATCTGAGGAATGGTGTCTTTATCAAAGAAACACGCTACAAAAATATTTGATTTTACTTCATTTTCTATGGTATCTTTTAGTGAAATGTAGCTTCTCTGATTACCTTTTTTCGCTTTGCATTGTCTGAGATCATGATTGCTCCCTGGTTTTTTTGCTCAGCTGAAGCATATTCGATTCTGCTCAAGTCCTTTATTTTAACTCCATGTGTGTCTTTCTAGTTTCTGATCCATTCTGCTATCTGTCTCTGTTTTGTGGGTAAGCGCATCCCATTCACATTCAGTTATGGTTACTAACTGGGTATTTCCCTCTATCTCAATATCTTCTGTTTCTTCTTCTTTTCTTTCTTTTTCTATCTTATCCCTCCTTAAAAGTCTGTTTTGCTTCTTAACTCTCTTAATCTGCCCTCTTTTTTATCATCCCCCACCTCTTTTCTCTTATCCTCTTCCTCCCCTATTTTTATTGGGTGAGTTACATTTCAATAAACAACTGAATGTGTGTGTGTGTGTGTGTGTGTGTGTGTGTGTGTGTTCTTCCTTCTTTAACAAATTCTTACAAGAGTATATTAGGAAGGCAGAATTTATGATTTCAAAGAGAATCTCATATGTGGCTAAAAGGTCCGGAACCGCAGGATATAAGGAATTCTCTAGGCAGAAGGCAGGAGAACTAAAGCATGTATTTACACTCCACAGTAACAAGCCCACAAACCAGCATCCCCATTTTGATATTTTCATCAAAAGCTTCCAGGCCCAATAAGTCCGCCTCACAAGGGTAACCAGGAGGCCACAGAGAAGCGAGATGGTATAAGGCAAAATCGTATACATGCTTCCCCTCTACGGTAAGAAGATTACCCACTGGCCTCCAGTCAGCTCTGCTACTGGTTGTAGGCGTCTCTGGCTCCAACCGGAAAAGGAAGAGAGGATCTTCAAGCTGTCCTCTCCCCTCTTATAGAGTTTTTGACATCATCAAGCGCCACCTGAACAACCAGGGCCGATTGGTTCTTGACTTGGCCCCTCCCCCTAGCGTAGACCAGGTTAACACACCTCCCCTCAGCCAGCCCCATGACTCATCACACAGGAAGTTCTCTGATTCCT
Source organism: Trichosurus vulpecula (assembly GCF_011100635.1). Classification (NCBI taxonomy): domain Eukaryota; kingdom Metazoa; phylum Chordata; class Mammalia; order Diprotodontia; family Phalangeridae; genus Trichosurus; species Trichosurus vulpecula. Next base: position 9,800,589 of record NC_050577.1, read on the forward strand.
GGCATGGTCGCTGGGCTTCCTGCCCCGGAAGAGCAAGCCTAGTGTCCAGGGAAGCTCAATGAGGTAAGCTGAGTCATTCAAAGAAAACAAAGTCCATTCTGGTTACAAAGAGTGAGGTTCAAGCATTGCCTGTCACTCCTATTTTCCCCTCTATTTTAAAAGTTCTTCCTTGCATTCGTCTTTGTGAGAACATTGTCCACATTCTACCTCCCCCTTCCTTCTTCTCCCAGTGCATCCCTCTTTTTCATCCCTTAATTATTTTGAAAATCATTCCAATGTAGTTGAATCATACCCATGCCTTCTGTCTATGTAATGTCCTTTTAACTGCCTCGATGATGATAAAGTTCATAGGAGTTATATGTGCCATATTCCCACATAGGAATGTAAACAGTTGAGCTCTATTGAGTCCCTTATTACTGCTTTCATGTTTACCTGTTTGTGCTTCTCTTGAGTCAGGATTCACACAGTACTTTGTACTCTCCTGGCTTAACCAAGTCAGTTTTGAAAATTTATGACCCCAAGAGGAGAAGAGGATCAAGCAGATTTCACAGCCACGTTCTCCACCCAAGCAAAGTATGGCAGACCAATATATAGCCTTACATTGGCATTAAGAAGACAAAGGCTGAAGACGGAGTGGAACTGAGTTGGAAAACAAATATGGCTGGTACATTGCTAGGAGAAGGGGTACAAAGTTAGAAGATTGAGGCAGATATGATGAAGACACAGGGACTAAGCTGTGATTGGAACATTCTAGAAATGAGTCCTGAAAGCTGAGCAGATGCTCTCCATTATTCTACCTGTGGACTGTATCCTTTCCCATAGGAACACATTTCCCCATGGTTTCGTTAAGTTATCAATACATAATCTACCCCCAGACTGTGGCAGGATGGTCAGTCTCCCTAGACACATAAGAGGCAAGATAATAAGCCAGGCCTGGAGTCCTGATGCACAACACAAGTATTCATTTATTCAGTAAGCATTTATAAAACAACTACTGCATGCAAGGCACTGTCCTGTGCAATACGAATGCAAAGGGAAACCCAACTCAGCCCCTGCCCTCACATCACTTAAATCACTGGGGTTGAGGGAAAGATGACACAGGCAAAGAATATGAGGCAGAGAGAGATCCAGGGGATGCGGAGACATAGACAAAGTACTGGAGGAAAATTTGGAGAGGGAACATGGGTGCCATGTCCCATCGGTATTTCTTTAGGCCCATAGTGGTGCCATGCTAATAAATTATCTTTTATTACTTGACTATAAGGACAGGGCCTATGTCTGAGTTTTCTTATCTCCCTTAGACCCACAACAAATTGCTCAGTAGATTGTAGGCATTTATTAAGTGTGTGTAGGGTTGTGTTATGTTGTCATAAATGTTTGTTAACTGGAAATGACAGAATCACAGAATTTAGGTTGGATGCATATCTACTTTTACCCAAACCTAATCAGAAATGTTCTCTACAGCTTCTCAAACATGTGGCCACTCAGTCTTTGCTAGGAGATCCCCAATGAGGAGGGACCAGGGATGTGCTGAGAAGTGTTTGACAACCAGGTTTCCAGAGGAAACAAAGTACCCATTTTTTAAAGTATAACCTGTGTTATTAACATTTTATCCACTGCTTTCTTAAGTCCATACAATCAACAAAGCACTAAGCCACACACTAAGGTGTGTGGCATCTGCCCATTTCTGAGGTGTAAGTGATCACACTGGAAATGGAACTGTCATTTCTTGTGGGCTGGTAGGAGCTGACTCCAACAGAGAATCTAGGGAAGCCCATCCATTTGGGGCCAGTTCTTATGGTTAGGAGGCTTTGTCTGTCATCATGCCCAGGTCTGACCCTTTGTATGCTCCCCACATTGCTTCTATTTCTACCTCTGAGACCAAGAAGGAAGACAAGCCCCTCTTTTATTCAGAGTCCCTTTTGATACTTGAGGACAGCAATGACATCCCCACAAAATGTTCTCTTCTCTAGGAGAGATGCGTCTCGCTCCTTTAACCATCCGATGCATCACTCAGTCACCGAGCCTTTCATAAGCCTGTTGCCCTCCTCTGGTCTGCTCCAGATTGTCAAAATACTTTCTAAAATGTGGCATCCAGAACACAGGAGACAATACATTTTTTTTATTTGTGAAGACAGTGACTTATAGAGCTGAGAAAAGGAGGTCTGAGGCCAATCCCCCTCTCCACACCACCAGATCTCTAACTAGGAATTTTCACATGTGGGGCAAACACTATAAACTACAACTAAGAAAGAGAGGGGACCCCAATTTCCTACAGCTATGAAATCTGTTGCACACCCAAATCCACTGAGTTTTTAGTACTCCTATGCCATACTTACAGTGTTTCTATAAGATTGAACCTCACCCCCTCCCAAAAAGAAACAAACAAAAAACCCAACAAAACAAAACCCTACACAACTTTGCTTGATAATTTTAAAGAGGATTCCAAAGGTACTCTCAGTTGACAGGGGGAATCCCTCCCCAAAGAGGAAGACAGATACCTCATGATGGAAATGCTCCCTACCCACTGTCCTCCTCCCTTGCAGGCTCACTGCTAGCAGCCTGAGCCCCCATGACTGTGAAGAGTCTTAGCCTTGAGACAGAGCAGCAGCAAATAAAGATTCCCCGGAGTAGTTTGGTCTGGGTCACTTCTCTCACCAGCCACTCCAGTACAGTAACCCTTCCTCCCACCCCCGCCCCGGCTGCCCCTTTCTTTCTTCCCTGGGCTTGTACAAGCACTATCAGTGTCATCTCACTTTCCTGCCCTGAGGCAAAGCCTCAGCCCAGCCCTGATAATGGTCCTGCTCCCTGTAGGAACATTCTATTTTCCCTTTACTCCAGTTTTAAGCATGAAGAACTTTCTGTGAACAATACCCATGTGTCTAAGGTACAAATATGCTTGGAATGAACAGACTGAGCATTCATCCATAAAAAGCTTAGTGAGAATGTTAAAGATGATGCAGAAAGGAAATTCGTAATTAAGTGTGAAACGTGGCCGCCATCCTTCCACATGTGTGCGCAACATGTGTCCCAGCATCCCCATGGTCTCCTCCAGCTCCTCTGAGGGTCAGTATTGGAGGTCACAAGTTCAAGCCTAGATTTGCCTTCTATGTTTCACTAATGTGTTCATGTCATAGCCTGGTCACAACACGTTTATCACTTTGAGACAAGGGAGGGGAGTAGGGGGATGACCTGTCATTTTGGGTCTGTTTCCAGGGAAAGAGAAAAGGAAGGACTGGGAGGGAGCAGCAGTGGCCCATTGTCCCTAAAAGCTCTGTTTAAGGAAGATTACAGTGAGGAAGTCACAATGAAGCTGGGGACCTTTCCTGCCGGCGTTACCAGACGGCAGTCGCAAACTGAGTGGGAGCCAGCTGTGAAGACAATTCATGCATGAAACAAGTTGTCAGGGCAAAGATGATGATACTTAGATGAGGAAGTGGAAGAAGGGAGGAAGAATTCTGCTTAAGAAAGAATAAAGTCATGAAATATTACAAGATAATTTTTAACAGGAAAAGTATTCACACAAGGTCAAGTCCTAAGGTTTGACTCTCTTGACTCTGGTAGGGAGTAGGTAGAGGTAGGGAGCCTGGAGAGAAACGTGGCAGCAACTTTATCAATGACTTGAATGAAGACAAAGATGGAGAGCTCATCACACCTGCAGATGATTGAAAGCTGGCAGAATAGAGAGGATAGAGGAGAGGAGAAGAGAAGAGAGGACAGGAGAGGAGACAAGGAGGGGGGGTGAGGAGAGGGGAGGAGAGGACAGGACAGGACAGGGGATGTGAGGGGAGGAGAGGGAGAGGAGGAGAGAGTTGACAGGTCCAGGATAGAGAAAAATCGGGAAGGACAGACGCTTAACAATGAGCAAAGGTGAATTAGGTGAAATTTAATAGAAACACAAAATCCTCCATGTAGGATTGTAAAAGATCATCTGTGCAAGTACAGGACAGAGCAGATGTGGCTATACAAATCAATATTTTTTGTATTTATATTTGTTCTACTATTTTTATTTATTCTGTGTGTATTTTCTCTCTTCTTACATGTACACATATTGTTTCCTCCAATAGCGTGTGAACCCCCCGAGGGCAAGATCTGTCTCATTTTTGTCTTTGGTCCAGTTCCTTGCATAGTGCTTGGTGCACTAAATACTTTCTGATTGATTCATTCACATACAACAATTGGTGCAAAAGAGATGGAGGAGGTGGTGGTAGTGGACCACAAGCTTAATAGGAGTCAACAGTATAACATGTTTTTCTTGGTCCCAGAAGACACATTTGGAAGCAGTGGGTAGAAGAGGCAGAGGGGCAAGTTACAGAACAAAGGACACTTCTCACATCTAATGGTAGTCAAGCATTGTCATTTCTATTTCCATTACCTATCCTACATATATCTCTCTCTCCCTCCCTTCTCTTCCTCTCTCTCTTCCTCTCTCTCTTCCTCTCTCTCTCTCTCTTTCTCTTTCTGCCTCTCTCCCCCTCTCCCCCCCCTCACGTATCCCCCATCCCAGTCCATTTCCCTACCACCTGTCTCAAGTCTCTCTCCACACCAAGCTGTCCTCCAAGCAGCTATCAAAGTCCTACTCCCTAATATAGGTCTGACTGTGTCACCACCCTGCTCACGAAGCTCCAGAGTTTCCCCATTGACTTTAAGATAAACTTCATACTCCTCGGTTTGGTCTTAAAGCCCCTCACAATCTGACTCCAGTTTATTTGTTTTCCAGGCTTATAGACCATTTCTCATGTTCCTACACTTCATTTCTGCCAAACTAGCCTGCTATTCCCTGTGCACCAACTTCATCTCCCTTCTTGGGGCCTTTGTATATGCCACTCCTCATGCTTGGAATTTCCTCCCTCAGAAGCTCCACCTGGTTGAATCCCAGCTTCTTTCAATACTCAATCCATATGTCACCAACTAAGGAAACTTGTGCTGACTTCCCTAGTTACTCATACCTGATAACTACATACCACTGTGGATGTCTGTATTTTGTATTTGCTTTCTGCACACATGTTGTTCCTCATCCTGTTCCCTGACCCAATCAAATCAAAGTTGCCTGAGGATGGGGCTTGTTTTTGTCTTCCTTACCCCAGCACCCAGGACAATTCCTGGCATACAGTAGGTAGTAGATAAATGCTTTTTGGCTGAATGAAGAATATAAGGAAAAATTCCTTTACAATGACAGTGAGTTCCTCATCCCTAGAAGTCTTCAAATGAAACCTGGGTGACCATTTCTCAGGAGTAGTAGAGAAGTGTGAACTTCACACTTATTCACACAGGAGCTAGAATAGATCCTTTCCAATCCTGAAGTGTGCTAGAATTTAGCACAGCGCCTGGCCCATAGGAAGCACTTAAGTAATGGTTTATGTATTTACCTGCCTGCCTGCCTACCTATCTATCTAGCTTCCTGAAGGCAGCTACTAGTTTTCTCACTGTGTTCATATGTGTGTTTGTGTGTGTATCCTCAGTGTTTACCACCAGAGCCTGGCACATAGTAGGTACTTTATAAATGTTAGTTGGCTGTTCATTGTCTGCTTATCTCCCTTTCTAGCTACCTAATGTATTCGATTCCATTGAAGTCTCTATGAAATAAAGAAATGTACATGTTAACTTTATTACATATTTAAAAGGAAGATCAAGTTATATATAATAGATTTGCAGTTTCATGTGCAATCATTTTTATGCCATAATATGGAAATTCTTGTTTTATTCCATAAATTAAAAATAAAATAAATATTTTATTAAAATGCTTATTGAATTGAAAAAAATTCTGTGTTTCCTAGAAAATAAAGAAGCCTTAATCCACACATCATTAAAACTAAGAAAAAAGAGCTATAGAAGGATAAAGGGAGGGGGATGACAATGTACAAATATTGGACATTGCAAGATTTTATTGATGCTCTTTGTTGCAGAAAAAGTCCCTTAATAATTTGATCATATAAAAAAGGTCAAGATGAATTATTCAGTAATTGGCTTTTCCTTTGTGTTCAACTATAGCAAATCAAATAACACTTCCAGTCAGTGTAGAAAGCCTATTAAATAGCTTACTAAAGAGGAAATGCAACACAATCGTGTCCTTGAGTTAGGAAACCTTTTTAATGATTTGTTTCACTTGTCTAATACAGAAATGAGCAAAAGGAAAGAATTTCCACATTTAACCCAGCAACCAGTAAAGTCACTCTTTTGTTAGTGACATCAAAATTTATAACAGACATTTACCAATTTTATAAAAAATAGATGTTTCATCATCACTAGACAGAAATTAGCAAAGAGACTAAAAAGTAGGGGAGGATAAAGATCTCCAATGAGACTGAAAAGCAACAACGTGCAAATAAAGACATCTCTGAGCATTAGTTTTTCAACCTGTTAGATAGGGATACTGGTAACTGGAGGATTCACCTTATAGACTTGTGAATATCAAATGAAATAGTGTAGAGGAAGCACTATGCTATGTAAATATGTGCTATTTTTAAGTCATCACCCTCCACCCTGAACCCCCATCCCCAGTCAAACATAGGATCAATGAGAGCAGGTACTTTGTCAGTTTCGCTTCTGGGTACCCATTAGGAGACAGCTGTGACACCACAGGGGAAAAGACCAGGAACAGATGCTCACAGCAATTCTGAGGAGCAGTGAGGGGCAGTGTCAGAAGAGGGCTAGGGGGAAGCTTGTGAAAGTGAAGCAGAACATCTGGGAAGCAGACCTTGATGCTGGCGGCTAGAGACACAAGAGCTCTTCCAGCCAGGGCATAACCCTAAGAGAGTGAGCTGTCTGCAGAGTATTCTGTTTCCCACCAGTGGAAACTTTTGGAAACTTCTACCCTTTGTATAATGAGGTTTTTCTCCCTTGTAATCTACTTGCTATTCTATTCCAGATAAGACATTTTCTATTTGATTTTTGGTTACTATTCTTTTTTTTTCTTTTGATTGGGAGAAGGAAATGGCAAACCACTCCAGTATCTTTGACAAGAAAACCCCAAAGGGGGTCGTGGAGAGTTGGATATGACTGAAGAACAACAGGACAACATTCTTTTGACAGGGAATGATGAAATGGGGGCTTGAGCCCTATTCTAGAATTATGATAACCTGAAGCACTCCGCACTGAACCTGGCATAGTGAGAAGTTTCACAATTATGTGGGACTCATGTCCTGTAAATAGTCATTACTTAATGTTTGTAGAATTGAAAGGGAATTGAAAGTAGGCACCAAGGTCTCCTTATAGCATTTCTTCTAACAATCCCACCTTGTGCCTGCTTCTTTTAGTTTCACATACATTAGCTGCTGTGGTGTTTTCTTATCGACTAGTTTTTATACTTGTCCTGACTGGGAGAACTGGGCCGCAAGATGGCATCTTACCTAGGTCCTAGTTTCTGTCTTTCCATTTCATGTCTTATCTATCTATCTATCTAGGTATCTATCTATCTATCCATTAACCCATTTATGTGCTCTTCCATTTGTAAGTTGATTTGTTCATTTGTGTGTTTATTTTTGTAGTTATTTTGTTTGGAGCTATAACTTCATTAGTCTAAAGGGTTCCCGGAAAGGCAAACCCCTACACTAACTCAAATTATCTATTGTTCTAAAAGTTCTAGTCTTGAAGATTTGTTTGAGCACTGAGGAATTGTCATGGTGCAAGATCACATAGCCATCTGTAGAGGCAGGATTTGAGGTTAGGCGTAAGGATGGAAGTTTCACCCTTCCTTCATTTAAACAGAAGGCCCAGACTTCTTGATTGAATCAATCAGAGATGTGACCCAGGTGTGAACAAGTCTTCCATCATTGAGAAAGAGCCAAATGCTTTGAAGAGGCAGGTAGGTAGCTCAATGGATAGAGTGCTAGACCTGGAGTCAGGAAGACCTAAGTTCAAATCCATCTCAGATATTCACTAGCTATGTGACCCTGGGCGAGTCACTTAACCTCTGTTTGCATTAATCTAATGGAGAAAGAAATGGCAAACCACTCCAGTATTTTTGCTAAGAGAACCCCATTCAGGGTCTTGAAGTGTTGGACATGACCAAACAAAAACAACAAAATGCTTTGAGCATTGGATGAAAGAAGATGCTTAAACAGATTGGCTGAATCCATCAGACACATCTCAGGGCCTATATATAGACAAGCTAGACAATTCTAAATCTCACCTTTCAGATTAGTGATGAAGCAGGCCCAGTCAAGAGCCTGAGGGAGGATTATGGGGGGAGAAAGGGCCAGAAAAGTATCTGTTTCCCCTCTTCCAGCCTTAAGACATCCCAGGCACGTCTTCTAAACTGAGTCAATTTGGGAGATCTATCAGAGCCATCAGAGAGGTCTCACTGCCAACAAGAGCTGATATTAGTGTTTCATAGCAGAATCTGAGAGATACAGAGGGAACAAACTAGACACATGGATCAAAGCCAGCTTCAGGACTCTACAAGGATACTGACCTTCAAAGGCCAGGTGAGATCCAAAGGGATATTTTGTCATCCTTCTCTGATTTCTTTTTCCCCTATTCTAGAGATGGGGAATAAAGTCCCTTCTCCTAAAGTCACCAGACCTAAACTCTGAATGGTTGATGAAAATATGTAAAATAAGACAGAACTTAAGAGAGGACTATATGGCTGCCATATTGAAACAATTAAGTTGCCTCAGGAAAGCCTTTATCTCCTCCCATCCTTTCAGAAGGTTCTTTTCTTGGAACTCATCACCAACTATAAGCCTGCATGAGAATGAAGCCCTTAGCTAGCCACAATGAACCAAAGTGCAGACACAATGGCATTTCATCTCCTCTCATGAATTCTTCCAGGAAACAGACTTTCAGATCATAAAAGGGGGAGGTTTTCATTAGTAGCTTGTTGCTCACTGACCTACTTGCTCCCAAATTTGGGGGTGAAAAGTTCCCCTTTCTTCTCAAGCTTTTCATCTCTTCTTTCAAGCCCAGCCCTCTCCCATCAGAGCGGAAAGGCCAGCTAACTTGCCCATGACTCTGACCTGGTCTCTGAATGGAATGATGGGTTCTCTTTGTTTGCATCTTGCATTATTTCTAGTCTTGTCTTCATTGAATTCTTTTAAGGGTGATAAATGGCTTTTATTCTTCACAGTTCCCTGCCAGAACCCTAACAAGGACTAGAAAGTAATACCTCTTATAAGGACACTTTGCAATAACTTTTCAGTAGCAATGGAGTGTGGATAGACTTAAATTAATTTAGAGGACAGTGAAGACCACAGAGTAGCATATTCTGAGTTGGAAGAGGCCTTTGAGTTCATCTTGTCTAATACCTTCATTTTAGAGATGAAATTGGGGCCTGTAGGAATGAAGTGATGACCAAGATCACAGAAGCAGCGAGGGGCCAAACTGAGTATTTACTGAAAGAATTTGTAATTGTCTTCAGAAATCAATCATTCACAGAAGTAAATGGATCTGAGCAGGTAGAGTCAATGAGATGTGATGACTGATTGAGTGCCAGGGATGAGGGAGGGGGGAGGGGTCAAGGATAACCCCCAGGATACAAACCTGGGGGAGTGGAAATGGGTGCTGTTCTTGGCAGGAAGAGGGAAGTCTGTAGAAAAGCAAGTTGAGAGGCAGAGATAACCAGCTCTGTTCTGCATATGATGAGTTTCTGCTGCCTGTGATGCTTCATGGTGGCAGCTAATGATTGGTGATGGAGAACGCGACTTTTCTTGACTTGGTTAGGAAGATCTTCTTGAGCTCTCCCCAGAGTTTCTCAGCTTCTTCATGCCCTACTATACACATTGCCACAGGAGCTGCCATTATCTTCATGGAAAGGGGTTTCTTTTTTATTTATATACTTATTTATTTGGGGGGGGCAATTGGGGTTAAGTGACTTGCCCGAGATCACACAGCTAGTAAGTGTGTCAAGTGTCTGAGGCCGGATTTGAACTCAGGTCCTCCTGACTCCAGGGCCAGTGCTCTACCCACTGTGCCACCTAGCTGCCCCAAGGGGTTTCTTTTTTTAGGTCTGACTTTTGCTCACATTAATCGTGAGCCCTGAAGGTAAGCCAACCCAGAGTCCTGTGAAATTGCATTTGGATGTACAATGGAATTGAGAAAAGCCAGTGAGCCCTCCTTCCACTTAGCAATAACTTCTTCTAGTCCCTTCTAGTAATGATAATAATATACTTTAATATAATGCTTTACATTGATAATATCATGTGATCCTCACCACAACCCTATGAAGTATGGGGTAGGTGGGATTGTTATTTTCACTTTACAGAGGAAGTAACTGAGTCAGACAGAATTTAAGGGACTCACTCAACATAACATCACCAGAAGAGGTCTGAGATGGGCTTCAGCCCTGGCCTTCCAGATGCCAAGTCCAGTTTTTCAGCTTCCACGGCAGCCTGATATCTATGTGTTGGGCATTGGACAATGGTTACAATAGCTGAGTTACTGTTTAGAGAGAGCTTTAAAATTATGTTATTCTTAGGACTCTCAATTCCTTTTCATTCCTCTGCTACCATCACTACACGAACACAAGACAGTCACCTGAAACTGAGTGTCATTGTGTTTTGATCCATTTCCAGGGTCAGAATGACCTAAGAATGTAATACTTATTGGCCAACCTTTTGGCACCAAACTTCTTTCTCTCTTTTTCCAGGCCGCTTCTCAGACAGCTGGTCTAGTCTCTTGCCAAGATCACACCCAAAGCCTTCCCAGCTTGGTAGGTTGTCCTCTGCTGACCTCAAACTCATAAATTTAGAGCCCCCAGGAATGATAAGGAGAGTTAGACTTTCATACAGATTTATAGTATCACGGAATCTCCCCATTACAAGGGACTTCCAGAGCCGTCAAACAATACTTGAACTAGTCAGTTGTCCATTGACATCATACCCAATATGTCATGGATGGTCCGAACTTTTCCTCAAAATCTTTAGTAAGATGCAGTCCAATAGGTCTTGGGGTAACCCATTTCAGTGCTGGATTGTTTTAATGGTTAAAAATATATTTTTATACCATACTTAGATTTATCTCAGATACTTCTACCTATTGTTCCTGATTCTGTACTCTGGGGATAAACAGAGCATGTTTCACTCCTCTTCCACCCAACAACCCTTCATATATTCCTAGATGGCCCCAGATACTCTCCAATTCATCAGCATCTTTACCAGTGTAACCCAGCTTCCACCTAATCTTGGGAGATAGGGGTAGATCACATGCTTCTGTGAATGCAGAGGGGGATGTGATTCCTGGTTGTCAGAGAGGATGTTAAGTGCAACACAATCCATCAGAGTTTTTCAGAAGAGACATGTAAACAGAGGACCCTCTGTGGGGGTCCAATGTCATCCTATGTTCTGGAACTTCCGGAAACTACCAAGACAGGCTTCTTTGGGGAGAAATGATTGTTCTTCCTAACTTCATTTGGGACAAGATCTCATCTTGCTTCTAGACAAAGTGATCATTTACTCTGCGTATTTATTGATATGTTCTAATCTGTATAACTTTTCTGATTTTGGTTTCCTATTTTGTTTGAACATACAGATTAACTTATTATACTTGTGTATGTGTGTAATTAAATTAGTATTTGGGGTGGAGGGACTAAGCAGAGCTACCTTCCCCTTTAAAAGCAACAAGAGAAGTAGCATTTGTTCTGTACCTAGCATACTTCTAAACCAGATATGATTGAACTTTTTAGTCTACTAAGACCCTGAGATCTTTTTCTACTGGCACTTAATAGGCACTTAATAAGTGCTTATTGACTGACTATCTAGCTAATCTTCCACCACCTTGTACTTGTGCAGTTGTATAGGTTTTGAATCAGCTTACCCTTAAATACAAAGGTCATGGCCCCCTTTAGTGGGTCTTAGTAGTCCAAAAGCTCAATTGTATCTTTCTTGTTGTTTAGTCATGTCTGACTTTTCATGACGCCATTTGGGATTTTCTTGGCAAAGATATTGGAGTGATTTGCCATTTCCTTCTCCAACTTATTTTACAGATGAGAGAACTGAGGCAGAAAGAGTTAAGTGACTTGCCCAGGGTCCTGAGTCTAGGAAGTGTTTGAGGCCAGATTTGAACTCAGTGTGATGAGTTTTCCTGATTGCAGGTTTGGCACTCTATCCATTGCACCACCTAGCTGCCTTTCCTCAAATCTAAGGGTAAACAAAACAAACAAAACAAAACAAAATCTGCTTCTCTGGTTTCTTTTGGTGGAGAAGGGAGCCCTGCTAAGCCCCTACTGCTAGTTATACAAAGACTCTGGAACCTTTCTCAGAATACATAAAGTAATATACATAGGATCACCAAAAAGCACCCCCCCAAAAAAACAAAGAAACCCAATTATATTGAAATGCAGTTATCATTTTTTTAAAGTTCAAGACTACAGCTTAAAACCCTCTGATTTAATGAGGTGACAAATTTGGTCAGTTGATTCGAACTCCTTTGAAAGTAACTAAATCAACCTTTGTGAAACATAGCTCAGACTGTTGACCACCAAAGCCATGCTGTTTGAGTAAACCACTCTATACAGCAGTCTTTTCTGTGCAGCATTTAAGTCTCTTCCAATAGAAGGAAAAATTTCACTTTGGTCTTTACCAGTTGAGAAATTTGGAAAGGGAAGGATTAGATTTATTGCTGATGAACCCAAATGAGAGAAAGTGGCACAAGGTTACAGAGAAGGGAGATATAATATACTGAAACTATAGTCATAAAAAGCTGGATAAAGCTCAAAGGATAAAATTTATTAGAGATAGTTTAAAAAAAACCCAAAACATTACAGTGTGAGAACCTATATGCTTCCATATTCTGCACTGCCTTGATGGCTAATTCCTAATTCCTAGGCAATTCCTTGTATAAAAACCACCCATGAGAAAGACCAACAAGTTGTAAATGACCAGAAGTCACTAACTTAATGAGGTCTTGTCACATAGAGAAACAGCATCAGCGAAGGGCCTTGAATTCAACAAATTCAACATAACAAGCATCTGTTAAGCATTGGCTACGTATCAGACAATGCAAAACGCTACTAGGTGTACAAAGACCCTCAGAGAACTTCCATTTTATTGAGGACAAGTGTGAAGGAGCTGGGAGTGTTGAACCTGGAGAGGAGCAGACAAGATGGCCACCTTCAAGCATCAGAAGAGAAGCCAAAAGAAGAAAGACTGGATTTGTTCTTTTTGGCCCAAGAAGGAAGAGGGAAGAACCATGGGAAGAGCTGTGAGGAAGCAAAAAGAAAAACTCCCTAAGAGCAAGATCTGTCCCAAAGTGGAATGGGTCACCTTGGAAGGTGCTTTCCCATCCATGGAGGTCCTTGAGCACAAGCTGGATGCTTTCTTATTGGGGATGTTGGGTAGAGGACTCTTGTTTAGCTGTAGATGGGACTAGATGCTACTTGAGGCTACTTGAGGTCCTGCCAACTCAGAGGTTGGTGATGCCAAAAACCTTATTGTTGGTTCTTTCCATCACTGTCACAGGACTTCCTTCCTACTAGGAACGTTGAACTCAGGTTGACTTAAGACACTTCCATCAAAAAGACCGACTCATTTTGCTTTATCAATTAGGTGTCCTTTATCATTTTCACTCTCCTTCAAGCTAGCCATAAACGTTAGCTCTGTTTATCTGTGCTGGTGAAGACACTATTCCTTTGATGGAGGTGACAACCGTTTGCTCACAAAGATTTATTCAGAAACTCTTTTCCTAATGCAGACAGCTCTTGCCACTGTTGAGAATGAAAATAAATATGAGGGGGAAATGTACTGGGAAATGGGGAGACTGCTGATGAAATGAAGTGTGAAACTCATAGGCTGCTTTGCAAAAATCTTGAAACTTTCTCCTGTATCTGCTGTCAAGAGGAGAAATACCTCGGCATGCCTGCCAACTGTCGGTCGGGAGCATCAAAAGATGTGCCTTCTGGTCTGTGGTGGAGCTGAGCATGCAGCTAGCACAGCAGGACTGCTAGGAATTTATTTTTAATCAAGTTTCCAAACCTGGAAGGCACAGACTCTTCTTGCCACTGGTGTTCTTGCAGCCTACACCACCCTGCAGTGATTCCACAATGTTAGCTGTACAATTTACAAAGCCTGCAAGCACCAGGACCCACTACAGTGTCAGGAAACATGCAGCCCAGTGGGGCTGACAGAGATCTGAGCAATTGAAGGTCTTTTAGGATAGATGCTTGGGCAAGTTTTTAACATGTAGGCACACACACACACACACACACACACATGCATGCACACACCTAGTGACAGAATGTCTGCTTGGCTCCTAAATCTGTCGACACATTTCAGTTTAACCTGGAGCTATGTTTATGTGGATGTCAGTGAAACAAAAATCAAAGCCTAGTGCCTGCTCACCAGGGAAGGAAACGTAGCTGAGGAAGAGAATGGGGCTTTCTAGCACAGGGAGCTCCTTGCTGGTCCTCTCCCAGATGCTCCAGATGAAAGGTGCGTCCTAGCTAGCCTTCCCTCATGGAATGTTTGAATGCTTCTTCCTTAGTGCTGAATTTCTGCAGGAAGGATGCGAAGGGCCAGTTTTGAGTTCTGCAGTGATTTTTGGAGGGGCTATGAAACTATTTCCAAGAGTGTGCTGACTCCAAGTTGGCTTTACACCCCCCAGGAGAAGGGAACTTGGGTGTGATACCTCTGATTTGAAGGTCGTAGCTACAAGATACCAGATTTTTACCCAACAACGTGATGGTGCAGATAGCTGGGTGTGCAGGATGATAGGTTGGCTCTGGACTTCTGAGGTTGCCCCCGGGACCCAGCCCTCTTCCTATGACCTCCAAGTTGAACCCTGTCTGCCCCAGGGCAGGGCCAGGTGGTAAGAGACATGGAATTAGGTGCACTGGATCATCAACTATTTCTCAGAAGAGGTATTTTATTACTTTCAAGTGTATAGAGAGTAGTTTGACCTCATTTAGCAAAGTGTTACTGAGGAGGTCATTTCAGATCTGCGAGAATGAATGGATGTGAATGATTGATGTGGATTTTTGGTATGTGCTTACAAAATCTCTCCCCTTCCCCTTCCCCTCCCCTTCCCCTCCCTATTCTCTTCTCTTCTCTTCTCTTCTCTTCTCTTCTCTTCTCTTCTCTTCTCTTCTCTTCTCTTCTCTTCTCTTCTCTTCTCTTCTCTTCTCTTCCCTTCCCTCCCCTTCCTCCCCTTCCCTCCCTCCCCTCCCCTCCCTCCCCTTCCTCCTTCCCCTCCCCTCCCCTCTCCTTTCCCATCTCTCTCTCTCTCTCTCTCTCTCTCTCTCTCTCTCTCTCTCTCTCCTCCCCCTCTCTATCTTAGCCCTCTCTGTCCCTCTCTTTCTATCTCTCCTCTCCTTTCTCCTCTCAATCTCTCTCTCTCTCTCTCTCTCTCTCCCCTCTCCTTCTCTCTCTCTCTCTCTCTCTCTCTCTCTCTCTCTCTGTGTCTGTCTCTGTCTCTGTCCCTCTTTCTCTCTCCTCTGTCTCTCTCTCCTCTGTCTCTTTCTCCTTCCCTCCCTCTCCCTCCCTCCTTCCCCACTTCTGTCTTAAGCATTTCTGTATTTGGAGTCAGAGGACCTAGATTTGAATCCTAATTCTGTACCCTGAGTGACCTTGGGTGTGTCATTTGCCTTCTCTAAGGCTCAGTTTCCTACTCTGTAAGATGAAGGGTTTGGGTTAGATCACCTCTAGGGTCACTGATAGCTCTCAGTCTACTATTCTGTAATTTGCTTAGAATTTTGGAACTGGAATCCCAAAGATCTCCTAGTCCTGCCCCTCTCTTTTATGGAAGAAGAAAATGAGGCTCTGAAGAGGGAAGTCAGTCTTCTAGTCACACAACTACTCAGTGGCCCAGGTGGGCCTGGGACCCAGCTCTCCTGACCATTAACTCCCTTTTCTCCCTTCTGACACATCATCCCCCCCTTTTCCTCAGTGTGGGTTATAACAAGACTAACAGATGATGTTCACAAAGGGCTTTCAGATCCTTTGTCTATACCATTTACCTGACTCTCATAATAATGCTATGACATAGGTGCAACAGATAGATTATGTCCATATTTCAGATAAGTAAACTGAGGCCCAGAGAGATTATATGACTCACCATGTGTCACATAGCTCATACGAGACATGGACCCAGGTTCTCTAGAGTCAAATTTAGTTTTCTTTCCCTACACCATGTTACCTCTCAACAGGAAGTCTCTTGAGGATCCAGGGATCACCCATCCCAAATGACTCCACTGTGCATCTGTGAGGAAAGATGTAACACTTCTCAGTGTTCTTCAGTGTGAATCTCAGCTTGACCTCAAATCTAGATTGTGCACATGGTTTGTAAGCACTGGCGAACATGCATTCCTGGACTAGTCCTTATCTTGATTTTTTTTTCTTTTACTCAACACAACAAATGGTTGAATTCTGAGATGCTGGCGAGTCATCGGGGACAGTGAACAGATCGCTAGATTGGGACTGAGAAGCACTGGATTTGAGTCCCAGCTCAGCCTCTGACCAATCTCTGAACCTCAGCTTCCTCCTTTATAAAATGGAAGGTTCTGTTTGTTAGCATGCAAGGTCCCCTCCAGTTCTGATCCTAGCATTTCAGACTGTCGTGTCCTTAGCTTTCTCCACCATATCCCATTCAGTTAGCTTGTCCCATGTCCACATAGTGGGACAAGACAAAAGATTGCTTGACTGACTGAATCTATTGCCTTGGGACCGTGTAAATATAATCTTGACTCTCCCCACATCCCCCCAAAAGCATCTGCCTACTCTCTTTACCTCTGTGAAGCCCCACTTTGGATTTTTTAAAACTAAATTGACTAAGAACCTCCTCATCAAACTAGAACTACAAAGATGTGAATTGGAATCCCTTCATGATGCCCAGAATCACTACAGTGTGTGTGATCAAACTGCCCTTCTTCTTTCCCCTCCCACTCCCACATCTCACACACACAGAAAGACAGAACTTCATGAGTCACCTAAGACTTTCCCAACCCTCACACCCACTGCCATCATGCTCCCTTTTAGCTCAGAAACTATAACCAAAATGTTCCTGGGACTTGCTGACAACTAGGTAATCTCCCCTTCTTAATGAGATTAAGTGCTGTAATTCATGCAGACTCACACACCTTCTGACAGCCACCAAGGCCAAGAAATCTTTAAGTCATGTTTATTTTTGCAGAAAGAAGTCAACGCAGTTGAAGGCCACTGGCCCTCCCTTTGAATTGCACAGATTAAACAACAAAAACTATGACATATTTTAGCTTTTACAAAGCATTTATATAAAAAAAATCCAAACTATTGAGAAGGTTCACAATGAAAAATATATAATATATTTATATATAACAAGAAGACTAAGACATTTATCTTACATATTTACAAGATGAATACTCATTTTTTCCCCTAACTCAAACCACAAATCATGGGAAATATTTAGGTACATGAAAAGATACAAATATTAAAAAAAATGAACATTTGGAAAAAAACATATCCAAGCTCATTAAATAATTACATTGACAAATAAATAGTTATTCTGCTTCAGTTTGCAGCTTCTGCCATGCATTTCTGGCATACCATACCATACCATGATAACTGGAGTTGAGCATGCGAGTCATGATTTCATACCATGAACTTTGGAGAAATCACTAGGTCTCCTGTGGAGCAGAAATACCCAACATTCATTAAAATACTTAACAGGGGCACTATTTCTTGACTCGTGAAACGTTCCCATGAAAATCCACAGTGAAGCACCTTTCTAAAAATAAAACACAAGTGAAAATTCATGGTACCAATTCTTCCCCTTTTGGGTTAGATCAGGGGCAGGAGGGGGTCACAGAAGGGCAAAGCTAGTCTTTCAAAAATCCTGTACATTTCAATTTGGTGATGGGTTTAGAGGAAAAATGGTGCTTGCATGAACACCCATCCTGAAAAATCAGAAAAGGAAAAACAATTGTCCCCAAGAAGATCTTTATGTATCATCGACCTTCTTGGCTCGACCGAAGCAACAAGCAGAGATTCGGAAGGGAGCACACAGCGATGGAAGTCTTCAGTCTTGATGCAGTTTGACCTGTAGAATACAGGCTCACAGATCAGTCCCGGGCGAGAGCTGCCTGACTCCCTAGCTCAGGCTATGCTTGCTAGCTTTGCTGGCCCGTTTCCTCTCTTTGTGGTGCGGTACAGGTTTTGCAGGTGACATACTCTCGTAGTTGTGGCTGGACTCATTGTGTTGTCGAGTGTACCTCTTACACTTGCAGGCAGTGACCACGGTGATCTTGTAGGTCCGAGTGCTTCCGTCCTGGCACTGGAGCTGGATCCGCTGGGTTCGTGTCTTGTCATTGACACACCGCCATTCCTGGGAGCTTCTTCGGCTCCAATACTTGGTGCCAAAGCTTCCTCCAATCCAGTTGGGGAGTACGGGCAGTGGCAGACACTCCCCAGCACACACCAGCTCCTTGAGGGGATTGATGCTGGTACACTGGCCATCAGAAATGTATTTGGTAGAACGCAGCTCTCTGCAGCCAACTTGAACTCGACCTGCAAAATACAGAGAAGGGAGAAGGGCTGTGGTCAAAGGCTCAACAAGAAGGAGTCCCAAGCCAAACCTGCAAGACCAAAAATTCTTCTCCAGTGATGGTGATGCAACACCAGAGTAAGAAACAGCCGAAATGTCTCTAATACTTACAAAATGCCTTGGGGTCTGAAGTTTCAGAACTAAGCTGGAGGCAGTATGGTAGAGTGCACAGAGCACTCCTGGATCCAGAAGGCCTTGGGTTCAATCCTCCCCCCGCCTTTATTATTCATGTGTGTCCGTGGGCAAGTCACTTAAAATCACAGGCTTAGAGCGGGAAGAAACCTCAGAGAACATCTAATTTAACCCCTTTGTTTTATAGAACTTAACTGATTTGCTCAGGGTCAGTCAGTACGGGTTTGAGGTAGGATTTGAACCAAGTCTTCTTGTTTCCAAATCTAGCACTCTATTCACTTAGCCTCCCGAGTCTCCTTTGTAAAATATGGGAATTGGACTAAATGGGCTGAGATCCCTCCAGCTCTACATCTGTTACCTTGTGATCCTAATTGCTTATTCTAGTATTAACTGGAAGAAAAATGCTCAGCTGCTAAAACATGTCTAAAAGTGTGTTCATTAAGCAGTCACAAACATCCATAAACCTCCTTGTCCTTCACGTGATGTGATTGGCTGAAGTGCTTTATTCATATGTTTGGTACAATTCGATCTCCCCATAAAGAGGTGATCTTGAATCTGCCCTGCCTTGTTGCTTGAATTTGGATGAATCATCCATCGTGTCTCAATCTGCCTCTCTCCTCTTTGGAATTCGATCACTGAATTGGAGAATCACACTTATCCTCACGAATTTCTAAGCTGTCATTTTGGCCAATAAGAAATTGTGATGGACAACGTCCAAATGCCCAAATCAGGAAGGGTTGGTTGCCTAACAACGTGACTTCAATTATCCTGAATTTTATTACAGCAAAGTGTCCAGCACAGCCAAGAGGACAGAGCTGAGGGAGCCATGCTGCTCATTTCCTGAATGTTGTTTGCAGAAAGTGAGTGAAATCAGTAGTCTTGTTTGGTGATCAGAATCCACTGCCATTGCCAATGTTCCCAGTGCAGTAAGCCTAACACAGTAACAGATCTGGAAGTGATGTATGTCCATTACTTGGGCACCAGAACATACAATGGATACCCTTGGTTTTACAGTCAAGGAGAGACCAAGGCAGGGAAAAAAAAGTTATGGAAAAGGAAAGCTCAAATGTTAGAAATCATTCGGGACCTCCGAAAGGGTTTCCACCTGTATCCCTCCCAACCCTGAAAGCTAACTACAAGGCAATGACTGTGGGGTATTCCTTCATCCCAGAAATGTGACCAGGGTGAGGATGTTTCTCATTAGGTGAGTGCCCCAAGGTGGCTTCCCTTCCAGCAGCTGTGCTGAAGAATGGACCTGGCATCGGCTGATAGGATGCTGGAGCCTTTTGTCTATTGTGGCTCTTTGGAAATAGGCTTCCCATTTTTGCAGTGACAGTTCACTGACGATGAATGTTTTGTGCCCTGCTTAGTAATCTTGTAATAAGCAGAGATTTCCTGTGCACTCAAAACCACCCAGGTTCAAGAAAGTTGACACACCTTAATCTGTGTGGAAAGACATGATTCTCTCTCTCTCTCCCTCTCTCTCTCCCTCCCTCTCTCTCTCTCTCTCTCTCTCTCTCTCTCTCTCTCTCTCTCTCTCTCTCTCTCTCCCCCTCTCCCCCGGCCCCCTTCTCCCCCCCTCCCTCTCTCTCTCTTCCCCCCTCCCTCTCTCTCTCTCCGCTCCTCCCTCTCCCCCCCCCCCCATACACCCTTTTTTGCTACAACTTTCATGGTAGAAGCTTCTCTTGTGACTGGAGGATAGATTTGGGGGGCGGGGAGGAGGAGGAGGAGAAGAAGGAGGAGGAGCAGGAGGAGGAGGGGCTATGGCTCCAGGCAGGACTTTCTCTATACTCTGTCTCCTGTCTCTTTAAAAGCAGTCTGGGTCAGGCAGGGCAACTCCCCCAAGCAGGAGCTCCACGAATGTCACACCCAGACAGTGAAAACAAAAACTAAGGATGCCTGGAAATAAAATGAATGGAAGAATAGGGCAGGCCCCCTCTCCCCCATTCTCCCACAGACATGGAAGGTGAGAGAAGTGGTTCATGGACTAAATACTCAAACAAAATCTGAAACCTCCCCCTTAAAGTTCTTCCTTTATACTGAAATTATCAAAACCTTAAACTATTTTGTTTGATAGCTTTCAAGCCTCTTGTGCATCAGATATTAGAGACTCATAGATTTAGAGCTGGTCCAGACCTTCAAGGTCATCTGGGTGCAGGTTGAGAGGCACAAAGAACCTGCTCCCTCATTTACAGAGAGGGAAACTGAGGCTTCAATTTAGGCTGCTCACTCTGCTTGCCCAGAAACAATCTTTTCTCCTCCTACTTTACACACAGTTATGGTCAGATGTCTTTAGCCTGTCCTTTCTGGTTGTATTAATGTGCCTGGGATAGAGAGACTAAGTGGAGGAATTAACGAGTGTTTATAGCAAAGTTCATTTTATTATTTTTTAAAGAAGAAAGAAATGTTGATTTTGTGCAGCTATGTGGGTGCAGTTCTCTTCTTGGGATCAGGGTGCTCCACCAGAATTTGCACTTGTCAGTCGGCACTGGAGATGCCAGCACACGCACACACACATAATTAACACATGCACACTCACACGCAGAGACACAGACATGCACATACAGAGACAGACACAGATACACAGACAGACACAAACATACACACACACTCTCACACATACACAGACAGACACGGACACACACACACACACACACACACACACACACACACACACACCCGGAGTTCTTTAGGGGGAGTGCCTGGCCAGACCACCCTTTCCCCACACACGCTGTCCCGGAGTCAGCTTACAAAGCCCCTCTCTGTGTTCTAGGCGCTGTCAGTCCTCAACAAGGAATGCAGGTTTCTAAACGCAGTGAGATCACTCCCAGAAGGGGTCCGCGAGCGCTTAAGGACCCATCCCCAGATGTGGGCGGGAACGGGAGACAGTGCCTAGGCAGCCCGGGTGGCAGGGGCGGGGGGTGCCCACACAGGAGGTCCCCACCTTCTCCTGGGCAGCTCCAGACCTCTGCCCCGCAGCTCGGAACCCTAAATGCCTGCGCCGCCGCCTCGCACTTACTGCTCCCGGGTTTCAGTCCTGCATCTGCCTTCCTACAGTCACGGCTGAGAGCGGCCCCAGGCCACTTCCCTCGGCTTCGCCACACACACCCCGGGTCTGTCCCACATCCCCCCCACCCCACCCCAGGATCTCCTCCTGCCGGGCTCAGCCCCTCGCAGTGACTGCCCCCGGACACAGCCCGCACTTACTGCTCCGCGCGTCCAGCCCTGAGGTCGCACTGCTGCCCGGGAGGCGGCCGCCGTGGCGAGCCTGGTTCAGGGCACTGCTGTTCCCGCCGCCGCCGAGGCCGATAGCCTGGGCTCCCCCAGATGACCCCGCAGCCGCCTTCACCACGTGCGAGTACAGGAGCTCGGTGGCGTCGTTCTTGAACCCACAGCCGCCTCGGACAAGGACGCACGCCAGGAGCACCAGCGCCCCGGGGACTGTGGGGACCTGCATGGTGATCAGAGACGAGACCGGGCGAGACGGCACTGGACGGGACGAGCTGAGAGTGCGGCGGGGGCGGAGGCGGAGGCGGCGGCAGCCCACCCAGAGGGCGACAGGGCAGGAGGACAGGAGGGCGGAATGCAGCCTCCACTCCCAGCCTCCCTGCCTCCCTGCCGGCCTGCGCGTCTGGCTGTGCCCTTCTGCTCACTGCCCGTCTGATTGGCTTAACATGGGGTCTCCGTCTATCCGCCCGCCTCCCTCTCCTGCCTCCCTCTCTCTTGACCCGTGTGCCCGATGCCTAGCACGGTCTAAGTGGGAACTTTCGCCTGCCTCGCGTCATTTATAGAGACGCGGGGGGCTGGGGGAGGGAAGCCGAAGGGGGCGGGGCGGCGCTGGCCCGCCTTCAGGTGTAAAGTGGCCCTACTGCTGGAAGAAGGGGAGAGGGGGCAAGCAGCCCTCTCTCCCTCCTTTCCTCCCTTCCTCCTTAACTCCTTCCCTTCTGCCCCCCCTCGCCCCCACCCCCTTTCTCCAGGCGTGACCCGGCAAATGCATCTTACCAATGAAAGAGTGGGCTGGAGGAGAGCGGGAGAGGAGGAGCCTCCGATCCAAATGCGCCCCGAGGGACAGCCGCCCCGCCCCTGTCCCCTCCTTGTATTCTCTGGGACGTCTGTGGGCGCACTCTGCCCTCTCTTCTCCCCTCTGTCCTCTCCCCTCCTCGGCTGAGCCATCAGACCAAGGGCCCCCTACCCAAGCCCTCCCGGAATTGTATCTACAGGATGAGGCTGTCAGACGGATGGCCGAAAAGCTCCAAGTTAACTAGACACAGTTGGACTGCTAAGACCCGACTTTTAAAAAGTTCAGTGTACACAAATCAAAACTGCCTCCAGATTCCTGGCAGTAGGCCAGCTTTGATCTCCGAGAATGGTGCGCGCTCGGTCATTTGTCGCCCATCCTTTGTTGGGAATAAAGAGGACAATCCATCCCGCGTGCATTCGTTTGGACCAACGGTGATCTGGCCGCACAGCGCAGCGGGGCAAGCTAGGGAGTGAGAGGACCCCAATTCAGTTCGTGGCTCTGCCATTTACTCGATGCCCCTCTTACCTCTAGCAAATCATTCTTGGGTTCTCGGTCTCAGTTCCCTCATCTGGAAAACGAGGGGACTGGCCTTGGAGATCCCTGTAGTACAGGATTTGGGATCCTATTCCTTTGTGCACCTCATGTCCTCATCTGAGCTTCCAAGTCTGTCTGTGATGTCCAGAATTAATTTCCAAATTCAAATCCACAATCCCACTGCATGGCAGGGAAGCAGATTCCAGCTTCCTTTGGGATAGCCGCCTTAGTATTAGTTCATAATACCTCTCTTTAGCTCTTCAAGCTTTGCAGTTATTTCTATACATCCTCTCATTTGAGGCTCACCAGGACTCTGGGTGGGAACGCAGGAGAGGTACAATTGTTACATCCGTTTAACAAAGGAGGAAAATGAAGCTGACTGGCCCAGAGACAGGGAGAGTGAATATCTGGGAAGAGGTTCAGAAGTCTGGACCCAGACTCTAATCCCCCATCTCTACCCCTGCCCCACCAATGTACAATCCTTCGGCTTCTGATGGAGAGCAGAAAGAAATGGAGGCTCGAGGGATAAAGGCCCTACCCTCTTCTTCCAACCCTTTCCAAAAGTCATAAAGGTCCAGCTGCTCCCGGAAACCTTCCAGCTGTGGAGAACATCTGCTCTGCAGGGTGAAGACCATTTTGTTTAGTTGGGCCCATAGTTGGGCCCAGAGTGGCTGCTGGGCTGAAGGCCTGGTGGTATGAGGACTTTAGTTTTCTCTTTTCTGCTTAGCACTGGACCTACTAGTGTGCACTATCGTGTATAGTTAGGATGGGAAGTGGAAACCTGTCCATTTTCACTAAGAGTTTTAAAAAATAGTTTCTTTAAGAACCTTTAATAACAGACCATCCATTTAGAGTTGAAAAGCTCAGAAATCATCTAATCCAATCTCCTCATTTTACAGATAGAGAAATTGAGGCCCAGCAAGAAGTTACTTGCCCAAGGTCACACTGGGGGTTAAGTGACCAAGTCAAAAAGGGCACCTCTCATTTGAAATCTAGCTTCATTCCATCACATCACACCTGCTGGCCCTTGGCAAAATTCTGCAAATAGGCCACTGGAAAGCAATCAACAATCCCCCCTCTGATTTTGACAGAGACCCGCTGATACCTTTCCTCCACTGGAGTGAGACAAACTCAAACTTTCCTGCCAAGGAACATTCCCAAAGAGTGCTATGACATCCGTGTGAATACCCGGGGGAATGGGCAGAGATAGCAGCCTTGGAGAAACTGGTTCTCTCTGAGCAGCGACCATCAATAAGGCTGGTAATAATTGAGGAAATGTTGCCAATGAAGTCCCTAAGTAGGGTCACTATTATTAATCTCAAAGGCTCTACAGAACTAATGAAAAAACAGCAATTAAGCCTCATCTAGGTGCCAGGTACTATGCCAAGCACTGGGCATTTAAAGGCCAAAACCATACAATTCCTGCTCATATTCAAATGAGTTCACATTCTAATGGGTGAGACAATACAAGTATGGGACCAGAGGCTAGGGAAAGGGGTGTCTGGGGAAATACAACTATGATGGAGCGATCCAAAGGGCAGTCAATTGACAAACTTTTCTCATCAGAAACAATGGCTGGATGGCAGGATTGTGGAAGTGGAAGACATGGGAGGAGGGACACACACTCTGCAACCTGATGAAGGCGAGTTAGCCACGGAACCAGGAAACTCTGATTGTCTATTGACTGTATCTCACCTTAATGTGAGAGAAGTCAAACTTTTTACTGTTGAAAGAGGATCCCCCCTTCAATGTTACTGAGAATTCACTCATGATATTAGCATCATAACAGGATTACAGTAATAATTCATTTTAAGCATCAGGGCAACAGAATTGTCCCAAAGGTCCATGTTGGTCCTTCCTCTCCACCTTTAGAAAGTTTGTTTTAGACAAATAGCTATGAGCTGTTACAATCATTCTGAGCCCCCAGTTAGGAAAATTCCTAACATTTAAGCAGAGATTGGTCTCTCTGCCCAAATGAACATTCCTACCTATTTCTAGTTGAACCTCAGTCCTTTTGGTATTTGAGGCAGATTTTAGGTTACTGGAAACATTAAGTTAATGAAACAGCATGATAGATTCTAGTATCTGTGGATAAACAGGAATGGAGAGAGGAAGGTGGAGAAAGAAACAAGCTTTTCTTGGGACATCCTTCAACTCTGAGGTGCCTTTGGAGCTGATGACTCTGCCTGATGTCTTCCTTCCTTCACAGCTCAGTTCTCCCTGTGTACCTCAGGAGTGTTCTGGAATGCCAAGCTTGCTCTAGCATCTCCAATCCAGACCCTTAGAACCTCTCCGTCTGGTTTGGATATAGCCCCCCCTTCCCCCAAATAATCTCTTCCCCTCTCCTCTCTGTTCTGAAGAAATACACTTCAAGACTCTTTACCTCTTCTTTTGTATCTCACTTTTGTCCTGTGCCATTGGTATCTGTCCCCAGGTCTTCGAAGGATGCTTTATTACAATGACCTCTCCCTGTCTTGTCTCCTGCCTGGAGAGGATGACTCAGGGGCTTCTGATCTGCAGTTGCCAGACTTCTTTCTACTAAAGCAAATGGTGGCCATGCTCACTCTGATGTTAGGTCAAACAGCAGTCATTGTAAATAGATAACGTATGCAGAGAGATTTTTAGTTTATAAATTATTTTACCAATATTACCTTAAGTAACTTTCACAATAGCCCTGAAGGTCTGTCCGTAGCATGGGTATCAACATCATTACTTTGGAGGTGCATCCTGAAGGTAAGAGAGGTAAGTGACCAGGGTCACAAGGGAAGGAAGGTTCATGAACTCAGGTCTCTCCTGACTTCTCGTCAGCCTCGCCTTCCGTAGTGACCCAGTCACACTTGTGCTTCTCGGCCTTCCCTGGCCATGTCTAAACCAATGTGAGGAGTAAACAAAATGAATTAAAGGACCAGAAAGGGCTCATCCTCAGACCCCAGCCCTCTTTCTTTCCTTCTGACATATTAGCTCAGGGTCCTATAGGTATTTCAACTGATTCAAGGCCTTTTGATTTTGACTTGGTTTTCTCATTGATCACACAAGCAGCTTTCTCCCATCATGCCCCATAGAAGAATTTAGAACACAATCAAATGATATGCAAGTCAAATAATAAACAGTAACTGTGGATAAAGATTGGGAGGGCTGCCTCGTTTAAGATCTTCAAATATAAGTATTTTAGCTGAATAAAAAGCCTTTTAACTGCCTTTAGACAAGACATGGGAATGAGACGAAGCCTCTATTTTTGGGTCTCAATGACCCCCAGGGGGTGATTGTGTTCCATAGTGGATGGGAGCCAGCCTTGGGGCCAGGAAGACCTGGGTTCAAGTCCACCCTCAGACGCAGTGGCCATCGGACCCTGGGCAGGTTATCTAAGTAAGCTCCTTTATGGCATGTTTATTGGAGATGGCTTCCTGGTGCTCCAGGTTACGGATGAGTTGCTGAGATACATATTTGGAGAGAAAATATTCCAGAAAGATTAGGGATGAGCTGAAAGAAAGTTTTCTGTTGGTGAAAATGAAACAACGATCAACGATGATAGCTAACATTTAGAGAATGCTTTAAGCTTTGCGAATCACTCGATCCATCTTATGTTGAGGCAGCGAGGGGGCTCAACAGCACACAGAGCTCTGGGTCTGGAGTCAGGGAGACCTGAGTTCAAATCCAGCCTCAGATACTTACTAGCTATGTGACTGTGGGAAAGTCACTTAAGCTCTTTCTGCCTCAGTTTCCTCGCACAGTAAGTGCCAGATAAATCCTTATTCCCATCCTCTTTCCCTCTTTACAACAACTCTGGAAGGGAAATGCTGTTACTATTACCGTTTTGCAGATGGGGAAACTGAGGCATGTAGAAGTTAAATGATATGCCCAATGTCCCACAGCTAGTAAATGTTTGGAGTCAGGTTTGAACTCAAGTCTTCCTGACTCCAGGTCCGTAGCTCTACCCACTGTGACACCTAGCTGTGTGCCCAACTGAAATGCTCACATATACAGTTTTCCTTATTTATCTCTTAAAATGTTTCATAGAAATAGAGACTCAGAACCAGAAGGGACCCTGGAGATCATCTGGTCCAATCCTATCATTTTTCAGGTGGTGAAACTGAGACCCGGAGCTGGGAAATGACTTGGCTAAGATCTATTCGGATAAAAAGAGGGAGGGGGAGAGAGAGCGAGAGCGAGAGCGAGAGAGAGAGAGAGAGAGAGAGAGAGAGAGCGCGAGAGAGAGAGAGAGAGAGAGAGAGAGAGAGACAGAGACAGAGAGAGAGAGAAACTGAGAGAGGCTGAGAAGATAGAAAGGAAACAGTGGAGGAGGGGATAAGAGAAATGTGAGAACTCTTGTCAAACATTTTTCTGGTTTCTTGTTTTCTTGAATTTGTTTTTTTTTTCTAATGGATGCTCTAAAATGAAAACCTGGTGTTCTGGAAACAGAGGGAGAATGGAGTCACCGGCCCTGGGATGGAATCCCATCTTGGAGAAGGGACTGGCCACGGCTGGCTTCTTCTGTAAATGAGGAGCTGAACTAGGTGACTCCTGAGTGTCTTCCAGCTCTGAGTCCATGCTCCCAAGGGGCCCTCGGGGAAAGTGTGAATGTGATGCTTCAATCAGAGAAGACAGGGCTCACTTGGAAACTGTCTTTTGGGGAGAGTTTCATCTTACACCAACTCACAGTATAAATTGTCCCTGGGCCTGACTCTCCAATGGATTTATACAGAGGCCAGTGTTAGGGAAAGCCTCATGTCTCTGACAAGGAGCCAGGGAGGAGCAGGAGACAGACAAGGGGAAGGCCAGGCTGGGTGGGGTCTTCTGGACCCAAGGGGAGAGCTCCCGGTCCGACAGGCACTACACTGCCATACTTGGTAGTCAGAGGGAGAGAGTCAGCTTCCCAAGCGGAGCCAAGCTCAGCTCAGTTCAGCTATGCATGGCCGGCCGCACCCAGGGGTGACGTGCCCTCCAGATGCTTTGCCAGGCCTGGCTGGAGCCCTGACAAGGCGCCTCTCCATGAAGCTCAGTCTTTCCCAGGCCTGAGACTTCCAAGAGAGCCCAGGAGAAGGTCACTGCCATCACCCTCTGACCTCTGACTGAGGGCAAGCCTGCCTCCCCAAGGAAGAGAGTGGCTAACATGCTTTATCATAACTATTTCTTAAAAGTTATTCTCTCTCGAGCAGATCTGTTTGGAAATCCTGGCAGGATTTCAGTGCTTTCTTTAACAAGTGTCTGCCAACCTGTTCTTTGATCCAGAGAAATAATCATATAATTCAAAACACAGCCAAAAGCCCTTCCAAGAAGCTTCAATCCTCTTTCTCCTGACCAGCCTTTTCACTCTTATCCAGAAAGCCTTTTCCCTCACACCATAGGTCCAGGGAGGAGCCCTGGCTCTTCCATGGGAACAAATAAGATGATATTTGTAAAGCCTGGCACACAGTAGTTTCTTAATAAATGCTCATTACTGACAGACTATTAATGAAAGTGAAATGTCCCTTCCTCCTCTTTTCCTTGTTTTCTCTTAAAAAATATTTCACAAAAATCCCCAGCTCAGAGCTGAGAGGGAGCTAGGAGGTCGCCTGGTCCAACCCCATAGTTTTACAGAAGACAAAACTGAGGTCCACGGGGGGAATTACATTGTTGAAGGTCATCCAGTTTGGAGGAAGAGAAGAATCCAACTGGGCCCAAATAGGGCGGGAGGAGAAAGGCCATGCTTGTGGCCGGAGAGACCCTGGTGGTGGTGTCATGACTGAGCTAAGGTTGGTGCTTTGAGACAGCTGGGATTGGAAGGAAGCTGCCATCTACCCTCTCCAACATTCCCCCAGTATCCTTAGGCCCATGCTCTGGGGCCAAGCAGCGCACACTTAGTCCAACATGTTAACAGGAGGGAGAGACCACTAACAACAACTTTGCTGTTGTTCAGTCATTTCAGTCACATCCAATCCTTCGTGACCCCATTTGGGGTTTTCTTGGCAAAGATATTGCACTAGTTTGCCATTTCCTTCTCCAGCTCATTTTATAGATGAGAAAACTTAGGCAGACAGGGCGAAGTGACTTGGTCAGGGTCACACAGCTAGGAATAGTCTGGGGCTAGATCTGAACTCGGGAAGATGTGTCTTCCTGACTCCAGGCTTGGCTCTCTGTGCACTGTGGCACCCCCTAGCTGCCCTATGGGGATAATGAAGGCTTCATGTAGGAGGTGACTTCTCTGAGGCAGGGGGAACAGCTTGGGCCGAGTCATTTGCAAGAAGTCATTCAAAGGCAGAAACTGGAAGGATGAGTTCAGGGAAAAGCAAATAGGCCGGTGTGTTTGGAACATAAAGTATGAGAGGGAGTAATGATAAGGTCAATGAGGCCCAGATTGGGAAGCTCTTTAAATTAATGTGCTTTGTTTTGGAAGCAATAGGGAGCCACATACTGTCCTAGAGGACAGGGGTGACATCGTCGGGCCTCTGCTTTAGGAATAACTCATTAGCAAGGGCACCAAGGATGGAGAGCCTGGGAGCTGAGAGGGAGCCCAAAGGTCAGAGGCATGGAGATGAGAGATGAGCAGTGTAGGTGGATCATGGAATACACAAGGGCAGAAAAGTTTAAGAAAGTGGGAAGAGGCCAGACATAAAGGGGTTAAAAGACAAATAGCAAAACATCGTATCTGACCTTGGTGCTTACTGTAAGGTGGGGCAGTGACATGGTCAGATCTGCACTTCAGGAAAGTCCCTTTGACAGCTGGCAGGATGATGGACTGGAGTGGGGAGAGATTGGAGCTCAGTGAGAAGGTGACTCCGTCTTCCAAGGAAGGGGTGATGAGAGCTGTGTCGGGGCGGGGGGGTGGGTGGGGAGGCACTTGTGGATGGAGAGAAGGATGCTTCTGGAGCCATCTTGCCAGGGTAGAAAGGACCAGTCTGGGTGTCTGATCTGCATATAGAGTGAATGACCTTGATGAGGGGAGGCTGATGTGGGGCTGCAAGCTGGGGTGAAGAGGAAGGGGAGGGTGCCCCCAACAGTAACAGGAAAGTTCCAAAGAGGGAGAGATACTAATGTCTGCTTTGGACAGAGGATTGTAAATCAGAGGGGAAGGGACTGAAAGGCTGTCTGATCCAACCCTTTCAGTCTTCAGGTTTGTAATCCGAGGCCCTGGCGCCATCCAAAGTCTCTTGGGTGTAAGTAACAGAGACGGGAGTGTTCTTTCAGTCTTCTCACACTGCATGGGGACTTTGAGATGCCAATGGGGCATCCAGTTAGATGTCCAAAAGGTGATGCTGTGGCATTATATTTCAAGAGAGAGACTGCAATTGTGCATGGAGCGCTAGGATGACTGGGTGGTACAGTGGGTGGAGAAGACCTAGGACCGGGAAGCACATAGTAGGTGCTATATAAATGTTAGTTATTCTTACTAATTGTTATTATCTGCATAGAGATGACATGCCCACTGGGAAGCCACTGCAGGAGTTCAGCTAACAAGTGATGAGGGTCTCCCCTCGGGTCATAGCTATGAGAGCTCAGAGAAGGGATATTGTCTAGGGAGAAAACACAAGAGTTGGATGTGGGGGATGACCAATAGTGAGAGTCAGAGATGATTCTGTGGTCGCCATATTGGCTGATTGGGAGGATGGTGGTGCCCTCAGCAGAAATGAGGGAGTTGGGAGTAGTGGTAAGGTTGGGAATAAATACGATGTATTTTTCTGGTTTGTACAATTTGAGTTTGAGACTCCTATGGGCCTTCCAGTTGGGGACATCCAACAATTTGGGACTCAAGAGAGAAATGAGGATTGGGTGTGTACATTTGACAGTCAGATGCATAAGGGAATTCCCAGAGCCCATGGAAGCTGATGAGGCCACTGGGAGAAGCTGTAGAGAGAAGGCTCAAGACCGGGCTTTGGGAGACACCCATGCTGCACAGGAGAAAGGGTTGTTAGAGACTGAGAAAGCAGGATTAGATACCTAGGAAAACCAGGAGGAAGCAATGTCATGAAAACCCAGAGAGGGGAGAATTCTAGGAGGAGAATGGGGTGAGCAATGACAGAGGCTGCAGAAGAGAAGGACAAGGAATGAGAAGAAAACATTGAATAGAGGAGTCATCATACATAGTTCATGGTTTATAAGCTTGAAGAGAATAATTTGAGTTGAGTGATAGGGATGGAAATACAATTACATGATGTCAAGAGGAGAGGGGGAGAAGAGAAGGGGAACCAGAGGAAACCCTCATAGACTCTGGGAGAATGATGGGAAAAGAGATGTAGGAGAGTGGCTTGAGAAGATGGGAGAGCCAAATGAGAGAATTCTAAGACTGGAAGACACTGATGCTTGTTATAGTCAGCAGAGGAGGAGCCAGTAGACAGGGAGAGACCAAAGACTAAGGGGGGTAGAAGGAGACCATTGGAGAGGCAAGCTGTTAGAAGAAATGGAAGAGAATAGGGATAAAGGTCCCAAGTAGAGGTTAGACCTTGATTAGAATAAGAGCCACTTGTTGGAGCATAATGGGCTAGGAGTGAAAGTGGGATGGGGAGAAGAGAAAGCTCTCAAAAGATTCCCTTTATTTTCTGATTTTGAAAAGATAGCCAGGAAAGGCAGCTGTTTAGGATGCTTGAGGGGAGACATTTTATGTACCATGTCCTCCTCTAGGCAAAAACTTCCCAGTTTCTCAATTCCCCATTAAAGGCAACTCAGTCCTCAAATGTCATGGTCTTAAAGTCTCCCCTGACCTCCCTCCTTTAAATGCACTTTAACTTAATGGTCTTCATAAAATGTGTTGCCCAGAACTGAGTAAAAGCCCAGAAATGTGATCTGATCAGGACAGAGTATATGGGGACGCCTCTCTCCCTTGCTCTGAATACTGTGCCTCTTTTAATGTAGGGTTAGGATTAGGAATGCATTCAGGGTTAGAAACTACAAATACCATTGTCTTCTTTCTGGCTTGTCACTGTTGATTTGTCTTAACCTGAAAACCTTCAGTTCTTTTCCATATGAGCTCTTATCTTTCCATGCCTCCCTGAGCTTGTTCATGGAAAAAGTGATTTATTTTTGCTCCAAGTGTGGGAAGGAAAGGGAAGAGAAGGAAATAAGCATTTAGAAAGCAGCTACTGTGTGCCAGGCACTGCACTAAGTGTCTCACAAATGTCTCCTTTGATCTTCACGACAGCCCTGAGAGATAGGGGCTGTTTTTATCCCCATTTTACGAATGAGGAAATTGAAGCAATCAGAGGCTGAGTGCCTTGCTCAGGGTCATACAGCTGTTATATGTTTGGGACAAGATTTTAATTCAGATCTTCCTGACTTTGAGTCCAGTGTTGGGTCTGCTCCTGTCCACTACCCGCTGCCGTTAGTAGGAAGAATGATGTGCCTTCTTTTCTGTCCAAGTTTGTGGATCCCCCTGAATTCAATGTACAGATCCCCTGGGTCTGTGTGGCCACTGTCATTTCTCCTTTAGTTTCTAAGCTGATCGGAGATAGAGGGAGGAGAGTAAAGAGGCTCCCAGGGCAAACAGGGCAGCACCTTTAACTTCCTTAAGGTGTAAAGAATATGGAACCTTGAGCAGGAACTGATGACTCCTACACCCCATTGCACAAATACATGATAATGGCTCCCGTTGGTCAAGAACATCACCAGACTTGTTACTCATGGCACCCCTTGTGGTAGGGAGTATGGCTATTATTTGCCCTCATTTTATAGTCAAGGAAATGAAAGAACTTATTCAGTTCACCACAGTCAGCAGGTGTTTGGGCTGAGATCAGAACTGATGTCGCACCTGCCTCCAGATCCACAGCTCTGTCCTCTGCATCGTGTCTCCAGCAGACATCACTAAGCACCTATCGTGCACAGAGCACTTTGCGTCCAGGGACATAGGAGAGGGAGAGGACTTGTGCACAAGCTATCTCTCACCTTCTGTCTCTCATCTGCCGCCAAGACCTGTCGATTTTACCTTTGTGGCATCTCCTGACCACACGCCCTCCTCTTCTCTGCCATTGCTCCCACCCTGGTACAGGCGCTCATCACCTCGTGCCTGGAGTACTGAGGTAGCTGCTGATAGTCTGCCTGCCTCAAGGCTCCCCCAACTCCAGTCCATCCTCTCTTCAGCCGCTCAAGAAAATGTCCTAAAGTACAGGTCTGACCGTGT
Source organism: Trichosurus vulpecula (assembly GCF_011100635.1). NCBI lineage: Eukaryota > Metazoa > Chordata > Mammalia > Diprotodontia > Phalangeridae > Trichosurus > Trichosurus vulpecula. The sequence goes on from NC_050577.1 coordinate 9,833,810, forward strand.
CACCCCTTCCTCAGTAAACTCCAGTGGCTCTCTATGGCCTCCGGGATAAAACACAAAATACTCTGTTTGACCCTTACAGTCTTTCATGACCTAGCCCCACCCCACTCCCCTCCTCACCCCCCCCCCCCAGTCTTCTCACACCTTACTCCTCCCACATACTCCTTGATCCACTGACATTGGCTTCCTGCCTGCTCCACCAACAAGACCCTCCATGTCTCAGCTCCAGGCATCTCTTGGCTTGCCCTCATGCTTGGGGAGCTCTTTCCTTCCCTCCAACTACTGACCTCTCTGGCTTCCTTTAAGTCCCAACTAAAATCCCCCCTTCTACAGAAAGCCTTCCCAGCCTCTCTTAATCCTAGTCCCATCCCTCTGTGAATCACTTCTTCTTTATCCTGTATGTAGCTTGTTTGTACCTATTGGTTTGCTTGTCCCCCCTCTCCATTAGATTGTAAGCTCTTTTGCCTCTTTTTGTATCACTAGTCCTTAGCATAATGCACATAGTAGGTGCTTAATTAATATTTATTGGTTGATTGATAAAATAGAATTGGAGGTCTGTACTTGTGATTTCACTGGTTTAGGACTCTCTTGCTATGGATGCAGATTGGCACTTCATCTGCAACTTTCAGTCTCAGAGAGGTGCCTGAGGCCCTGAGACATAAGTGACTTGTCCAGGGTCATAGAGCCAACGTGCACCAGAGACCGTGCTTGAAGTCAACTCTTCCTGGCTTCCTAATTCTCACATTGCAAAAGAACACATGAGGATAATAATGAACCAAAATGAAAAAAAAAATACAGAAAAATTGCAAACAATGTCTTGTGAAGTCTAACGAAGTTTTTCTATTAAATGGGAAGATCTGGGCAGTCCCATGGAGAATGTGGGTTTGGAGCTAGGGTTTAAAGGACAAATTTGCAGCAAGTGTTAAGTGGAATGAGCATTCTGGAAATAAGAAACAGCTTGGGCAAAGGTCCGGAGGTTGGAGTGTGCAAGCTGTATAAGGGGGGCTCAAAGCAATTCGCTTCTTCCGTAGTATAGGTTATGTGGAAAAGGAGAGCATGAGACAGAGAAGATGGGAAGGGCAGGATTGCTCCAGATTAGGGAGTGATTTGGATGCCAGCATGCAGAGTTTGGACTTCAGTCAACGAGGACCCATTGAAAGATTTTGATAGCAGTTTTGCAATCAGATCTGTGTGTAGGGATTGAGTTAGGAAGAGAGTTTGGAACCACAATTTCACTGACAGGGAACTCCCAGATCAAGGAGCTCCTTCCATGTATGTAGGTCAGTACCTTCTCTGCAGCTGTGACATGTCCAGGGTCACACAATCAGTATGTGTCAGAAGCAGCATTGGAACCCAGGTCTTTCTGGACTCCAGGTCAACTCTCTATTCACTATGCCACATTGTATCTGCAAGTGAAAGATTAATCTGGAAGTGCCATAAAGTCAGGGCATGTGAGTCAAGGTGGGAAGCTTACTTAGGGCAGTCATGGCCAAGAGCCCACCACGTGGCTCTGGAAATATTGAAGTAGGATCCTGCATCTATGGGAGGAAGGGACTTCAGAGGCCTAATGCTCCCATTTGCCAGATAAAGAAATTGAGGCCCAGAGAGGTTATGTGATTTGTCTAGGGTCACACATGGTGAAAGCATCAAAGGGGAGATACGTGTAGGAGACAGTACTGAGACACAGTCTAAAGACTTGGTAGCTGACTTTACGTGGAAGGTAAGAAAAAGAGAAGAGGCAAAGGCAGCATCAAGATTTTAACAAGAAAGGCTGGCCAATACCACTTAGAGAAACAGGAAAGTTGGGGCAGGTAGAGGTCTAGGGGGAAATCATAAACTGAATTAAGAACATGATGGGCTTGAGACATCAATGGAACTTCCATATGATGCTGTTCCTCAGGGCTCTCTGGGCTGGGCTGGGCTGGGAATGAGGGAAAGGCTGAAACTGGGCATATCTCCATCTGGGCAGACCACGAGTACCAGGGCAGTCTTTTGGAATGAGGGATCAAGACCTAGAGACCTGGGCACTGAATTGAGGAGCCTATGGCATTCTAGGATCAGGCAAAAAAAGGATTTGGTCAAAAGTTGAGCATGAAGTTGGCATCCTTGTAGAAAACGGAAGGTGTGAGTTTCATCCATAAGCCAAGTTTGTCATGCCCAGCATTTCATGGGCAGATATGTCTTTGTGGCCCTTGAGGTCTTACCTCCCAGCTTCCCTAGGTGAATTTAGCTCTTCAGCTCTCAGTTGCTGCCTAAGCCACTCTTCTTACCATGTACCTGGCACGTAAGAAGTGCTTAATAAACACTTGCTGATTCATGAAGTGTTGATTATTCTTGAGGGAACCAGGAGGCAGCCAACTGCTGGAGACTCCAATCTGGAGTCTGGAAAAGAGTTTGGGGCTGGAAATAGATAAACATTAGCCGAAGCCATGTGATTGAATGAGTTGGCCTAGGGAGAGAGGAGAGGGCCAAGGACAGAACCTTGGAGAATACCAACATTGGATGGGGAAGCACAAAAGGAGCTAGCGAATGAAACAGGGGAGATGGAGAGGGGTGGGAGATCGTGGCATCATGGAAGCCAAGGGGGGGATGGGAAGTCTGTAGACCCAAAGGTGGTACAGACATTGTGAGTGGACAATGTGCTGGGCCCAGAATTGACCAGAAGGGACAAAACAGGATTGGGGACAGCACACAATCCTAACTTTTTAATACCAGCACACTCCCAGTGGTATCCAAGCCAGGGCTCTTTCTTGACCAGAAAATGTCCTGAATTGATTTCATCTTCACGGGCTATGTAGGCATGACGACACAGAATATAGGTTTTTTTATTATCTCCCACTGCAAAGTATGAATTAGAAACTCTTGAGGCAGAAGGACCTGGGTTCAGTCCCACAGGCAAAGCTTTTAACCTGTTAGCGCCCCTGGCAGCTCTCCAAGATTTGAATTCTCAGGGAAGTTGAGGACCTGCATCAATGAAAGGATTGTCCTTACCTGACTGTGCTCTGAATGAAAAAAGGCATAGTCTCTGTGCCCAGTCCTGTGTTCCCAGTAAAGCTACGTAGTGATGAGGCTTTAGAAGCATCCAAATGGTCCAAGAACAAAGGAGCAATGGAAAGGCATTAATGGGTAAAAGGAGACTGTAGCCTGATTCCAGGGATGACTTGTGTCCATGAGTAAGGATCTGAAAAGCATCAGAGAGGGTTTATGGAGCCAGAACAGGTGAACCAGCCAGGAGGGGAGGGTGAGGAGTAAAAGCTGTACAGTTTGAAGGCAACTCTAGGATCTGTGAAATATTACAAAACCCAGAGGAAGACAGGTCTCTAGGATGTTGGGCAAATCCTTGATGGAAAATTTATGGAACAACATGGACAAGATGGGTGCCTAGCTTTTAGTAGGTACTTAATAAATGCTTGTCAAAAGAAGGAAGGAAGAAAGGAAAAAAGGAAGGAAGGAAAGGAGGGAGGGAGGAAGGAAGGAAGGAAGGAGTAAGTAGAATCATTCAGCATGTGAAGGTGTGAATGAATTGTGATCTGCGCCAGTGGAGACAATATCTATAACCATGGCACCATGGATTCATGTAAGTATTAAAAAAGGACCATGACAAATTCATAGGGATAGAGATGGGGTAGGACCTGTGATTCAGTAGGTATAAAGAACTCCCAGATGAGGAAAGTCCCTCTATCAATGCGAGTTGGCATTTTCTCCACAACTTAGGGTCTTAGAGAGTTACTTAAAGCATTGAGAGGTTAAGTGACTTACCCAGGGTCACATGAATAATTTGTGTCAGAAACTGTACTTGGAGCCAGGTCTTCTTTACTCTACGGCCCACCCTCTGTCCATAAGATGCTGCTTCTTTTTCTTGACCAAAATCTCTTAAAGTTGAATTACAAATCTCAGCAGCCCAAGGTAGGGAGGAAAATATTACTCTGTGGAATTCTCTTCACCAATGCCCAATAGCTTTCTTGAGATCTTCTGGCTTGTCTTTTTTTTTTTAACAGAGGACCTCCTATGTCCTTTGATTTTGCCAACTTCCTTCAGGCTCTCCACTTGCCAGCACATCTTTTTCAAAAGTTCAGTCCACACGTGCAATCCAGTCCTTTTCATCTCAGTCTGAATGTCAAAGGTTAAGATGCTTTGGATGACAAGATGTCACTCTGACATCATCCACCGACAGTTCAGCCTCAGTGCACAGATACATGGAACTTCTTAATATAGTTTGGCGTCCTTTCTTTTGAAGATTTTCCCCTCCAGAATTTCTATGCATATCATGGAATCATGAAAGATATTCTCAAAGAAATTCAGCTTTTCCTTCCCGGATAGTTGTGATATAAGAAAAATGGGCATTTCTGATTCAGCCCAAAACTCTCAGTAGAATACAGACTGGAGCTATGCTTATATTTACTGAAGTTAAAAGAAACCAAATCAATAATATGGATGTCAGTGTTGTTTCAGCCAGGAAAGCTCTCAGCTGAGAGGCTTGAGAGACACCCTCTGGTGGAAGAGTGAAACATAGTAAAAGTCCAAATTGACTTCTCAAAGACACTATGGCTATGTTCTGTTGGGCTCAAGTCAAAGTGGAAAACCTTGTTCTATGTCATCGAAGAATGAAGAGCTTATTAATAGTGAATTCAGAGGTTATTGTGACCTCACTTATACGAAGCAAGCCCCCTGCCCCACTTGAAGATGACTAACCTACACACACACACACACACACACACACACACACACTCATCAAGGTGGGTACATTCAGCTGCCTCACATGCCTAAGGAACCCAGATGACATTGACTTCTAAGGGAAGAGATTCTGCCAAGAGGCATTTCTGAGTTCTGGGGCTGGATTGTCTTGGCAGGTGAGGTCAGGCACCTTCTCTCCTGCGACATTTCATGCCTGCAAAAGGTTTTAGCCCAGCTGCTACTGCAGGCTATGAACATTTTGGGGTGATGAGACAGTTTCATCAAGACAAAAAGCTTGATCTTGCCCAGTTCATCATTTTTTTCCAAGAAAGAACAGCAAAAGACCATAAATGTCATCTCAGTACTCAGCCTGAATCACTCCCTGGGGATGTTGAGACCTGTTGAGAAGGCAAAAATCGGACTCTTTTAATTCATCCAAGTCCCACGGTGGCCTCATCCATTGAAGCTCATCCAGTTGACCAGGCTCTCAAGCACCAGCCTCTGTTGTTATTTTGACATAATCATAATACCTGACATGTACAAAGTCCTTTAAAGTGTGTCATGTTCATGATTTCATTTGGTCCTCACAATAACCCTATGGTATAGGCAAAACAGGTATTGTATTTTTCCCATTTTTCTTCATTTTCCAGATGAGCAAAGTGAAGCTTGGTCAGGATCAAACAAGGTCTGAGGTGGGATCTGAATTTAGTATTTTCTTGATTCTAAGTACAGTGCTTTTCTACCTCCCTCAGTATTTACTTCAAAACCTCTGTGACGTCATCGGTCCAATGAGGAAGACAGCCACTTTTCCTGACTTTGTAGATGATCTTTATCTTCATACCAATCTGTTGCTGATGGACCTTTTGGGTAATACAAGCCAGGCTTGTTTTCAGACAGCGGATATCTCAGCTAGGTAGAGCCTCAGGAAGACTGAGTTCAAATCTGACCCCAGATAATTACTAGCTGCTCTGCACTGGACAAGGTACTTATATCTGGAAAATGGGGAAAATAGGAGCACCTACATCTGAGGATGTGAGAATAAGATGTGCTAATATTTGGAAAGTGCTTTGCAGACTTCGAGATTCTGTGCAAATGCTAACAGTTATTTGTTGGTGAAGCCCATATTTGAAGGTTTTTCGGCTCAGTACAGCTTGTGGTGGCTCCCATTGTACTGGCACCATCTTCAGGAGCCTGGGGTAAGCTTCATGCCATGATGAAGAGCTGAGTGACGACTTTGTTGGACAATTTTTGAAATGCTAATGCCATGTAGCTGGTAGTAGACAGTAAGCTCTTTGAGGTCAGAGACTATCTCCTTGATTTTCCTATTTCCTCCAATGCCCAGCATGGTTCATGGAAGGTACTTAATAGATGTACAGAAGAATGTATGCTAAAGAAGGACTTGTCACCAGGGCTGTGGTCCCAGAAAGACCCACTGCAGGAGAGAAGGAATGGGATATCTTTTTTAAATGTTTGTTTATTCCTAACATTTTTTTCCTTTTAAATTTTGAGTTCCAACTTCTCTCCCTCCTTACCTCTCATCCCTCCCCCACCCACTGAGAAAGCAAGCAATATGATGTTAATTATACATGTGAAATCACATAAAATGTATTTCCATATTAGCCATATTGAAGAAAGGAAGGAAGGAAGGAAGGAAGGAAGGAAGGAAGGAAGTGAAGGAGACAGAGGAGGGGAAGGGAGGGAAGGAAGAAGGAAGGAAGGCAGGAAGGAAGGAAGGAAGGAAGGAAGGAAGGAAGGAAGGAAGGAAAGAAGGAAGGAAGGAAGGAAGTGAAGAAGACAGAGGAGGGGAAGGGAGGGAAGGAGGAAGGAAGGAAGGAAGGAAGGAAGGGAGGAAGGAAGGAAGGAAGAAAATTATGCAGCAACCTGCACTTAGAATTTATCAGTTCTCTCTCTGGAGGGTGAATAGCATTTTTTCATCATGAGGTCTTTGGAATTATCTCAGCTCATTTTAACGATCGGAGTACACAAATCTTTCACAGTTGAACATCACTACAACATTGGTGTTACTGTGCACATTGATCTGGTTCTTCCTGCTTCATTTTGCATTAGTTCATACATGTCTTGCCATTTTTTCTGAAACCATTCCCCCTTTGTCATTTCTTATAGCACAATAGTATTCCATCACAATCGTATACAACATCTTGTTCAGCCATTCCCCAATTGATGAATATCCCCTCAGTTTCCAATTCTTTGCCACCAAAAAGAACTACTGTATTTTTATACATATAGGCCCTCTTCCTTCTTCTTTGATCCCTCTGGGGTACGGATCTTGTAGGGGTATTACTGGATCAAAGGGCATGCACAATTTTATGCCCCTTTGGACACTGTTCCAGATTGTTCTCCAAAATAGTTGGACCAGTTCACTACTCCACAAACAATTCATTAATGTGCCTATTTTCTTTCATCCCCTCAAGCACTTGTCATTTCTGTTAGGTGTGAGATGGTACTTCAAAGTTGTTTTAATTTGCATTTCTCTAAGTAATCGTGATTTAGAGCATTTTTATTATGACTATAGATAACTTCGATTTCTTCTTCTGAAAACTGCCTGTTTATATCCTTTGACCATTTATCAATTGGGGAATGGCTCTTATTTTTATAAATTTGACTTAAGTGACTATACATTTGAGAAATGAGACTTTTGTCAAAAGGTAAAAGTTTTTGATATTACTTCATTATCTACTGTATGTTTTAGTAAAATGTAGTTTCCCTCATTATCTCTTTTAATTGGGTCTAATTTTGCTTTTGCTTTGTCTGAGATCAGGATTGCCACAAGGGATATGATTTTAAGGATAACAGCAGTTATCCTTCAGGCACTTGGGGCACAGACAGAAATGAAAACCAGTCCTTACCCTTGAGGGGCTTGCATTTGAATGGCAGAGATGAGATACATATAGATGGTATATAAAAATCATACAAAGCATACCCAAGATAACCATAGAGAGGATGGTGCTAACAGTTGGGGGAGTGGGAAAAGCCTCCATGAAGGTAGCACTTCATCTGAGTCTTGAGGAAAATCAGGGATTACAAAAGGCTGAGATTGGGGAGGAAAGCATCCAAGGAAGGCATCAAGGACAGCCAACACAAAGGCATGAGTGAGAAACAGCCAGAGGGATAATTTGGCAGGACTATGGAGAGCATGAAGGAGGAGTGCAACAAGGAGAGGAAGGTAGTTTGGGGTCAGACTATAGAGGGTTTTACAAGCCAAACAGCAGAATTTGCATTAGATCCATCCTGATGCTATCCTAACAGAGGACTGGACTGAGGGATTCCCCAAGAGAGTGAGCTCTTAGATCAAGGATGAGTGTTGACAAGGGAATCCTAGGGAAGAATATTCTAGAAAAGCAATCTTCTCTGGAGGCAAAATTTGTAGTTAAAGAGGATCTATCACTGTTGCTACGTTTGTGAGTTGGTTTAATTTGCAGAAAGTTTTCAAGAAATTATTGTTCTCATAAATACTTGATTGATTGGTTGGTTAGGAGAGGCTACTTTGGAAAGGGGTACATTGCTTCATGGGAGGTTTAGAAAATCAGCATCACAAGCATTCATTCTCCGCATTCTCTTCCCTTTTTGGTCTTTGTGGAGGATTCTGAAGAAGTTGTCCCACCTTCCTTCTTCCTGGGGTGATGTTGGGGGTGGGGAGGAGACAGGAATTGTATAGAAGTAGAAGAGTGGGCAGCTAGGGGGCACCATGGTGCACAGAGTGCTGGGCCTGGAATCAGCAAGACCTGAGTTCAAATCTGGCCTCAGATACTTAATAGTTGTGTGACCCTGAGCAAGATACTAAACCTGTTTGTCTCAACTTCATCATCTGTAAAAAGGGGAGAATAATAGTACATATATCCCAGGGTTGTTGTAAAATACTGAGACATAATAAGGGTTATACACAGTTTTGCACAAGTTAACATATTTTCTCAAGAGAAGGGGGCAGACAAAGAAGTGTGTCCCAATAAAGCTCAGAGAGGATAGATCTGGGTAGGAAAGCTCAGACAGGGACTCCATTTACTTGGTTAAGTTCATATATCCCATCCCTATCCTTCCAGGAACACTAAATCATTCCAACTCAATTAAATTTAACAAGCATTTATTAAGCACCTACTATGTACAAGGCCCTGTGCTAGGTACTGAGATAAAACAGTCCTGCCCTCAAAGGGCTTGTATTCTATTGGAGGAATCCCACGACATCAGAGAATTTCTCAAGATCCAGTAGATGAAATGGATCATAACTAATTATACTATGAAAGGGTCCAGCCCAAGGTCCCTCAGAATTCATCTATGAAGGATGAAGGCCAACATCATAGGATCACAAAATTAGAGTTAGAAGGAATCCAGAAGATAAGGCAAACTTCTTCATTTTACACATGAGGAAGGAGGCCCATGGAGGTTAAGAGACTTACCCAAGATCAAAACAGTCACCAGTTGTAGAAAACAAATACTTCTATCCTAGCTATGTATGGGCTGAGATTCTAGTCTTTTACACACACACATGCACACACAATAAAAGCTGAACATTGATACGTGGCTGCATTTACAGAGATAAAAGTATGTACTCATACATATTGCAGTCATGATCAAACACGTTGCTATGTACGGCCCAGGCCAAAACAAGCTAATGAGAGGGGGTGACTGACTGTTTTGTAGCTGCTCATTTCCTGTCTACAGGTCTTTGTGATTATACCTGCTAAGCAACATCAGAGTGTTCACCATTGTTGGATGCATCATAGCATTAGAACTGATGACCAAAAGCATTGAGTAACATAGGGTCTGAGCATGGAGTCTAAAGGCACTGGCTGCTATTAAACAAAGGGCCTTGGCTAATCAACCAGAATCTGCCAGAACAAAATGAGGCTAGGTCCGGGGCAGGAGGACAAGGCCTGGGGTTGGTGGGATAGGCATGAAAGTTCATCATTGCCAATTCCTAGATGTGTAACCTTGGGTAAGTCAAAGCATCACAGAACCTCAGAGTTGGAAGGGACTTTGAAGACCATTTGGCCTGACTTGTAGTTGAACAAGAATTCTCTCTACTAAATCTCTGGCAAATGGTCATCCAGCTTCCATCAGAAGACCTCCAATGATGGGGAGCTCTCCACCTCTTGATATGGCCCATTGCATTCTGGGACAGCTCTGACTTTTGGGAAGTTGTGTGGGTTTCCCCCACCCCCCAATTAGCCTGATTTGCCTTTATGTGATTGGCATCATTCTGCCCTCTGGATCCAAAGAGAAAAATTATCCCCCCTCTTCCATAAGAGCCCTTCCAATGCTTTTGAGCAGATAACCTATCATCCCCCAAAGTCTTCTCTTTTCTTGGCTACTTTTCTGTGGTTCCTTTCACCCAGTCCTCATATGGCATAATCTCAGATCCCTTCTCCCTACTGTTTGCCTTCTTCTCAACATTTTCCAGTTAACCAATGTCCTTTCTAGAATTAGATGCCTAGAGATGAACTGCCAAGTCATTTCAGCTCCCAGAGACTGTTACCCCCAATTAAGAAACAGGGATAATAATACCTGCCCTGGGACTCTCTCAGGACTGTGGTGAGGACCAATGAGAAATTCTGAAGCCCCTAGGGCCTTACACACTGGAGATCATTGTGACTGAAATGAGATAACTGGGGTAACGTCCCTCTTCATGTAACTGTCCACCAGCTCCCATCTATCACTCACATATCCCCAGAAATACAGGTAGCCAGTCAGGTGGAGGTTGTAAACTTTCTGCCGTCATCGAGCAGCTAACTGATGGAGTTAATTCAAGGCATCTGGTTCTGTTTGGAATGAGCACTTACTCCAGATCAGAGAAGACGGGTTCAAACCCTGCTACTGTCATTGATTGCCTGAGAAAATGACTTTCATTCCTCCCCAGTCTGCACTCCAAATTTGCTCTACCATGTCTGAGAAGCCTCTTCATCCTGGCATCTTCCTCCAGCCCAGATGTACTCCTGCAGCCTCTCCCTCTGATTGGGTGGCTACTCCCAGAGCCTTCGTTTAAGGAGGGCTCCTTGGGCAAGCATGTCTTCACCTTCACCTTTCAGCTCCCTTTTGTGGGTTATCTCTCCCTATTAGAATGTAAGCTCCTTGTGTACATGGATGGCATTGACACTTCTATTTGTGTTTCCTGGGATTGGCACACAGTAAGCACTTAATAAATGCTTGTTGACAGACCGATTCATGGGGCCTCCATTTTCATATCTAGTAAATGAGGGGATAGAGTTGGAAGATCACAAAGGTTCTAGTTCTGAATCTACTTTGAATTTTTATGAGAAAAGATTATCTTACTCAAATATGCCAGCAAATAATTGGTTTGACTTGAAATCGAATGAAAGAAGTGCCTTCATTGAAGCAAACAGATCCGTCTTTGGCCATTGCATTTTTGCTGTATGATATTAAGCTATAGTTGAGAATCTCAAATCGCAGTCTCACCAAATCCACCTTACACTGTAAATTCACCTTTCTGTTTCAGAGCTTCTCACCAGCTTGAGGGAGGAGATTGCTCATGCTCAGGCCCTCTCCTGAAGTGTGTGTTCCTTTCCCCAATGCGCACTAAAACCACATCACATCACCCATCTGAAATCCACAGATCCTCTCCCACACCCATTCATCCATCCATCCATTGCCAAAGCTTCTGCAGCTGCTGCAGAAAAAATAAGCCCCTCCCCTTCCTTTCTCATTTCTCTATCCCTCCAAGGTTTGCAAAGCAGGCCCCCAAAGCAAACCATGCCCCTCCCCGCCCCCAGCAAGGTGCCTCCCACACAGACCTCAAAATTATACAAGATTCCTGGAAATCAGTAACACCAGAGGGAAGTTCATTGGATTGCCCTCTGATTATTCATTCCATTTTTATTGTACCTATAATTTCATTACTGTAGGCAACCCCTTTTACAGATGCAGATCAGTAATTATTCTTCACTTATGATCTCACAAGATTTCCTGGAACATTAAGAGCTTAAGTGACTTTTTCAGGATCACACACAGGCAGTAGGTAGAAGAAATGGGACTGGTCCCCAGTCCATCCTGGCTCTGAGGCAGGCCCTCGACCTCCTACTCTACATTGTCCTAACATCATGGTAGGCATAAAACATGGGAATGTAGGATCACCACAGGTGTTTGCTAGTCACACGAAAGAAATCTAGTATAAAATCTAAGGTGAAGAGAGATTTCTGTGGGTTATGGATTCTGTCTTCCAGAAGCTCCTGTCCCTAGAATGCCTGGCATATAATAAACACTTAAGAAGTGCTTGATTGATTGACATGGTTCTGGCTGTATCTAACCCAAGGATATTGTCAAGCCTCTTCAGTGAAATCCATGATCAACTCAAAAGAATTTGGCTTAACCATCCACATAGGAAAAACCAACTGGATGCAAAACATCTATTGTGCAGACTGTGATATATAGTTTTATAAAAATATGTAGAATTCATCCTGAATTCCATGTATCAGAGAGAGGTGACACTCGTATTATTAATCCCATTTTTCTTCTTCTTCTTTTTTGGAGGGGGAAGGCAGGGCAATTGGGGTAAAGTGACTTGCCCAAGGTCACACAGCTAGTACATGTGTCAAGTCTCTGAAGCTGGATTTGAACTCAGGTCCTCCTGACTCCAGAGCCGGTGCTCTGCTCCCTGCACAATAACAATAATTTCTGTCACACTTACCTCCCCATCTTTTTGGGAGGGTCCATTCCACGTAAAGTGCATTGCAAACATGAAAGGCCCTTATGGGTGTGAGCTTTTATGACAGAATCACACAGGATCCTAGAACTGCAGGACTGGAAGTGAACTTAGTGAGTCCAGGCCATACCTTTAGAAGCATCCCTTCTATAATCAGGGAAGGAAGTGACTCTTACCCGAGACAGTCTTTTCCTCTGGCATAGCTCTCATCCTTAGGAAGTTTCTCCTGAACTCAAGACTCAGTTAACCTCTTTGTATCTTCCACCTAGCTCTGCCCTCTGGGACCAGGCAGACAAAGTATGTTCTCGCTCTCCAGGGACAACCTGGGCACTATTTGAGGATCACATTATGTCTCCTGAATGTCTTCTCTAGGCTAATTTCCCAGGGTTCCTCAAGCCATCCCTACACTTAGTGTCTTCTCTTGTCCTCGCACTGACCCCCTCTGGAGGGGCTCTAGCCAGTCAGAACCCCTCCTACACTATGGCACCAGAGTCCCAGTGAGCACCTGACCCAGGCAGGCGGCAACGGCACACAGAATTTCCTGATCCTGGACCTCTGCTCCTGGTGGGCAACTCTGGCTATGGAGGCACATGGCTGGCTCCCTGGGACCCTGGGAGCCCCTACAACCAATGGGTGGTTTTGAAGCAGGTGGGAGTCACCACAGTGCACAGAGTGCTAGAACCTGCAGTCAGGAAGCCCTGAGTTCAAATGCTGACTCAGACACTAACTAGCTATATCACTTGGGCATCTCTGCCTGCCTCAGTTTCCTCCACTATAAAATGATGATCACAATGGTACTTACGCCCAAGGGCTGTTGTGAGGTTCAAATGAGATAATGTTTTCATAAAGCCCTTTGAACACTGTAAGGTGCTATATAAATATTGGCTATCATTATTATCTTTCGACATAAACTACGGTTTAGCCATTACCTCTGCATCTTGTACTGGTTTAAAAAATAATCTAAGTATATGGATTTCCATCTGGCCCAATTACATTTTGTCTTGGTAGATTTGGAGCACTGTTGAAGCTGTCAAAATCTCTCCAGAATCTGATTCTATCATCTATCCAGTTGGCTATCACTCCCAACTTCATATAATCTGCAAATATGACAAACATGCCAGGTTTAACTTTAAGTCACTGATGATTAATCAAAAAAATAAAAGATAAGGCCAAAATTGGGGGGTCACTCCACTGGAGACCTTTCTCCAAACTGACATTGAAACGTTAAGGACTTATTCATTTAACTATTTCAAATCAACCTTCAATGGCATGTGTTAATTATTTAGTCAACAACTTTGTCATCTTCTCTAACAGAGTAGCAAGAGCCATTTTGCTGAATGCTTTGTTAAAATCTAGATCGTTTTTGTTGATCACCTGCACCCATGTAAGATAGATAGACAGACAGACAGATGGACAGACAGACAGACAGACAGAGAGATAGATAGGTAGATAGATAGATAGATAGATAGATAAATAGACAGATGACAGAGACAGAGATAGATGATAGATATAGATAGATAGATAGAGAATAGTATCCTGACAAAAAAGGAAATTAGTTTTGTATGACACGACTTCTTGTTACAGATGTGTTGGCTCTTTGTGACATTGCCTCGGTTTCTAATCATTTCTTTCTATTGAATTCTAAAATTCTGCCAGGAGTTGCAGTTGAGCTCATTGGTCTAACACTATTCACACGCCATTCTCTTCCCTTTCGTGAAAATTAGCACATTCGCTCTTCTCCAATTCAGTGATATCTCTCCTAAGCTCTCCTAACAGTCTCTCAAAGATGATTTGAGTATCTCAAACATTATGTCAGCCAGTGATTTAAATTAATAAGGATCTAATTCACTTGGCCATGTTGACTTGAAGTCATCAAGAGCAGCAAAGTGCTCTCCCTACTTTCTTGGGCATCACTTCTGAGTTAGCCATCTTCATCCTATCTTTTCCCATCCAAAGGTCATTCTGTTTGGCAGAGAAAATAAAGGTAAATTAAGCATTGAATATATTCACTTCCATTCTAGTGTCATCATTCTCACCTCCCAGTGTGTTCTATTTCCCCAATAGAGCCTAGCCCTGCCTCTTCTTGTCCTTCACTTTACTGGCCAGCCCTCTCTACTCCTGACTTGTTGCCACACGTATAAGACCATGACACGCTTTTGTAGTCATCCTGATACCTGTCCTTGATTCCAACTTTTCTACTTGTCATTTAAAAATCTAAAGTGGTTGACAAGTTTCCTGAGCATCCACATTGGTGCCTTTAGAAAACTCTCTTTTTCCATTATTTTTGTTTATTGCATGGTCAACAAAGTTGACTAGACAGGGTAATGAATCTCTAATGGTGAATTTCAAGTAGTGTGGCACCAATTTGGGCCATGGAGAGCCCTCCCAGGATCTCTCATATCACATAGTCAGTTGCCTGCCTAATTGCAAAATCAATCAGTTATAAACTGGGAAAAGATGATTGAAATTAGTGGCTGGAAACCTTGCCTTGCATATAAAGCCCTCCTGAGATCCACATTCTGGCTCCCTTTTCATGTTGATGCCACCACACCTAGTCTAGGTCCAGAATTAATTCCCCTATTCACCAGTGCCACCCCAGGTATCAGTATCCCTTGCAGTCATGTTGATTGTAATGATAGCTGACTCCTTTAAGCCACCCCTACTCCTCCCAGTCCTGCCTGTCAGCAATCTGGGATATCTTCTCCAGGACCTTGGATTTCCTCAAATAAAGCCAGACCTGCTTAAACTCTAGAATAAACAGCAACATGAGTATGGGAGGAGACAAAGAAACATCAAGCTTCCCCAGAATTTAAACTAAGTTTCAGAGCTTTCCATGTATGGGAGGAAAAACTCTGATTATTCCCTGTACTTTGGAGAAACCCAAAGGATGGGGGATTATTTGGCATGGAGAAGAAAAGACAGAGGAGCACCCCAGTGATGGCCTTAGGCAGATACGTGGTTCTCATTCAGAGCTGGCACCCTTCAGCTTGGCATTTCCACAGAGACTTTTGCAAGAGGAGACAGAGTTTGGTTGCAGCATGAAAGAATTTTGGTTAGATGTGAGAAGGATATCCCTGACAAGAGAGGTTGTTAAACACTAGAGTTACATGGCAAGGTGGTGGAATTCTCTGGAGGTCTTCGGGAGTGGAGGGCACACTCTCATCTGTCTGGAATGATTTAGGTGTGGCTGGGCTGGAGGGAAAGAAGTTGGACCAGAAAACCGGCAAGGCTCTGAGCTGAGTGTGGGATTCTGCAGCTATCAGCCCCAGAAATAAGGTCCCCTGAGGTACAGTGCACACCCTGACCCCACGGTGAATCCTGGCAGCCCTTCGAACCCCAAGACCACACACGTATGCTGAGACAAGCACCCGTCAATGACAACTTGCCACCTCTAACTTCACACCACGTTTCACATGGCTGTGTGTGTGTGTGTGTGTGTTTGTTATCTGCTCTTGTATGCTTCCTCTCTCATGTCTGACCTTTAAGATCAGAGCCTGTGCTGTTGAGCGCCACTCAGCAAAGCCTAGTAATGAGAAAACCAGCCTCAATGCTAGGAAGACCTAGGTTCAAGAATCCCTTTTGACACAAACTGACTGTGTGATCCTGGGTAAGTCCCATAACCTCCCAAGGCCTCCTGGAAATGCTCTATGACCTTAAGTTCCTGGAAGGAGCAGACCTGCATTATTGAAGGGCATTCCCTCACCTAAGAGTTCTCTATCCTGAGGAAATCACAGGCCTGGTCTCTAACCTACTCTCGCTCATCTTTTTTCCCATTTATATCACCTCCACCCCATATATAGTGTGTTAATTTCCAATGTACCTAATATACTTGTACAAAAAAGAAAAGAAAAACCTCAACTTATTTAAAGAGGGGGAAAAATGAGTCTGAAATTGATACTTAATCCTCCCGTCACAGCCTTCGATGTGTGTGTTCTCATGGGTCGGAAATCTAATGCTTTCAACATATTATTGGAATGTGATGTTTTCTTTTCTAAACAAACAATGGGATGATCGCTTTCACCCTCATGCCCAGGCTTCTCTCCACGTGTGTTTCCCATTACTCTCCTTCATCACTTTTCCAAATGTGTTTCTTGAACATCAAGGTTTTCTTTTTCCATATAAGAGTCTTTATTCCATTTGAGCAAAAGTGCGCACATTGGAGCCCCTGGAAGCTGTGGGTGCCCCAGGTTTTAAAACTTCCTGGTAAATTAATAGAAAATTAAACTCACTTAAAATTTGTTTTTGGATATAAAGTTTCCATTTCCTCTATGAACAGCCATGTCAAGGGGTAGAGGGCCAGCTGGGGAGCCAAGACAAGGAGGGGGTAAAAGTTCTGCCTCTGACCTGTGCTAGCTGTAAGACCATGGGTGGATGGCCACCTTCTACATCAAGGCTTTCCCAGCAGTGTCTCCCTGCTTTACCCCACTCATCCTCACACCAATTAGCTTGTATTGGTATATGTTGTTTCTGAGTCTATCACACTCACACACACACACACACACACACACACACACACACACACTGCCTTGAGAGCAGAGACTTCATTTTGGTCTTTCAAATCTATAGTCCTAGAGAGTTGACTAGGAACACATAGAGGTTAGTCAATCAACAACTAAATTAACAAGCTTTTATTACACACCGATAATGTGTTTTGTGTCTCCAGCTAGGTGCATAGCCATAACTGTGGTCAAAAGAGACCTGGGGCTTTTTCCCTGGCTCCTGTCGATGAGACCATCTTTTAAGTAGAGAGCATAGAAGGTAAGTGGTCCAATGTGACCAGTGTGGAGAGATGTGTAAAATGATTGTTCATGCATAGCCTATGTCAGACTTCATGCCATCTTGGGGTAGGGGGAGAGGAGGGAGGGAGGAAAATTTAGAATTCAAACTCTTATAAAAGCTAATGTCGAAAACTAAAAATAAATTAATTAAATTAAAAAAAGAAGGGAAGTGGCCCCCTTAAGAGGGGCAGTGTCATCATAGTGAGAATGGCCAGCTTTGAAAATGAAATGTCCACGTGGGAACATGAAAACTGAGCAAAGTTAGAAGACAGCTTTCTGCCACTCTCTATCAGCAAAATATGAGGAGCTGAAGTAGACGGCTGGGCAGGGCAATGGGTAGCACCATCTACGGCACCCAGGTCAATTTTGTGGCTGTGGGTCCTCCTACAAAGCTACCCATTCCATTCAACCCAAACTGCATGGAAATGTGCTTGGGAAATGTTTAACAGATAAATAAAAAGGCGATGCAACCTAGATGATGCTAACCTGTGGTTTACAAGTCAATGTGCTGCTGTTTCGATTTGAGTTTGGCACCGCTGATCTGATGGTGGTCATCTACACAGCATCAGTCGCTTCCTCGCTGCGTGACCCTGAGCAGGTTACTCTTGGTTTCAGTGTGCTCTTCTGCAGAATGGGAATGATAGTGCTAGCACCCACTTCACAGGAATGTGGAGAATCAAATAAGACAATGACCATAAAGTAAACCTACAGAAACGATGTTGTTGCTGTTATAAGCAGAAAAGGAAGAAAGAACTGTGTTAGTGGCAAGGGGCAGGGCTTTGACTAGGACACGGGATATTGTCCTGGGAGATTCCTCACAGGCAGGATTTCTAACAGGGATGGAAGCTGCGGACATGGGGGCTTCTGACAAGGTACCTGGGATAGTCAGATGGACGTGTACAGGTGAGGGTGAGGAAGAAAATGAAACTCTAGTTAATTAAAAGAGAGAGAGAGAGAGAGAGAGAGAGAGAGAGAGAGAGAGAGAGAGAGAGAGAGAGAGAGAGAGACAGAGACAGAGAGAGAGAGAGACAGAGAGAGAGACAGAGAGAAGGAAAGAAGGAGAGAACGAGGAGAGAGAGAGACAGAGAGAGAGAGAACAAATGAGGAGAGCCAGGCTTCATGCTGCTGGTGGTACCCCATGGCCAGCTTTCTGGAGATGAGCCTCCAAGCCTCTCCAGGCTGGCCTTGGATGGTGTACCCAAAGTCTTCCCAAGTTTGTAGGACCTGCCAAAGCTCACATTTTTGCTGATATTTCCTTCCAAAGCCTGGACCCTTCACTTTAAGATGAGGCTTTGAAGAACAGGAGGGTTGGCTGCCTCAATATATCATCATGTTTCTTGCCTTTATCTACAGCCTGAGGGTCTGTGGTTTGGTGTCATCAACAGAGAGACCATCCCAGAGTCAGAAATAGGGTTCAAGCCCTGCCTCTGGCACATGCTGGCTGTGACCCTGGCCAAGTCAGTCCAACCCTCCAAGCTTCAGCTTTGTCTGGTATAAGAATGTGGGTCCCCACACCTCGGGCTTCACAAGGGTGTTGTGAAGAGAAATAGATGCAAAGTTGAGCTACTCACGGGAGCATAGAAGGTGCCTTGCCTTGGGCAGGTCAAGCCCTCAGCACTGGTGCAGACAGCCCAGAACCCAGAACCTGAGAGTCCCAAGTAGAGCAAGGACTCCTAGACCCTCAGTCCCATTCCCAACAGCCTCTCCCCAGATGTCACTGAAGGGAGTGACCCTTATGGGCAAAGGAGGGTCCTCTATTCCCAGCCCTGCCAACACCAACGGCCACCAATAGGGAGATGAGCCCCAGAGCCAGCAGCACTGTCCTCCCCCACCCCAAAATCGGCTGGCCCTTATTCTAGCTGGGCCCCTGAGCCATGGCTGAGGGAAAGCACTCCAGTGGAGCTGAGGCCTGGTAACCACCTCCACAGCAGCTGCTATACATCCCTCCTTCAATCACGTGATGATCTGGGAGCATTGTAGAGCAAGAGGAACGATAAGAACTTACATTTCTATAGCATTTTAAGCAATTATGCAGCGCTCCAAGGCTAGTGAAGCACTCTGCCTATGTTATCCCATTGCATTCTCAGACCAGCTCTGTGAGACGGGCATTATCATCATCCCCATTTTACAGATGAGATCATTGGGGCACAGAGAGATTAAACGGTTTGCCAGGCTCACCCAGCTAAGTGGGTATCTGGGGTAGGATCTGAACCAGGTCTGCTTGACTCTGAGTCCAAAACTCCAGCCACTGAACCACCCAACTTGGGGGGAGGGGAATGCTGGATCTGACATTCTGTAGCCTAGTACTTGGGTCATGCTATCCTGACCCTATGGTTTTTGTTCTCCCCGATGAAGAGCTCCAGCCTTGTGCCTCTGATCATTTCACTGGTTAAATTGAGCTTTTAAAAGGACTTGCCTCAATGCAAAGAATGAATTTGTTATGTTGCCATAGTTTTTCAGGCTGTATTTGATCCCTATCTAAACAACGCAAAGACATTTTAAAAAATCAAAACTGTTTTGCTTAGAGAAAAATATCTAGTGAAAAAATGGGGGGGGGTAAGAAGGGAAAAAAAGGCGACAGTCAGAGGGAGAAAAACTTGAACCAAGGCAGAACCTCTAAATAGAAAAAGCGACAGGGTTCTATAGGTAACAGCCTCCTTGACAAATCATTTCCGACAGAGCATATCTGATTCCTGAGAGACAACGGAATTTTAAGAGAAAGAAAGAAAAATCTAAGAGATCAGGTAAAAGAAAGACGGCCGTCGTAGATGGCGTGAGGAGTCAGCCCCAGCAGGGGCCAAGGCAAGGCAGATGGGCATCCAAGTGTGCACATGATCTGTGATTCGTCGAGTCATCAATTTGTACATGTCAGAGATCGGAAATGGATAGATAGATGGATAGAATCACCAGTAGAGCTCTGATGCTGAGCATTACAAAAGTCAACAAAGCTGATGGAAGAGTCATCAGCTGGATGTAATTACACTCAAGGTGGGATATCTTGGCTGGAGATACAATGGGAGGTGTGGTGGGCTATGCAACCTTCCTGACACCGCAGTGATGCTCAGGGGAGCTTAGAGGACTTAGCTTTTGTCAAAATGGCATTTTTCCCTGCAGTGATCACCTTTGCTGAGTACACAGATTCTATAAGTGGTTTCTAGACCACCTACATCAACCTGGATTACACAACACATTCCTCTAGTGAATGCTCTTTTTAAGATCCATTGCATTTACTGATAGAAACTGTGAAAAGTTGGAGGGTATTTAATTAATTCAAAAAATGCAGCTGTACTTCCAGCTCTGGGCACATGGCCAATTTTTTTTTTAACGTAAGAAAAAGGAACCAAAGAAATTGATAAGAAGAAAATTTAGCCGGAATTCATTTCAAAGCTTCCCTCTCCTTTCCTTTGGCAGGGAGGAGGCAATAGCAAAGTCTCAGGGCTACATAGCACTGGGGCTAAGGTTGGCTTGGGAGGGGACAGATCGAGGAAAATCTTAGCAAAGGATGTAGATCTGAGAAAGGATGACATGAACTTGGAGACATGCCATGATGTTGTGCAATAGTGATGGGCATGTATGGGTTATTCTTAATTTTACCACTTCCAGTTTCTGAAACAAAGGGCAGCTTCTGAGGAGCAGAGAAGGCTGTCGGGTTTCTACAGGAGTCCCTTATTCCACCTCTTCATCTCCTTCTCTGGGACTGGTCAAGAACAACTGCCTTTCTCCCAATTTGCACTAGTGGTGACCACTCGGAGTCACCCTGAGTTCACTGAGAGCAAATAATACCAAACTAAGCTCCTTCTCCCTTGCAGTAGCACTACACCAAAGTGATATTTTGATCTTTGATCCTTCAGTGGATCTGAGCACTTTGTACCTGATGTGAGTGTTCCCTCAAAGTTTACTGTCCCTCCTTATCTCCACTTTTTAGAATGCCCACCTTCCTCCAAAGCACAGCTCAGTGGCCCCTCCTACATGGAGCCTTTACTCACTCCTACTCCTTCCCCAATGCCTCTGGAAATTACTTTGTATTTACTTATTTTGGGGATATGTATTCTGCCCCCTGCCCCATGTAGAATGTAAGCTTCTTGAAGGCAAGGACTATTCTGTTTTTACTTTTACTTCTCTAGGGCCTGGCAATGTCTCCCCAGTTAGACTGTGAGATCCTTGAGATCAGGGACTATCTTTTGACTTTCTTTGTATCCCTATCACTTAACACAGTGCCTGGCATATGACAGGTGCTTAATGAATGCTTATAGAATGACTGGCACACAGTAGTACTCAATGAATGTTTGTCGAATTGAATGGTACAGATGACACCTATGAACCTCTTCTCTATGTCCTACAGCAAATCTTTCCATTCTGGGGGACTTCTAGGTTTCTTGACAAACCATGGATTTCAGTGAAGCACATGAGGTGGTCATGGACCTCTCCAACATTCTCCACTTTTCCTGCATAATTCTCCCCTGATAAAGTGGCACAGCCTGACCGCCATGCCCAACACAAACTACTCTGCTACCTTTTAGCTGACTCATAACTCTAATCCTATTCAATGAATGCATCATGGAAACACCATAAATGTAGCATGTCTTGGACTTCATCAAGACTGAACACAGTCTCTCCAATATCCTTGTGGAGAAAATGGGAGAACTATGGGCTGGATGCTAATGCTGTTAGGAGAACTCACAATGGCTTGAACAATCACATGTTCAGAGCAATGCAGGACTGTGTTGCATCCCTTTTCTTCCCACAGTCCCTCCAATGCTGACTATTTCTGAGGTTTTTTGGTCAACTTTGACAGTCTGTTGTGTGTGATGTGAAAAGTCAAAGTTGTTTTAATTTTCACTTCTATCATTATTAATGATTTCAATCACATTTTAATATGGTCATTTTTTTAAAAAATAGGGAAAGACTCTTAGCCTGATGTATTTGTGTCATTTCCCTATAGATCTCAGTCATCAGACTTTTATCAGGGGCACTTGATGCAAGATTCTCTTCCCACTCCACAGTGTTTCTTCTTATTCTTGAACATTTTGGACACTGTAACTGACCTTCTCCTCCTGGACACCATGCTCTCTAGGTATTCAGGACCCTGCTGTGTCTGCATTTCCTCCTAGCTCTCCCTCAGCCTCATTTCCTGGACCTTCATCTGTCATCCTCACTGTCAGGGCCCCAGAAGGCTCTGTCTGGTTCCTCCCTACTGTCTCACTTGGTTATCTCAGTCGTTCCCATGGCTTCAGTAATCATCTCCATGCAGTGACTCTTAGATATAGATTTCTAGCCCTAGTCTTTGTCCCACACTTCAGTCCCATGTCACCAGTTGCCTTTTGACATCTCAAACTGTGTCCTGGGATAATGCACATCTCATTGTCCTATGCTGCCTCCCTTCATTCCCCTTAGCTTCAAGGTTCATAGCCCACATTTATAGGGTTGGAGTATTGTAACCCTAAAGCTGGAAAGGTGACCATCTAGTCCAAACCCAAATGAGAAGACCTGAGGCTGAGGACAGAGGAAGGGACTGGTTCAAACTCACGTAGCCACCTTGGAACTCACTTCTACAGCACCCAGCTCAGCATCCTTCCCTCCTTACCACAGAACCATTGCTTACCTGTGGCCTGGTACTGGATAAGGCAATGGGCCCCAAGTCAGGAAGACCTGAGTTCAAAACCAGCTTCAGACATTTACCACCTGTGTGACCCTGGGCAAGCCACCTAACTACTGGCAGCCTCAGTTTCCCTATTTGTATAACAGGCATAGTAAAAGCACCTGCCTCCAAACATTGTTGTGAGAATGCTATGGGATCACATGCGTAAAGCACTCTATGGGATGTCAGCTGTTGTAATGAACATGTGAGCATGAAGACCAATTCCACACACACAGTGTGGATCACCACCGGGAGGCTTTGCACAAGGAGCACGTTGTGTATGGGGCATCTTCATCCCATGACTTAAGCTTCTCTGGGTTAGAGCCAGCCTTGGGTGAACTGTAAATAGCATTTATCTTCTAGGATTTTTAGAAGTGTGGGGCATGTTTAGAAAGAGAATTCTACACACAGTGTGGTTACATCCTAAGGTTCACTAAATCTCAGAGATGGAATGAATGAATGAAAGTATGAAGTACTTATTAAATGTTTCTTATATGCACAACACTGTAATGGACCATAGGTCTCTTCTAGCCCATGTCCCGTATCTGACAGATGAAGGAGCTGAGAAGGTGAAGAGGGCAAATGACCTACCCAAGGTCACCCCACACCCCACCTCTGCGGCCCCCCCCCTCCCCCCTCCAGGTGCTATTCCAGAATGAGCTCCACTTCCCAGCCAGCGTCAGTCATGACGCAGGAGGCCTCAGACACAGAAATCGTCTTTTCAGGCTCCCGCTCGGGGCCGAGCCAGTGGGTGCTCGAGACCAGTTCCACGCCGTCGTTGATCGCCACCCCGCAGGACCTGCGGCGGTCCAGCTCCGTCTTCTTGACTCCAGTCTCGCTATGCACTGGGAGCTCGAGTCAAGGTCGTGCCGCGCGCTCCCGCGCGCGGACACCAGTACAGCTTGCTCTCCGGCGCATAGCAACGACGGAGAACGCTGAAGTGGCCAAGCTCTCCAAGGCTGACCTCTCCCGGGAGAAAAGCCGCAAGGTGAGCACCATCCTGATCCCGCCGCCCCCCACCCGCCACTCCGAGCCCTGCCAGGATCCTGCGAAGCTAGTAGGAGATGGGGTGGGGAGGCTGTAGCTACCCGGCTTCCGGCCCAACTGCGCCCCGCTGTGCCAGGGGCTGCCTGCTCTCTCCTCGCCCCTCCCCCCGCAAGGGGCTCTCCTTTGTTCCGGAGCGGGGGTGGTGCTGACCCAGGCTATTGACCCCAAACCAGAGGTGCTGGTTGGCTGAGGCTGGGGCACGGCGTGTCTTACGCTTGGAGACTACTTTGGCCAGGCCGATCTAGGACAGTCCATAACAATGCATTTCAGTCCAGTCCAACCCAACCCAACACAGTCCAGTCCAGTTTAGTCCGGGCCAATCTGTTTCAGTACAGCCCAATGCAGTTCAGTTTGATGCAAGCAACAATTATTTCTTAATCATCTCGAGCTCTGTACCAGGGCCCGTGCTCTGTGCCAAGGCAAACCATATTTCTCACATGGAGTACTTGACATCTAAGGCCTCCCCAACTCACTGCCCCAACAATCTGCTTTGGGGATTTCCCCAGGAAGAAGGAATGTGGTTCTTTTGAAATGACAGACTGTGGGTTCCCTCAGACTCTCCCTAGCAGAACTCTTGGCCAAAGACGTCTCCCAGAACTTTGACTGGACAGTGAGGAGAGGCTTTGGGGAAAGACCCATTGCAGTTCGGAGAGTCCACCTTGGGAGTGAGGAGGGTTCAGGGGCACAAAAGCTTTCCAGGGTCCCAAGCTTGCCCAGGATGATGGAATGCCTGCTGGGTTGGAAATAAACTGGGAGAGACAGCCTTGAGGATGGGTACTGTTTTCACTTGGCCCTTAGTTTCCGTGCCCTTTGAACAAAGTGGGTGCTTAAATGCTTGTCGGTCTGGGGGTAACAGACTGATCAGCCCTTTCGTTAGCTAACTGCCTGGCCACTAACCTGTGTCAAGGACCCCTAGAAAGCACTGAATATGGACTCATGCATCCTTCATTCACATTTGATGAGGGCTGTGATCTGTATTTTCCAAATTCTTAAGGTCATAACAAGAGGCCAGGTGGCATATGGAACAATGCCCTGGACTTGGGGTAAGGAAGATCTGTGTCCAAATCCCTTCTCTGACACCTCCTAGCTGAGCCACCCTGGGCAAGTCACTTGACTTCTGTGACTCAGTTTCCTCATTTCTAAAATAGGGATGATAATACCTATCTCACAGAGTCATGAGGAACAAATCAAGTAACGTCTGGGAAGTGCTTTGTAAATGCTCAAGCATTTATTAATATCAGCAGGAGCAATCTTGCCATTATGTTCAAATTCCTCATTGCTTTGACTTCTAACCTAGGATTCTGGGGGATCTACTTCTCTCCCTACCAGACTAGTGTTTTCCAGGTGCTAATTCTTGTTTTTGTGTTGCTCCCCTCCCCTCAGTTTTGGTAGAGGGTTAGCCCATTTACTAGAAACCCCTGGCTTCCAGTCACAGGTCTGTCACTACTGCCTGTGGGACCATGGGGAAGGTGCATCCCTCCTCTGGGCTCCATTTTCTTCTTTTGTAAAATGAGAGCATTGGATTTGATGGCCCCCTGGCTAGCACTAGAGCTCAGGTCCTGCCACTGGCTTCTTGTGGACATGCCTCTAGACACTCTCTTGTTCCTCTCTCTTGGGGTGTTGGGCCCTGGCCTCGCCTGGGGCAGTCATCAGAGCCCACCTCTACTTGCATTGCACTGCTTAGAAGTCCTTTTACCACCTGGGCACCCATTAACATTGCCTCCAGCTTCTTAAGGAAAGGCACCAATGAAGTGGGATACGGTGGCACCGATGATTTTCAAAAGACCATCCAATTTCTTGTTGACTGAATATAGACCCAAAAACGTTTGCCCTTCTCCACTTTTTTTTTGATAAAGAAACTAAATCCCCAAGAGATGAAGTGATGATGTGGTAGAGCTGGGATTTGAACCCTCTGCCTCCAATTGCAGATAGGTTCCCACAGCTTTCTGTCTCGTCAGCAAAGCGTCTTCTCTGTCGATGCTTTCCCCCTCAGGTTCTTGGTTATTCACATTTTATTATTTGCTACAAATTTTTAATTAATTGGCTCATCTAACAAGCTCAGAAACCACTAATCTCCACGGAAAAGGGATTGTCTCAGGGTAAAGCAGGAGGGAGAAAAAGCTCTGCTTTTAGTCCACCTTTGGGTCTTGTTTGCTTCCTGTGCCAATTTAATTTACATTAAATGAAGAGACCACACAGCAGCCTGGTGGAGGGGGTAGAGGGGAGTCGGCCTCGGAGTTAAGAAGAGCTATCTGGGCTTGAGTGTTGCCTCTGCCACATTCTGGCTGTCGGACCATCAACAAGCCACTTCTCAGTTAACCCAGCAAGCTCTAAGTTATAGGTGAGAGGATGACCGCTGTCAGTGGAAAGAATTTCCACACTGAGAGCTCCCTACGCTGAGATCCTGTGTCTGGACAAATGAAACCGGCTGGACATTTCTAAGGCCATTCTTGGAAAATGCATAGAGTGGCACAGGCAGCTTAAGGCTATAGATCTGGAGTTTGGGTGTGGCCCTAAATTATTCATCTCCCCATCCCCCAGCAACCCTGGCCCATTGTCAGGGGAGGGGATGGAGAAGGAGGGATAATATTTATTAAAAAGAGCTTAGCCCAGTGCCTGGCACCTAGAGGGCCCTGTATAGAGGCTTAGTCCCTACCTTCTTCCCCTCCCTAGGTCATAGGATCATAGAGTAGTTGGTACTGGGACCTTGGAAGCCATCTAGCCTATCTTACAAAAGAGAGAACTGAGGCTTAGTGAGGTTAAGGGACTGACCCAGGGTCACACAGCTACTTCATGCCAGAGTGGGATTTGAACCCATGCTCCCAAATGCGAGGCCATTCTCCCATCCCTGATGTTGTGATGAATCATGCTTCAAATTAAGAAAGCCCCGCAATAAAACTCTTCCATTTACAGAGCCTCAATCTTCTAGGATGTTAACTGGGTTTTCTTCCCCACAAAGGGATTGTCCCTATCATCGAGCTTTCTGTATCATTTTAAAGACCTCAAAGCACTCTTTAGACCTTGTCTCCTTTGGGCCTCCTTGCAGCCCTGGGAGGTGAGGACATTGGTCTGGACAGATTAAGAGGCTTGCCTCAGGTTACACAGCCAGTAAGTGTCAGAGTCAGAATTTGAACCCAGGTTTTGCTGACTCTTGCATCCAGCACTGACTCCATCCAGCTGCCCCCCCCCCAGTGGCTCAGTGCTACCTAAAAAACAATAAAAAACTAATGTTCAATTCCCTAAGTCTTCTCCGCATATTGTTCAAGGACTGGATTGTATGCCCTGCTGTAAAATCTCACCCTGGTCTTCAGAGCCCATGTGTGTGGACTCCGGGTGGGCTTCTCCTGGGGTTAAGATTCATAATTTCTTTCATATCTCAGTGCAAAATTCAGGCTCATGAGGGGGCCGTGAAGTATAATTAGAAGGCTGGGGTTTATCAGTTTCTGGTGGAGGCCTCACTCTCCCCTTCCTTTTGAACTTTTAGCTGTGACTAGGATTGACTAAAGATGACTGGGTTTGCTCCCTGGAATGTGGTTTGACAGATTAATTATATGTTACCAGGCCATAGAAGATCAGAAGAAGCTCTGTGGTCAGAGGAGGGATATTGATGTGTTGGAGCTGTTCCTTTCCCGAAAGTAAGCACAAGGATTTGGGAGCTAGGAAGGGTGGGGGAGTGCTAGGATCCCAATGCCCCATTTCATCAGAGCCTCCTATGATTCTCCTCCCTGTGATCTGAGACTCAGGATGAAGCTGAAATTGGGGGGCAAGGAGAGTGGGGTTCATTGTGGTCCTGTCGTGAAGGACCAGATGTGGGGAGGAGATGGGGTGGGGTGGGGTGGGGAGATAATCAGTCAATCAACATTTATTAAGAGCCTCCTATGTGCCAGGCACCGTGCTAAGCTCTAGGGATTCAAAGATCTAGATGATGTTCCTTGCCCTCGAGGAGCTCATAGCGTAATGGATGGGGATCATTTTTGTTGCTAGACACTAGGACCTGTTCATTGTGACTTACATGCAGCCTCAGAAAGTGGTACAGTATTGCTTTTCTAGATTAGAGCAGTCTGTGTGAGAGCAGGTTGGGGAGGGTGTTTGAAGGGAGGAGGGGAGTGGGCAAGCAACAATAATAATAAAAGAGTAACTGACATTTGTGGAGCAATTGACATGTGTTGATTTCCTGTGAACCCCAGGACAGTCCTGTGGGAACAGTGTCATGGATATTTTACAGATGGGGAAACTGAGAAGCAAACATACAGATAAAGAAATAAAAGGTAATTTAGGGCAGAGGCAGTTAGGTGGCACAGTGGATAGAGCTCTGGGCTTGGAATCAGGAAGACGACACTTCCTAGCTGTGTGGCCCCGGGCAAGTCACTTTAGCCCTGTTTGTCAGTTTCCTCATCTGTAAAATTAGCTGGAGAAGGTAATGGCAAAACCACTTTTAGTATCTTTGCTGAGAAAACTCCAAATGGGGTCGCAAAGGGTCAGAAACAACGCAACAACAAATTTCAGATGGGGACAGAATTACTTTGATGGCAGATCCTGTGGAGCAGGACTCTATTACCTCCATTACACTCAGAGCAGCGACGGTTGTTAGAACATTGTCCTGAACATCAGCCTAAATCGGCCCCCTCCCCACCATGAGCCAAGCAGAGCGAGTACAATCCCTGCTCCCCACAGTCGCCCCGAGGATGCATGGAGACAGCTGCTCTGCCCTCCCCAAGTCTGCTCCCCTCTAAGGCAAGTGTCCCCAGGTGCTTTGACTGATCTTGTATCGCTGAGTCTCAAGGCCAGTCACCACAGTAACTGTTGGTATCTACAGGCTTTCTGGTTTGTCAGGGTTTTCCCTGAAACTCCCAGAAGTGGTACACTGCCATTAATGTGGGCAGAGAAGAGCCGAGCTGTCACTGACCTCCTGCATTTCTAACCTTATGGCTCTCAGAACAGACAATGTATGGGGTGTAAACAGTGGGATAGCCTGTCCCAGTGGCCTCCCTCTGAGATTACCTCCAATTTACCCCAAATAGATCTAGTATCTAGAAGGCTGCTGTCTGTCTCCCTCATTAGAGCCAGCCAGTCATTAGCATTTCTGAAACACCAGTACGTGCTAGGCACTGTACTAAGCTCTTTGAGGGCAGGGACTTTTTATTTCCTGCTTTGTCTCTCTGGCCCACATGGCTCAGAGTAAGTGCTTAATAAGTAATAGTGACAAGACTCAATAGAGTTGGATTAGGGCCACTCGAAGCAGCAGCCGGGGATGAGTCCTCGAGCTGGAGACCTTTCAAAAGGATGAGTTCATCACTTTCTCCTATCAGTTTCAATTTCTTCAGTTGGCAGCAAATATTTCTCCAGTGAGTGATAACCCAAGCATCCTCTCTGGGGAAAGGAAGAGGAAACCCACATATAAGACTTCTTTGTCCAAAGGAGGTTTACTGAGGTGTATTCTTTTTTTTTCCCTAATCATTTTTTTATTTAATTTAATATATAGTTTTCAGCATTGATTTTCACAAGAGTTTGAATTATGAATTTTCTCCGCATTTCTACCCTCCCACCCACTCCAAGATGGCATATGTTCTGGATGCCCCGTTCCCCAGTCAGCCCTCCCTTCCGTCACCCCACTCCCCTCCCATCCCGCTTTCCCTTCTTCTCTTGTAGGGCAAGATAAATTTCTACGCCCCATTGCCTGTGTATCTTATTTCCTAGTTGCATGCAAAAACTTTCTCTTTTTTTGTTTTTGAACGTCTGTTTTTAAAACTTTGAGTTCAAATTCTCTCCCCTCTTCCCTCCCTGCCCACCCTCCCTAAGAAGGCAAGCAATTCAACATAGGCCACATGTGTATCATTATGTAAAACCCTTCCACAGTACTCATGTTGTGAAAGATTAACTATGTTTTGCTCCTTCCTAACCTATCCCCCTTTATTGAATTTTCTCCCTTGACCCTGTCCCCTTTCGAAAGTTTGTTTTTGATTACCTCCTCCTCCTGTCTGCCCTGCCTTCTATCATCCCCCCTTTTTATCCTCTTCCTTCTTCTTTCCTGTGGGGTAAGATACCCAATTGGGTGTGTATGGTATTCCCTCCTCGGGTCAAATCCGATGAGAGCAAGATTTACTCATTCTTCCTCACCTGCCCCTCTTCCCTTCCTACAGAACTGCTTTTTCTTGCCACTTTTATGCGAGATAATTTACCCCATTCTATCTCTCCCTATCTCCCTCTCTCAATATATTCCTCTCTTACCCCTTAATTTGATTTTATTTTTTTAGATATCATCCCTTCATATTCAACTCACCCTGTGCCCGCGTCTCTCTCTCTCTCTCTCTCTCTCTCCATATATATACATATACATATATACATATATATATATACATATATATATATATATATATATATATATATATATGAGGTGTATTCTTTATAGACTGCCGGAGATGGGAATAAGATGCCATGGGCTTCAGAATTTGCCTTCAGGTTGGGGTGAAGACTTGTGAGCCCCGAAGACAGCTTGCCAGCCTCCCCTTTTTGTACTGAAAAAGTCCCTCCTTTTCAGGGGTTCCAAGATATGGATAGGGTTGGGGGAATAAGGCCACTTCTAGATTATGCTACAGGATCTTTGAGGCCAATAATATGTTGAATGGGACAAGAATATGAGAGCAGAATATGCCCTAATTTATTCAACCTTAGCTACCAGGGGTGATGTAGTGAATCCTTTCTATGGTGCCACTGGGGCTGTCAGGGCCCAGATGAAGACTTCATTTGTGAGGTTTTCATTGGGAAGAGAAGGAGAAACCACAGCTGCTTTTGTGGGTGAAAGCAAAAAAGCAAGAGACAGCAGGACATATACCAGTTCATATCCCATGTTCCTTCATCTGGGAACTAAGTCACAGATCAAGCTCCTCATTCTCACCTATGAGATAGTAATCAAGACAGATTTTATATAGAACTTTAGGGTTTTTGCAGTCTTTTATATATGTTGTTTCATTCCTCAAAGCCTTCTTAGATAGGTGCTATTATTAACCCTACTTTACAGAAGAAGAAACAAGCTGAGAGGTGTCTGCATTATGTGCACTGAGGTTTGTAGAATCTTGGTAAACCGTAAAGCATGCACTTGGGTTGTGGATAAGGTATGCTCTGGGGTAGATTCAGGGCTCTGGGTTCATCTAAATAGTCCTTAGAATTTAAAAATATTTAGAAATGGTTATTTAGAAATGCAATGTATTTAGAAATGAATAGTAAGCTTGCTGATTCCTGGAGGAGCAGGAGAGGGGCTGCCATCATGGGTCAGGTGGCTGTGCTGGCAATGATGTTAGAGTTAACATTGACCCTGCCCCGAGCTGGGCTCAGTGCACCCCTCAGTGTACTTCTTAGGTAAATAACCCATGTTAATCTGTACTTATTAATACTCTGTACATGAAAGAGTTAAAGCACCTATTAAAAAGCAAGCAGCTTTTCCCCCCATTATAGTCTAGCACCACTGTCTGCCTTGGTTTCTCCATCTGTAAGATGGAGATGATAATAGCACCCACCTCCCAAGGTTGTTGTAAGGACAAAAATGAAATGAAATTTGTAAAATGGTTTGCAAACCCTAAAACAACATATAAATGCTAGGTACCGTGGTTGTTCTTATCTGGAAAGTCCAATTCAGTCTAACTACCCAGATATTTGTTACTTTTCACAGTTTAAAATAATAATATTAACATCAGAGCAAAAGAATGTGGACAGAGTCAGCCACACTCCAAAAGGGGTGGGTTGCTTTCATCACATTTAGCTTCTCCTTCCAAGGTCCCTGCACCCCACCTGGAGATACAATTTCCCCCCTCCACTGGCCTCTGGTCCTCAAGATGTCCTCCTCTTTGGCTCTTGGTGATAACCTCATTGCTACCAAGGTTACAGGTGCCTGGCAATGACGGTGTCTTCTTCCTCAGGGATGTTCATCTGGACAGATGCCAGATCCTTGACCCCTGTGATGGGAGGGTTTTAGCTCTTAGGGAATGGCCTGGTGGGCTATCTCAGCACCCTGAAATGTGTGGCCAAGGCCCACTTGGTAACTGATTGTTATTAACTTATTATTAACACTTATGAAGTAATCATTTTTTTCCCCCAGGGGGCTAGTAGATGTCATTGACCTGGCGAAATTCCGCAGGTTAAAGCACTTATGGCTTTCCTTCAACAAGGTAATAGACATTTTATCATTAAATCACTTTATAGTTAAATGACTGTTCTTGGTTTCATGATTTAAAAAAGAGATGGCAGGTTTAGGTTTTAAATACTCATTTTTAGGATGATAACTATGTTATCTACATATATGTGCATACATGTACACATACCTATAAATATGTTATTTATAGACATTATATATATAAACATATATAGTGATATTTTTGAAACTTTGAGAGACATAATTTCTGGGTAATTTACTAATTTTATTAATAATGCCAACATGTTTATTACTAAAAGGATGGTCATTTGACTGTCTCTCTCATATACCAAAGACAATCATGGCATCAGGCTCATGGCTTACATGCCCATTGGAAGAGGGGTGTTCCTAAGAGTAGCAGTCAACTCTGATTGGTTAACAATTAATGAAGGAATGAATATTGCAATGAGAATCTGAGCCTATTCAAATGAACTTTGATTATGTCACTTACTTCTAAATTACCCCCAGCCTTGAGCAATCTATTCAAAGAATTTATTGCCACCCAAACCTGAGTAGAGCTCAATGGCTTCCCAACCTGGATGGGGTCTGAACAAGATAGTTAAGAAAGTTAGCCTCACCTTACTATCAGGAATGTCTTTCAAGAGACTGAACTTTTGAAATCAGAACTTCAGAAAAAAGGGGGAAACTGGATCTCCCCAACTTGTCAGTTATTAATAATCACTTTTCTCGTATGTAGTATACTGGAGGAGCAGCAGGGTAAGTGGATAGAAGATTTTCCACTAAGTCAAGAAGACTTGAGTTCAAATGCCACTCTTAAAACACGTTGAATTTGTGAACCCCGCAGTCAGTAAAACTCAGTATTCCAGACAAGTTTCTAAGAAAGTGCTACCCTGGATTAGTAGAGGGACTTTGCTCCCAGGGCATTCTTTGTGCCAATGAAACCCCAGATCTGGACCAAAATAGTCAATCAATGAATCAACCCAAAGCCAAGTTGTGCTAATCCCAATGTGCTAATAATACAGAGAAGGGTAAGACTAGTCTTTGCCTTTAAGGAGGGCAAACTGGAATGGACCAGATGATTCATGTGTTTATGTGTGTTCGTGTATGTGTGTGTGTGTGTGTGTGTGACAGAGACAGAGATGGAGACAGACACAAACACACACACATACACACACACATACACAATTCAAAGGCACCGTTCCTTTGAGGAATCAAGGAAACCAGTGGTGAAAATCGTAAGACCTCATCTGTCTCAATACAGCTACTACCCCTGGCCCCTACCTTCTGTGTGTCCTAGAAATGAGCTTCCAAAATTAACTGCTAGGTGCTGACTTCCCTGCCTGGAAAGCCCTCCCTCTTCATCTACTACCTTGGAGAGGCAGCCTCTTCTGAACCCCACCCCAGCTATGAGTGCTCCCTCCCTGCTCAAATAACCCTGTATTTATTTCTCTGTACGTTGTCTCCACTCCACTGCTGTCCCCCAGTAGAATGCGAGCTCTTTAGGGTGAAGGGCTGCTCTTTTGTTTGCTTTTGAATCCCCAGTGCCTAAGTTAGCATCTTGCACACAGTAGGCAATGAATTCATACTTGTTGAGTGGATGAGAAATGTTTAAAGATAAAAACCATCTTGTCTCTGGCCATAGCTTCCTGTGATTATCCAGGCTACATCCTCATTCTACAGGGTGTTCCTAAAGTCCGAACACATGGGCAAAAATGCATATTTTCAAGAAATGAAATGAATGAAATTTTTATTTAATTTTAATATTAACAAATAATATCTTCAGTATGATTTCCATCATTTGTCATGCAAAGGTTGATGCACTTTGCAAGATTCACATCAACTCGATGGAATAATTCCACATTGCCATCAATTGCCTCTGTGTCCAGATGTTAGGGACACCCTATATTACAAAATAAATTCATCAGGCTGATTTGGAAAAATAAAAATTTCCTTCTTATCTTCAATTACAACCCTGATTTTGTTATTTGATGAATTTTACATCTCTTTGTTGGCTTATAGAAAGAACAATTTTCTCCTTGAATCTACGGGGAGGAGACTTTTCATTGGAATGGAACTGTAGCTTGTTTTCTAGGAGCATGAAGGAAAGACTTTGGCCAGAGGTTTAGAAGACTCCTGCCAGGTTTGCCATTGTGGCTCTCAGACCTCTTTATATATCTTAGGATCCTTGCTTTTGAGCTAGAAGGCACCTCAGAGGCCTTTGAGTACAGTCACCAATTTACAGATAAGGAAACTGAGATGCAGATTTGCTAGAAATCCTACTGGCCATTTGGTGGGAGGACTGGTATTCAAACCCAGGACCTTTGACTCCAAGGCCCAAGTACCCCACAGTGTTTAAGGAAAAAACCAAAAAAAACAAAGGAAGTGCCACTGTCCTGTCACCTTTACTGGAAGGCCAGGAGTTGATTTCCTTTTGACAAAACATGGAAGACACTAGATTGCCATCATGAGGTCCAGTTTGAAAGACAGCCAGTGTTTTTTTCTGGGATTTAACAAAAACATGTAGTAAGTAGAACCTTTGTCAATGCCAAGATCG